>NC_140945.1:158551985-159001985 GCF_014529385.1 Adiantum capillus-veneris
ACTTACATGTGACGTCGAAAACTCAAGGGATGTCGATGGATCGCTCCAGTACCTAATCCACCTCACATTGGGTAACCCGGCCCCCAGTGCTTGGGTTCACAAAACCTCACGACCCTCCAAAGGCTGTAGTCCAATTATACGACCGCCTCAAGTGTTGTCCATAATTTGCACATACATAGGAGGTTGTCCATAAGGACCCACATCCCTTTTACATTCACTGCCTGCAGAATAAACATATTTTATAAAAATGGAAGCATAAGAGTGCTTGCTCCTCAGTGGTGGGCACCAAAACGATGTTAGCGTGCAAACAAGAAGGAAAATGGATGTCCCTATAGCCTTGCACGAGCTACACCGTCGGAACGAAGCACTATTGTACGACCAAAAACACCTGTGGTAAACACCTCTAGAGATTTATGAAAAACCATTCAAGCATCAAACACACTCAAAATTAGGAGAAACAAAGGACATCATGACAAATCTCATCTCGTGAAGATGTCCGTAGAGTATCCATAGGCAAAAAGCAAAGAAGAAACGAAGAAGTTATGGCCGCTCGAACATGGAGGTGTCCTTTTTCTTGCTCAAAAATGAGCTCTCTGGAAGTTTTTGTAGGTCTGCAAAGAGTTGAAGCTATTAAAAAGGGGGATCTTTTGGCTCTATTACCAAGGGATTTTCTATCTCCTCTTAACTGACATGGTTCTCTCCTTAGGCACCTTGTAATTGGTCCAATTTTGACCTTTTTTGGGTGAAAAATGAGCTGTCATCGGCAATGACCATTTGACCAAGGAATGGGATGGGGGCAAGACCAAAAAGGTGGCCAAGCACATGTCCAAGCAGTGGGAACTCAAAAATTGCACCATCTCCTTCCCCATGAGCCCATGAACCCCCATAACCAAGCCTTGACAAAGCTCCTCTCACCTTTGATACACCATAATGGGCACTCAAAGTACCCTATATACCCCCCACTTTCCCCTTTCCTCTTCTCATGTGGGATTACTCCCATGCCACATGGCAACTCTCCCCAAGCTTCCCAACTTTCCCAAAAATTTCCAGCTTCTCCCAAAGAATGAGGGGACTTCTCGGACAATTTTCCCTGAGGCATACCTTACTGCTCCGGTCACCAACAAATGACGCATCGTAACACACGGCTCAAAGCCCATCACCTTGGCTATTTCCAAAATTTCTAATATTAGACCCCCAAGTTGGCCCAGTTGCCCTTGTCACATGCACCCACAATCACTTTCTAAGTTGAGACCGTCCGCTGTTTTGAATGCTCATAACTCATGATGTACAAGTCTGATTCACAAGCTATAAAGCATGGCTGAAAATGCTTATTAAAAACCATGTTTTGGAGTCTCGAACAACCAAAAACATCAGCATTCAAGCTTGGAAAAATCACACCTTTGTACACAAGGCCACTTCCAAAACTTACAGGGCTATGTACACATATATACATGAGGCTAGTGGGCAAGCTTTTTGGCATGACTTAGTGACTTCATGCTTATCCAAAAAAAAATGCCTGACAACGTAATGAAAGATATTTACAATGAATGTTAATGCGAATAAATATTATGATGAACCTCACAATAACGCTCTGATACCACTTGTAAGGCTTGGTTAAGGTGAATAAAGATTAGTCACATTTATAATTAGGACATTAAGTTGACGTGCTAATTTAAAAATTGATGCAAGCGATCAAGGTACAAAATAACACAAAGTAGATAGATTGATAAGATGCATATATTTTGTACAATGAGTTGTGTGATTATATAGCACTATGAGAGTGTAGCCTCAAGCCACATGTTGAGCCACATGTCCTAATACATGGCATAGGAGGTGGCACTCTTAGGTGAGAGGTAGTGGCGTGTAGGTGGCATATAGGTAGTCATACAAAGTGTAATATTGCTTCTCACTAGAGTGTGTGAGAGTAGAACCATTAGGGATAGTTCACATAGGCATAGGATGAAAGTAGGTTTAACCCTAACACTAAACAAGACGATAGAAAACCTGAAAATCTTTCGATAGAGTCTCCCTTGCAAAATTGACTTTTAAACCCAAAACAAATGTGTACAATGATTGAAATGCTGATAGAACTAGCTAGACTAGTAAGATAGAATCTCAAAAATTATCATTGTTAGGGTCTCCAACTCTAGAAGAATTTATCTGGTAAGCTAAACTCTATCGAATGCATACGTATAAAGATGACAACCATGCCAACAATGGTGGGTATAAAATGCACACCAATACTCCACTAACTGCATAAGCATACATCCTATGTTGATCCTCAAAACTATAGGGATATTGGGGGCATGCTCTAGTACCTATATCACCAGAAGAATCTCAACATTCTAGAATCCCCTAGCTCAATAAAACTTTACCATGAGCCTCAACAATAGGCTTTGCATGATAATTTATGTCAATACATAAACCGCATAAGATCTTGCATCAACCACATCAAATCCTTTTCTATAACTGTTGTGACGATTTGTCTGATTTAATAGACCCACAAGATCTTATCTCATCAAATATGCATGTATGATAGAGATTGCAAAAATAGTCTCTAGTGAAAACCTGTAGGCACAATATGCACAAGAACCTACAAAAGTAGACCACCTTGCTATAGAAAGTAGATTAAATACCAAACAGTGCAAAATTTACAAAAACTTCCTTTGCAAAGTTATAGAGTACAAAAAATCAGTCAAGAGAATTGAAACTAGTCTGAAAGGCTGATTCTAACCAAAAGAAATTTGAATTACAAAAATTTGCAACCTGTCCAACACGACCTACATGTAGTATGAGCGACGTAGCTCAAAACTTGTGAGGATTTTGAGAAAATTAATTATGTAGAGCTGTAGAGCACAAAAAAGCCAATCAGGAGTTGAGGGGCTTGGTTTGAATGGTCCTCTTTTGGTAGACAAAATAGATCTTTAAAAACGTGATGAAGCTTTTTGTTGTGTTTTTGCATGCTTCCCTGCCAAGCTCCACTAGTGCTCTATGATCCTCAAGCTCTAATACTAGATGAAGTGCATGAGGGAGAGAGCATGCATGTGTGTGAGGCAATGGAGAAGAGAGAAGAAGAAGAGACATAGCTTGTAGAATCCTATCACAATATTCATTATAGTTATGAGTCCTTATTGATTTATATAGAATGAATGGTCAATGTTAGTTCATGGTTAATGTTCGATCATCCAGCACTTAGGCATGGCACATTGGGCTTTACCACCCCAAGACAATGGAGATCAGAGTAAGGTTTAAATGCAAAATTATAACTACATTGATTGAAAAAGAGTACAAAGAGGTTCATTCCATAGAGCTAAATTAGACATCTCATCTAGCATCATATATGACATGATAAGAGGCTCCAAATCAGCCCAAATCCACCAACGAAATCATGGATACTTGTAATCATTTTTATGCACAACTTTACTAAGTTTAGCTGTGTCCACACTATTTAGAAATGCCCCTCATGGGTACCTACACACTTAAGGTCTCCTTCTCACATGTCACCACATGATTCCTACCACTTAGGTATCCAATAGACTAGGGGTGATACATACCAAAGCATAGGATGAAGCCTAGAAACCTAAAACCCCTACCATTGGGGTTTACACTATGATATCTAATAACTCTAATGCAGTCCAATCCATAAGCAAAAGAACATCCATAATCCAAGAGAAAAGTACTACAAGGCATAACATCTCTAATCCAAGAGACATTGCATACCCCTTGAATATATAAAGACCAAGACTGAGGCTAATCCAAGCTATCTCCAATAGAATACACTAAGAGGTAAAGGCAAAAAGAAATCTAGAGAATGTTGTCATAGTCATAGTTGCAAAAAACAAAAAGATTGCTAGTGGATTCTTTCTCTTCTTCTTCTTCTTCTTCTTCTTCTTTTCTTCTGCCAACAACTTAATCTTTTGGAGTTCATACCACTATTGGTATTGCTTTTGTCCTTCTTGAAGCACTTGGAAGGAGGATGACCTTTCTTTCCACAAATTCTACAAGCCTTTGATACTAGGAAATCTTTGGCTATATGTCCCTCTTTGCCACACTTGAAAGAAATTTTATCGTTTTAAATTCCTAGTCTCTCTATCTTGCATTTTCTCTTGTCAATTATGGCTAGAACTTTTGAGAAAGAAGAGTATTATATCAAGAATCTTGATGGCACAAGCTTCACAACATGGAGGCAATGTATGCTTGATGTTTTTATCAATAAGGGCCTTGCAATGCCATTGAAAGAGCATAAAAAGGGTGTTTACATTGATGATCAGTGGGAGAAGATTAATGCTCGGGCTATGGCAACCATTTTCCTACAGCTTGGTGAGTTTATTTTCTTCACGATTATTGATAAGACCACTGCAAAGAAATTATGGGAGTTTTCATGCTCATGTTGGGATGAAAAAAGTGCCTGGAATAAAGCTTTTCTTATGAAAACCTCATGTGTTTGAACATGAAAGAGGGCAGCAATGTTAGTTCACATTTAAATGAGTTCAACAACTTGTTTTTGCAACTCACATCTAAGGGATTCAATTTTGATGATTTTCTTGCTATGTTCTTTGCATGCATCATGCGGCACATTTAACACTACCATTAGTAACTCTGCCCCAAAGGGTAAGCTTGTTTTCAGTGATGTTACTATTTCTTTGCTGACAAAAGAGATTAGACCTTAGTCTCTTGATACTATGGGCATGATGATGCATATATGAATGGTGATGGTCATCCCCATCAAAGAGGTCACACTCATAGTCATAGTCTGAAGAGTGCATGGTGCGTACCGAGTGCGAGAGAGAAGAAGAGCAGATACAAAGTGTTGGTGGAGGTCTTAGTGTAATGAGGATGTGCATTAACTCACTACTTCCTATTGTTTTACATGATCAAAAGAATAGATAATGTTAGTACAAACAATGTGATGGGCATCCGGCCAGTTGCCTTGAACCCTAACAATCTCCCACTTGAAGGCCAACCTAGCCCAAGTAGCCTATGTATAAACATATGTACAACCGTGAAGCAATCATGTGGCTTCACCTTGCACCCATCATTTCCATACAATATGGAAGCCGTTCAGAGGGTAGGCCCTTTGTGAGAGCATCAGCAAGTGTTGTCATATGTATGAACCTTGACTAGCTCAATGTGCTTGCTCCCCACAAGGAGCTAAGTTCTATTATTTTTGGCTCACACACTTGTTGGAACTTGTTTTAGTGCATGCCCTATATTTAATAGTGTCTTCTACTATTCATGAACACTGTGTTGCACCTAGTCTTTTGTGAGGGTTGTTGCATGAGGATTTTTAAATTCAAGCATTGGGGGTCGTGTTACCTAGTGTGAGGTCCCTATTCATGGCCTCTCCATATGATATGTATTGAAGGATATAGGTGCTTTGATGCCAAGTTGGCAAGCTTTCAACAATGTTTCGGGCAATATATGTCAATTGATATCCTATCAGCACTCTTTTCATGGTTTATGCATTGATTTGCTGACTTTTTTATTGAGATTTTAATCTCCGTATAGAGGAGACTTTGCCAAAGATTTTGTAGAGATTTTTTCATAAATTCTTAGTCTCTCTTGCATTTTATCTTGTCCGACATTCTAAGAAAGAATAATGCTACATTAAGAAGTTTGATGGCACAAATTTCACAATTTGGAAGAAACATATGCTTAATGTCTTTGTGAACAAGGGCCTTGTAACGCCATTGAAAGAGTGGAAAGAGATGTTTACATTGATGATCATCGGAAAGGGCTTGATGCTCATGCCATGGTGACCATTCGCCAACACCTTAGTGATTCTATTTTCTTTATCATAATGTATAAGACCACTACAAAGGAGCTATGGCAAACATTATGCTAGCTTGGGATGGCAAGGGTGCCTTTAATAAGGTTTTTC
This sequence comes from Adiantum capillus-veneris, assembly GCF_014529385.1. Classification (NCBI taxonomy): domain Eukaryota; kingdom Viridiplantae; phylum Streptophyta; class Polypodiopsida; order Polypodiales; family Pteridaceae; genus Adiantum; species Adiantum capillus-veneris. The sequence goes on from NC_140945.1 coordinate 158,557,867, forward strand.
TTATGAAAAACTCATGCTTTTGAATGTGAAAGAGGCCAGTATTGTCAGCTTACACTTAAATGAGTTCAACAACTGTTTTTGTAGCTTACATTTAAGGGACTCAATTTCAATGATGAAATAAAAACCATTTTCTTGCTATGTTCTTTGCCTTCATCGTAGGACATGTTAAACATTGCCATCGGTAACTCTGCCCCAAAGGCAAGCTTGTTTTTAGTGATGTTACCAATGTTTTGCTCACTAAAGAGATTAAATATTAGTCGCTTGACACTAGTAGTCTTTGTGATGTATATATGGCTGGTGAGGTCGCACTCATTTGCGGTCGATCATAGGATCACAGGAATACTCGTAGTACCAAGAGTTGTTGACATGACTTGCAAAATGTAGAATGCTATCATTGCCACATGAAACTTTGAGGCCATTTCAAAAAAGATTTCCCCATTTTTCAATGTGAATAGGGTAAATCCATTGTCAAGTCTGACCCTTCTAAATGTAGTGTGAAAATCGAGGAGCTCAATCTAGTGAGTCTCCACTAGTTGGGGTTGTTCTTATTGTGCCGCAATCATCCTTTTCTTGATATTCACTGTTGACTTGAGTCCAGATGCATTACTGGCTCTTGATGAGTGTTATGCGCAAAATTGGATCATTGCTTCAAGTGCCAACTTCCATGTTGTGGGAATGGGTGCTCTACCCTAAGGGCCATTAGTGATCTAAGCTAGTGGAGAAAGCCTTAAGCTCACCATGATGCTAGGGTTAGGGTTAAAGAAATGGAAATTAGGGTTAGGACTATGCCAAGGGAAAGAGCATAAAGAGAGTACATACACACGATTATAAAGCTCAAAGTGCAATATATTGGAGAATAGCCTCTAACGTAGGCTTAGTGCTTTACAATTATTGGTTAGAGATGTTCCACCCTCTTGCTAATGGACATCTCATCATTTATCTTTTCCTAGGTGGCTAGAGGGCTTTCCCATATGAGCCACAAGTTGGGCTTACCCCAACAATCGTCCCCTTAAGCCAAACTTGGGGTTTTTTAAAGATTTTTGATTCATGTGTTCATGTCATGGTGTACTTCTAGGTTAACATGATTCATGTACTTGATACATCATGGAGGTTCAATTTGATTCATCACTATGGTTTGATGTCACATGATACATTATAGGGTTAGTAGTTGCATCTATTCGAGTTCACTTCATTAGGGTTGACATCCTAGTGAGTTTCCATGCCTCATCCGAGTTGCTTCCCCTGTATCGATAATTTTATGTTAATGCTTGAGAGCTATGCTATGGATGTCTGTCGACGACCCGCAAACATTGGCTTCGTTGCCGGAGAATGAATCTTAGGTGATGAGTGACCGAGTGCGTATTCAGAGTTTTCTTATTGTTCCAAAAGATAATTTCCATTCCATTTACATTTCAGTGAAGCATCTAAACAGGGGTTTAGTGCTTAGTGGAGTCTAGGGTCGGTGGACTGGCTAGATCTACTCTTGAGAGATATAGGGAGTTGTGAGTGAGGTTGTTTTAAGCATTTTTTCTCTTCAAATTTCTTTGTATTGATTGAGTACTGATCCATGATCTGTTTTTTATCCTGTTTGTTTTGTTTGATTCATTTTCTTATGTTCTTTCATTTCTGTACTTAGGAGTAGGATAAGTAAATCACATTCCAGTCAAATTTGGGGCAAAAGATAGAGTCAAAAACACCAGAAAACCATAACTTTGGCAAAAGGGCCATAAGACTCTAAAATTAGAAAATCTGACCAAACAAAGCTGAAATTGATTCAAATCACAAAGTGGTAGCACCAAAACACTGGGAAATACTTGTCAGAGAGAGACTGTAAAATTTCATCAAATTTGGCTATGGTACTACGATCGCGATCGGTGTACTTCAGTGTCAGAATTGTACAAGATTTGACATGTGCCTTTCTAATAAGATTCTAAACAAGTTTGTTTAAAGCAACCACACCCAAAAACATCAAAACTCAAGGAAATCAGGCCACTTGGGTAAAACTAGCCTGACAGAGCTAGAAAGTGCAAAATCTTGTCTTTTGGTGATCCAAATGCAAAAAGACTTGGGGGATAGCCTTAAAACATCAGTGTCTACAAGCATGCCAAAGTTGGTCTAATTTGGGCTCAGAACTACGATCGCGATCGGTGTACCTAAGTGCCAGATTTTGACCAGATTTCATATGTGGGATCCTCAGGTGTATACAAACATAAAATTCTAAAGGACCTAGGGTCAAAAACCACAAAAAACTAGTCAAAACCACTGAATACAGATCCAAGTCAAAAATTGCTAAACTAGCATAGAAATTGACTTTCAGTAGACCAAAAGACATCAAAACTGGGAGGAAACCATGCAGAGGGATAGCCTGTGCATAGGAAAAGCCTAGGTATCTCTCATATCCCAAATCAAACATCAAAATCAATCAAACCAGATAAAATTGGAAAATCAGGCACTTCAGGCCAAGAAACTATAAATTCTTGACTTTTTTGAGTCCAAATACAAAAGTGTTTGGCAAGTAGTCTTAAAATAGCCTAGTGAACAAGCTGGTGAAGTTTCATCCAATTTGGGCTCCAAACTACGATCGCGATCGGTGTACCTCAGTGCCAGATTTTGACCAGACTTTACCCACACATACGCCTAGGTTATATAAGATACCAGGAGTTTTCAAAATTCAAAAAAGTGACCAAAATAGCCAAAAATAGCAGGCAATCAGAAAACCATTGCAGTAGACCAAGATCTGGTGAAAACTTGACTTTTTCTTGTCCAGATTCAAAAAGATTTGGGGAGTAGACTGTAGACATCATTGTCTACCATATCCACAAGTTTCACCTGAAAAGGAGCTGGTACTACGATCGCGATCGGTGTACCATAGTGACATTTTGAGTTGAGACTTGGCGAGTAGGTAGTTGATAACTAGACAAACAACTTTCTCAAAAGAACCAGGGTCAAAAAACCAAAAGAAAGTTGTCAAATAGGGCAAACACTGATCACTTATCCTTCATACCAAAATTTTGAGAAAATTCAAGTTTTTGTGATCCAAATGCAAAGTGGGTTTGGGAATAGACTAATCATACCCATGTCTATCAACTCCTAAAATTTCATGCAAAAAGGAGTTGGAACTACGATCGCGATCGGTGTACCTCTACATAGTGAGGGTATTTGACTTCATAAGTTTGTAGATCTACTTGAGTACATCCCAAATCTCAAGTTTGAGTGAAAAATACCCTCTGGAATCCAAGATACAAGCCAAAGTTCTTGTGTTCTGGTCTTGAGATTGTTTTGAGTGCTGTTCCAAGTGCAGTTCACTAAAATTGCTCTAACTTTTGATAGACAACTCCAAATTGAGTCAAGTATAGCTAGGAAGATAGCTTGCGGGCAATAGGTTTCCTAATTTTTCTGAATTTTTCCTAATTTTCCTAATTTTTCTTGCAAGAAAGAGTTGAAATTTTCTAGGTTTCCTTATTCCAAACTTTTAGGGTACCCAGAACCAATTCCTAGAGACCAAAAAAGTCACAAATTCTTGACTTTTTAGAGACTTGACCAGGGGCAAAAAGGGATTGTGTACACTAAGCCAAGGTGTTCTTATCAAGGACCATCTTGAGAGTATTGAGTGAGGCTTAAACATGAAAACTCATCCATCATTAGGGTTTCCCACTCAACTCAGAGCTATGCCACCTACACAAACATCCAAACATACTGCAACACCTATAACAAGAGGGTTGAGACAAGACCATGAGGCTTATCAGTCATATCAAGCCAATCCTCAAGGCATGGCTCATGGATATTTGTCAAGTGATCATGTAGCTCACGGGAAGCCAAACCAATCAACTAAAATGTGGGAGTTTGGAAGAGCAAAAGTAGAAATTGCTGGAGACTTAGAGGAGAAGCATCCTCTAATCAACAAACCCAACGTGAGGTTCATCAAAACCAATGAAGCCACGAGAGTTCTAACGGATTACACTTATGATGGCCTTTATAGGTTACCTATTGGGGATCAAAAAAACTTTATAGATGTTTAAATTCCATCATTGAAGAGTTGACAGACTACAAGAACCTCTATGCCTTCACATACACAGATGACCAGGGAGTGCAAGTTCTAATGGTAGATAAGTATGGACGAGAGTACAAACTTATCAGCCCAATTGAGCTAGAAAGATATACATACATGGGTACTCCAATCTCTGCTTACTAATTTCAACCGAGTGTAAGCGTACGAGGGTTTTTTGAGACTAATTTGCAAGAAGCTAACATTGAAACTATGGAATCAAATGGACCTCAAACATCCAAAATAGCTATGCCCGGGAGTGTAGCTCCTACCTCATTGAGTGGAACCAAGAGACCACCAATTAGACTTACAAATCCATCAATGTTTCCAAAACATGTCTCAAAGGGGATTCCACCAGGATTTGCTCCAAGACGAGAAGAAGGAACGAGGGATGTCTTTGTGAGAGACCCCAACACGCTAAGATACATGGTTGAACCAGAACCAATGAGACCATATCAATTGGCCAAATGTGTCAAGAAGAAGTATGATGGATTAAGGGATCCATACGTACATGCATCCTTGTTCAAACAAGTGTTAAGAGCCGAACAAGTATTTTATTTTCATACACAGTATGAGGGATTTGGCTTAACCTTGGAAGGGATAGCATTGAATTGGTTCCAACCGTTGGACAAAAATGCCTTCTCAAACGTTGAACAACTATTGCAAGAATTTGTTGTGGAGTCCTCTAAAAGGGGAATCAAGCATAACATAGTGTCCCAAATCTATGCATTCAAGCAAAAAGAAGATGAGAGAGTGAAGGAAGCATCACTACGCTTCAAACAATATATAGAGAGATGTCCGGAACGCGAGTTACCACAGGATGAAAGATTATCAATTCTCTTCATAGAGGGTTTGAAAAATGAAACTCTCAAGAAAGATTTGCACTTAAAAGGATGTAATTCCTTTGAACAAGTCGCGAGAGAAGCGTTATACCTAGTTGACAATTGTAAAGTCTATGGCGAGGAAATTGGTGATACAAAGATCACTATGGATAATGCTCCTTTAGCATCTAGTGAAACCAACACAAGGCAAGTGGTTATGTCTTAATTAATGACCAACCTAGATGAGCTAGCAGCGCAAGTAGCACAACGAATAAAATGGTGTGCCATTGAGCAAAAATGGACCAATCATGAGATGAGTGAGTGCTACTATAATCAAACCTACACAAGGGGGATACTATTTGGACATCAAATAGAAAAACAAATGCCATTACCAAATCATCCATTATTTCAAAATAGGGTTGTATCAAGGGCTTTACAAAGAGCTGAGGTATCACAACCTAGGATAGGGCAAGAACCTATGAGAAAACTCTATTCATTGAATGAGGACACTCTGATGTTCATAGCCAATCAAGAGAGTAGACCAGAGACCATTCTGGCTAAGCAAGAACAACCATCAATTGTGCCACTAGTGACTCAACAAGATGGACCATGGTACAAGTGTGGAGGTAATTATTGGGCCAAGAATTGTTCTCGTGTAGAGATAATTGGATATTGTTTTGAGTGTGCCATTACACACGTTGTTCCAAATTGTCCAAAACACCCAAACAAACAGGGGAAAACAACAATGAATGTTGTGGGAGTGTTACCTTCTCCAAGTGGATCAGAGGCAGAACCCAAAATTCCTGTGAAGGTAGTGACTAGAGCCCAAGCAAAAGAAAATGCTGAGGAGAAAGATCAACAACCCAAACAAGGGGAAACAACTAGTGTGTTAGTGAGGACTGGGAGAAAATCCTGGAAAGCCAAAAGAGACAGAATTAAAGCAAAAACAATTACAAATCAAACTGCACTACAAATAGAATTACAAGAGACAAAGGAGCAGTTAAAACAAGAATGGGAAAACAAAACGGTGGTGAGCGTTAAGAAACCAAGGAAGGCGTCTGCGGAAGGATCTGTGTTGGTAGACAAAGTCCTAGAGCCATTAGATGCTGCACTGGAAGCATATGGGGCTAGATTGAAACCCAACCAAACCCTAGAGCAACGAGGGATGAAATATCCGCATGCTGAGATAGAGACTAAGAGGTTGAAAATGTGTAAGGAATTGGTAAAAACTGCAGAGGCAATGATGGAGCCTGAAGCACCAATTCCACCTCCAAAAACAAAACCAAAAAGTGTTGGATTTGAAATGCCTAAGGCAAAGGTTGTTGAAACATTAACTCAAAGAAACATTGAGCTAGAATCACAAAAGGATGTGCAAGCAAAGACTGCAACACAAGAAACCAACAACCTAGAAATTCAACTAGATGATCAAGTAGTGGCCAACACCACTAATGATGCAAGGTCAAGATCACAATTTATGGCACCTATCCCAGAGATAGATGAGCCATGGCCAAATGAATTGTGGGAAGCAATTAGAAGTGCAAAAGATGGAAGTGCGACTTTCCAATCTACACCCATAACTGAGGTCAATACAGGGCATGAAGTCTATCAGGGAGACATTCAATCTCTAAATGGAGATGCAGGGATGGAAGTTTCAATTGAAAGCAAACCAGAGTCCTTGAAGACCTTACCCTCATACATAGGAGAACATGAGGCAGACTCAGAGACTAGAGTGGTGCCATCTCAAAGGAAAACCATATCCAAGATGATGGATACAAAGAGTATGCAAGAGTTGATGTCAGCTCCAATACAGTGCACCATTAATCTATCTGAACTGCTTAAGGTTAGACCACATGTATGGGATGAAGTAGGTAACAATTTGGGGAAGATGGGATTAAAGATACCTCTTCAAGATCTACCCTCAAATGAACAATCAAACAAAACTCAACAAGAAAGTGCAAATGCTAAACCTGTGCCAATAAACAAGGTGGGGGAATATTGTGAAGGAGAAGAAGGAAACACCACCTTACCTGTGGAATACAAAGGAGTTAAAACATTGGCTATACTTGATAGTGGGGCTGGAGTATCCATAGCCACAAAAGACATTTGGGAAAAATCGGGTAGACCAACGCTTAGGAAAACTAGAATGAAGCTGCAACTTGCAGATGGATACACGGAAAAACCTCTGGGTATCCTAGAGCAAATTATTGTGACTTCTCGTGGAATTGAATATGAACATACATTTGCAATAGTAGATTTTGGAAAAGGGGACAATTTTGATATCATTTTAGGAAGACCTTTCATGCGTCAACTTAAGATGGTTCAAGATTGGGGCTATGACTATATCTACTTGAGACATAAAAAGATCACCACAAAAATAAGCATAAAAGACCATAGCTATAGAGATGTGAATAGAACTCCTTTAGAAGAAATTGACTCTACTATAGTCAATGGGAAAGAGATACCTGCGTGGCTACAAACCAAACAAGAACTGTGGTGCTTCGAAGTGTGTAAGCTCGATGAAGGAGGATTGCATCCTAGAAAGATCAATGGACGATGAAGCTTACATACCGGAACCCTTTCTAGAGCAATTATTTGAGCCATTTGGATGGACTCAAATATTAGAAACCTTGGATGTGTGTGTAAATGAGCTAACTACAACCAAGTTTTGTAATGAAGAAGGCTACAACCTAGTTTCATATTTTATGTTGAAAGTGCTGAGAAATGCTAATGAGATTTGTGAGAATGAAAATAGAGGGACAAATAGCTATGTCATGGAGGATGTTGCACAAACACAAACTAGGAGAGTAATACAACCATGTGGAGATGTCATCATTGACATACTTGAAGAGTCAACAACATCTAGTCCAAAGAAACTAACTTCAAACGATGTAGAGTTGAAAGTATAGGAAGAATCAGATGGCAAAGCTCCACATCAACAGATGTTCTACAAACTCAAGATCAAAGGAAGAATGAGGAAGAAGCCAAAGATGAAAAATATCCCACATTGATCAAATTCAATTTATGCGGACAAACAGGGCTCAAGGTTACATGTTCGGTCGTAATTGATCCTTACGCTACCAAGAATATAATATCATATGGCACTTGGATAATGATGGGAATGTAGACATGTAGTAGTGTTAGTGTGTATACGCGCTTCACCAGGGGCACTTTTCTCCCATTGGGTTTTTCCCCCTGGACATCTAGTGTGAAAGGACACCTTATCTCTTAGGGTTTCATATAAGCTTTGTAGCTCTAAGTTTGTATACTCTATTATTCTAATACAGAGAGATAGACTACAAAGATCTTGTACACAAGCTCTGTGTCTTCTCCTTCTCCATCTTCTTCCCACTCTGAGTTGCTGTCTTCCTTCTGTTTCCTGTTTCATCATCTTCAACAATTGGTATCAGAGCAAGGTGATTTCCAGAGCCTCTACTTGCGTTTTCGCGTCCGCACGCGCAATCGCAGTTTTCGGAAAATTTGCTCGTGGGAGCATCCTCGACATTCCGGGCGTATTCTGACCAGGTGACTTGGAGTTTTACCCCCCTTTTGAAGCCGTTCGAGCCCTCAGAATTTTGTTCTGAGTAGCGTAGCAGAAGTTACTTTTCGGAGGCGTTTAGATCAAGAGGGTGTGCTTTTTGACATATTTTCTTCAGGTAAACAGTTCTTTTGGGAAGCAGCTTGTCTTAGCTTTGTGCTGAGATTTTGTGTAGAGTTTTGCTTGCATTGGAGAGGAGATTTGTGAATCTCTTGGAGGTTCTTTTGCTCTCTTGTGTGCATCCACAGTATGGCTCAATCTATGGAGAAAGAGATTTTTGGTGCGTTTACATCCGAAGACAAATTGGATGGTACCAACTATTCTCTTTGGTTTTTTATGGCCAAAAATGTTTTGGTTGGTAAAGGATTGTGGGATTATGTATCTAGAGATGAAGTTCGTCCAGGTAGCATTGCACCTGCCACGCCTGGTCATGGTGCAGCTGTTGGTGCAGGACCCTCACAAGTCACTCCAGAGCAAAAGAGATGGGATACTAAAGATGCACAAGCTATGGCTATGATTGCCTTAACCATAAAGAGGACAATCACACCACATATCAGATCTTGCAGAACTTCTGAGGATGCTTGGAACACTCTGCAAGCTATGTTTGGAGGAAGAAATGCTGCCATAATAGAGTTTTTGAAGAAACAACTTGACAAAATACAGATGGACGAAGGTGACGATATCGTCGAGCATCTTACAAAAATCAGGGATCTTAAAGAGAAATTGCTTAGCATTGATGAAGTGATTCCTGAGAAGGACTTGATCTCCAAAACACTCAATTCACTACCACCATCTTATTTGACTTTTCAGACTTCTTTGACTCTATCTTTGCGAGCTAATCCTGAGCCTCTTCATTTTGAAGAGTTAGTGGCTTTGCTATTGCAGGAGGATCAATCACGTAAGAACAAGTCTTTACAGGTGGATGGTATGGATCATGCTCTTGTTGTACATAACAAAAACAAGGGTAAAGAGAGTGCTCATTACTCCAAGTCTAGTGCAGGACAATCTTCAGAGAATTCTAAAGGTGATTCCGACAAGTCCAAGAAGAAAGGTAAATGTCACTACTGTAAGAAACGTGGTCACTACATTAGTGAGTGTAAAAAGCGAATTGCTAAAGAAAAGAAGAAAGAGTCAAGTTTGGTTGTTTCAGCTTCTGGTGATTCTTCTACAGCTAAAGAAGAGTCTGCAAACTTTGTGCAGGATTCTTATGCTTTTGTAGTATGTTCAGATTTTTCTGCTTACAGTGTTGACAAGACACAAATGATTTGGTACTTTGATAGTGGTGCATCAAGGCATATTACTTCAAGGAAGGATTTGTTTTGTTCATTGGATGCAGCTCCAGCACGAAAGAAGGTGACATGTGCAAATAATGCTTCTTATCCAATCAAAGGCGTTGGTAAGATTTTGATTACCATTTCAGATGGTTCAGATTTATGCTTGCCAGATGTCTTATATGTTCCAGGGATCAAGAAGAATTTGTTGTCTGTATCCTCTCTTGCAAAAAATGGTCTTCGGGTCATTTTTGAGGATGACAGATGTGTTGTACGAGATCGAGAGAATGGTTATTCTCTTATCACTACAGGTACGCTGGAAAATGGACTATTTGTGCTAGATCGTTATGAAAAGCAGATTCAGGTATGTATTGCAGAAACAAAGACTCATGCCATGCAGGATGCTGAGTTGTGGCATGCTAGATTCGGGCATGTTAGTTATGGCAGTTTGATGACTTTACAACGTCATAATATGGTGCATGATTTGTCTTTATTGGAGATGCCACCAAGACATGTATGTGAAGGTTGCGTTCTTGGAAAGATGCACAGATTTGCATTTTCGAAGGATGGTTCAGTTAGAGCGACACGAAAGTTGCAGCTTGTACACAGTGATGTATGTGGTCCTATGAGGACGCCATCTTTGGGAAACAACCTTTATTTTGTGACCTTCATTGATGAATTTTCCAGGTTTTGTTGGGTGTATCCACTCAAAGCAAAGTCAGACGTGTTTGCAATTTTTCAACATTATGTCGCCATGGTTGAAAATGAAACAGGTTGCAAAGTACAGACTCTTCGTACCGATCGAGGAGGTGAATACATGTCAGGTGCATTTAAGGATTTTTTGGGAAAGAAAGGCATTAAACACCAATGCACTATGCCATACACACCACAACAGAATGGTGTTGCAGAAAGGAAGAACAGGTCTTTAATGGAGACGGCTAGATGTATGCTCAAGGCTAAGAGTTTGCCTCATAAGCTATGGATGGAGGCAATTGCTTGTGCAGCACATGTTTTGAACAGGTGTCCTACTCGTACCTTGAAGACCATTACTCCATATGAAGCTTGGTATGATAGAAAACCTTCAGTCAGTTATCTTCGTGTTTTTGGTTGTCTTGCTTATGCTCACATCCCTCAGCAGTTACGTGGGAAGCTTGATGATAAGGCAATCAAATGTATATTTGTGGGGTACATTAGTGGAAGTAAGGTTATAGACTTTACAATCCTGCTACAAACAAGATTTTTGAAAGTCGTGATGTAATTTTTGCAGAAACTACTGCTCAACCTATGGTTGCTTTTGATGTACCTCATATGCAGACACATGATGTATTTGAAGGTTTGCTTCCTTCTTTTGTGGAGAATCAAGAATCACAACAGGTTGATAACCTTGATCAATCTTTTGATCAGCATGTGACACCTCATGATGTAGAGCAAATTGTGCATGAAGAGCGAGAAGTTCTCAGGGAAGAAAGAACCTTGCCTAAATGGGTTCAGAAAACTTTGCAGGATAGCAAGTTGGATGCACCGTTGCCACAAAAAACACGTGCTGGTACTACTTTTGGCAGAGAGCAAGTAGATTTGGCTTGCTTTAGCACTCTTTGTGATGCAGATGAGCCTGATTCATTTGAACAAGCTTTAGAGTGTGTTCAGTGGAAAGATGCTATGCAGCAAGAAATTGATTCTATTCATAAGAATCATACATGGGATCTAGTGGACTTGCCTACAGGTAAAAAGCCTATTGGTACAAAGTGGGTTTTTAAGGTAAAAAGGAAACAAGATGGTACTGTTGACAAGTACAAAGCAAGGCTTGTGGCAAAAGGCTATGCGCAACAGAAAGGCATAGATTATGATCAAACCTTTGCTCCTACTTCTCGTGCGTCCACAGTTAGATCACTAGTTGCAATTGCTGCTCATCATGGTTGGAAAGTACATCAGTTGGATATCAAAACTGCTTTTTTGAATGGTGATTTGCAGGAAGAAGTTTATGTAAGTCAACCAAGTGGTTTTATTGTAAAAGGTCAAGAGCAAAAGGTATGTAGATTGCGTAAAGCTTTGTATGGTCTCAAACAGGCTCCAAGAGCATGGTATGAGAAGATACATACTTATTTGATTGGCCAGGGATTTCAAAATAGTCCAACAGAAAGTACTTTGTATGTCAAAAAGAGAGATGGAGTTCTCATTATGCTAACACTTTATGTGGATGATATGCTTCTTACAGGCAATAGTGCAGATGAAATTGAAGCGTTTAAAGATGCTTTGAGAAAAACCTTTGAGATGTCTGATCTTGGTTTGCTACATTATTACTTGGGTATTCAGTTTGTGCAATCAGAGGATGGCATATACATGCTGCAGGCAAAATATTTGCATAAAATTTTGGACAAGTTTGGTATGCAAAATTGTAAACCAATCTCTACACTCGTAGAAACTGGATCAAAGTTGAGCATGCACGATGCTGGAGAACCTTTTGATGTACATACTTATGCAACAGCGGTTGGTTGCTTGATATATTTGGCAGGCAACACTCGTCCAGACATTCAATTTGGGGTTTCACAAGCAAGCAAATTTATGCACAGCCCAGGTATGCATCATTGGCAGGCTGTGAAGCGCATACTTTGTTACCTTTCAGGTACCCCTAATCTTGCCATGTTCTTTCCAAGGGGGGATGTGTATGGAAAGCACAGTTCTATGCAGCTTCTTGGTTACAGTGATTCAGATTGGGCTGGTGATTTTGACACACGAAATTCCACAAGTGGCAATTGTTTTTTCTTGGGAAATTCATGTATATCTTGGCTAAGCAAGAAGCAACCCACAGTGGCTACATCAACTTGTGAAGCTGAGTACAGGGCAGCTTTCACGGCAATAGTTGATTGTGTATGGATACGCAGGTTATTGGCAGATCTTTGTGAGTGTCAACAGGCACCCACTACCATTTTCACTGACAGTCAGAGTGCTATGGCAGTTGCAAGGAATCCAGTATTTCATGCAAGAACAAAGCACATAGAGGTTCACTACCACTATGTCAGGGAAAGGCTAAATGCAGGGGAGATCACACTAACTTACTGTCCTACACAGGATAACATTGCAGATCTATTTACGAAGGCGTTATCACGAGAAAAGTTTGAAGCTTTCCGAAAAGCTTTGGGCTTACTCTCATACACATGATGATCTGCTACCTTGTACGGATTCACACTATCACTACAGGGGGGATTTGTAGACATGTAGTAGTGTTAGTGTGTATACACGCTTCACCAGGGGCACTTTTCTCCCATTGGGTTTTTCCCCCTGGACATCTGGTGTGAAAGGACACCTTATCTCTTAGGGTTACATATAAGCTTTGTAGCTCTGAGTTTGTATACTCTATCATTCTAATACAGAGAGATAGACTACAAAGATCTCGTACACAAGCTCTGTGTCTTCTCCTTCTCCATCTTCTTCCTACTCTGAGTTGCTGTCTTCCTTCTGTTTCCTGTTTCATCATCTTCAACAGGGAAAGCCGACAATTAAAGAAGTGGAGGAAATAGTATACACTAGTGCCAAAACACCAATCCCAAGCTTTGGCATAGCGGAGGCAATACTCAAGTTGAGTCATGGGGAGTTCAAAGACAAATTCAACATAGTTGACTCACATCACATCAAAGAAAGTCTAGTCCTAACAAAGAGTTGGAAGAATATCTTCTTCGGGCAACAACAAAAAGCATCAACAACAACAACAAAGACGGTCTGGAGACATCAACAAAAAAGACACAACCATCTGCAGAGCAGAAGAAGCTAAGGCCAAACTAAACATTGAAGAAGATCATCCTCGCAAGTCAGTTTTACCTTCGACAAGCCCACATCAAAGCTCAAGCGAAGCCTTTACGTCAAGAGCCACTCCATCAACAATGCAATGGAAACCAAAGTTTCCATCACAAAAAATCATCCGGAAGAAGCCGAAGAATGTCAACCAAGTGTTGGTATCCAAAGAGCACATCCAAGTCAAAGACCCAGTTTGGATACATGAAACACGGGTTCAACCACAACAACAAAAGGTGATAGGGTGGGTAGCATCAAATGAGTCAATCATTGCTCAAGGCTACTTCGAAGGAAACATTAATGTTTTGGCCAAAAAGCCTAAAGTAACAGCTTGGATGTACTCACCTCAAGAAAGAAGTTCTACAATGAGTGAGCCAAGCTATCAACGAAATAAAAACAACTCAAGCAAGAGAAAGAACAACAAAAAAAGGACAGAAGAAAAGACCTTCCAAGAAAGCAACACAACAAGCATGGGTACCAAAGTCAAACTTCAACGAAGCTACCCAACACAAACAGATGCAGCAGCGGATGGTTCCCATCAAGCTACTTGAAGCACAAGGATTCTATGAAGGTAACACCCAAATATGGTTAACCAAAGTAGTTGCTCAACCTAGAGCCACTAAGACCAACCAAGTAGCAAAGGACACCACACAAATACAATCAACAACAACAAAGAGCCAATGGGGACTAAGCACAACCAAGGGAGAAACAACCTCAAAATGGATCCCTCGTCTTCTACTACAAAAGCAAGGCTTTTACAATGGTAATAGCCAAGTATGGATACGAAAGCCTAGTGTCCATCAAGTCAAGGGAGCAACTCATGAAGCAAGAACAAAGTGGGTCCCAGAACCACTGTTGAAAACTCAGGCTTCTCACAAAGAAGAAAAAAGTAAAGGTACAACAATGCAACCTCCTTACGGAACATCCCATGCAACAAAAGAAGTTAGAGGAGTCAAAATATGCCAACTTACTTGAAAATATGGTGGCATCCAAAGACCAAAGCAATGATAGAGGCCTTAATCTCAAGAACTTATGGCATTGGGTTTCAGGCCATGAACAGGTAAGTCCAAGTCGCCATTAAAAATACATGGCAAAAAAGTCAAGAGTCAGGCAGCTGAGCCACTAAATGAGCAAGGCATTAGTCATAAAGCTTCAAGTAGTATTCTCTGTGGTCTAAGAGTCTTAGCTATTCTAGGTACTGCTCAAGGTGGAGGAGTTGAGCATATTTATGTTGTGTCGCTCATTCTGGTATAGGTAAGCATAAGAGTCCAAGTCTATGTATTTTAAGTTTGGTAAAGTGAAGAAGAGAGTCCAAAAGACATTCACGCACTATGCATAGTGAGTAATGAGTGGAGAAGCTTCAACATCAAAAACCCTTCTTGGAAATGTGGAAGCTATTGAGATATCCTTGGATATCACATGTGCTACATTTGTTCCTTGAAGCACCCAACAACTCATTTTTCACACTGCATGATTTTCTTGAAAGAACTCTTGTGTGCATATAGAGTGTCTCATAATTGGCACTTGCATTACGCACTCTTACTTTATTTCTCCCAAGCACTCACCTTGCATGAACAGGTACTCAACTTCCAAGTGTTCAACCCCAATAAGAGCGTATACCAAAGGCATTTTTTTCCACTGGGTTTTTCCCTTTGGTCATTCAGGTTCTATACCCTAATTTAGAAACACCCATCACTATTCTATTGTATATATTCCTTCCATCAACTAAAACGAATAAAGAATTTGTTACAATATCTTCAAAGAGATAAAGTGGGGACACATTGTTCTCAACTACGCTTCAACAAGAGCAGCTCTTAGCTTCAAAGATACCAACAAAGCTCTATTGACAAAGTGGCAAAGAAAATCAAATTGGAGATGCCAGTGCACACACGAAAAAGTCTCAAACATTTTGAGATACGAGCTCCAATAAAAAGTTGATTGCACCATGAGTCAAAGTATCCAAAGAAGCAGGTATCATCGACCAAAGAAGTATCATCGACCAAAGTATCCAAAGAAGCAGGTATCATCGACCAACTGCACAAATGGAAAGGTAAAGCAGGATGTGCAACAACATGCACAAATACCTCGTCCACAACATCCAAATCAGAAAGAACACATGTTCATCAATCAAAGGCAAATGGGCACCCCATTTGAACAAGCAAAACATGCCATATCTAACTCAATCAAGGAAGGGGGGAGTCTCATCAACAAGAAGACTAGACTACAAATGGTCGTGTCAAGGGACGACACGAGCTACGAAAGGGGGAGTGTTTGGAGGTGATAACAACATACAAGTGCCCACCTAGCCAAGGCGCCCGTTGGGTCAGCCAGCCAAAGTTTTGATGTGGTCACATTATTTTTCCGATGTTTAATACATCAAACCTTGTAAAAGCCTAATGACAATCGTCTATGTCAAGTTTAAGTCAAAGATGTAATTTTTCCAATGATGTATGTAAAGGTCCATGAGAAGTTGGCCGACGGCCACTTTAGAAAGTCCTAGGTATATAATACACTAAGGTTAGTGGGAAAAGGGGGATTATTTTTTGAAGATAAGTGACTATTGCGTTACGCACAGAGAACTACCTCATTGCTCCAACTTGTAATCATCGCTTCTGTGGCTATGGTAATCCAAATTTAGTTTTGTTTCTTGCATTGTGTTCCTCTTACTCTGCTCTTTCATTCAAGTGTAAGCATTCAAGATTTGGTGAAGGTTTCAAACGCATCTGTTTAGGCCTTAAATCGTTGCTTTGAGTGTTTATATGCATATTTTATGTTGTTTTGACCCTAGGAGAGGCTTTAGGGACCCAAAAACGACCCTTTAGGGTCATCCGTTTACTGTTTTTGCGTACTTTGGGACGAACGATCGCGATCCATGTACCTCCCCAGAATGTTGTGATAGTGATAGGATATGTTCCTGATAGTCCCATGTAGCTTCCCTTCAAGTTTCGTGCGATTTCGATATGATTTGCATGGTGAACGGACGTGATGACTGTAGAGCTGTGTAGAAGGACATAGGCAAATTACTTGGCTTGAGTGCGATTGATTTGCTTGTAGAGTTAGTAGTTGCATCTCTTTGAGTTCACTTCATTAGGATTGACATCCTAGTGAGTTTCCATGTCTCATCCGAGTCGCTTCCCCTGTATCGATAATTTTATGTTGATGCTTGAGAGCTATGCTATGGACGTCCGTCTGGCGGCGACCCACAAACATTGATGCAAAACAAAAGACACAATCAAAATACAATTAAAACACACTTAACACACAACAAATGGAAACACTAATTACACAAAAGCTGTTTAATTAGATGTAAGGACATGGGTCCTATGGGCAAGGCCACCGGCATGGCCGAACAATGCGTATGCTAGGGGAAGGCTATAAGATAGCATGGTTGGGTGGAGACTAGCACACACATTACCAACGCCCTTTCACAAATATGTAGGTACACACTGGTAGTGCAAGCATGATGGTGCAAGTGGTGCAAGGTGGGGCCACGACAAACGATTGGTGGCATTGAGTGCAACGCAAGTTGCAACACATCGATAAGAATGTTTTTAAGGCAGACTTGATTTCAAAAAAGAGTCAAAAAATATTTCTACAAGGTGTGGTTCTCACTGTGCACAGGTGTACACACACACACACACACATACACATTAAAAAGAATTAAGGGACCTAATCTTCATCAAAATTAGAGAATAAGGAGTCAAATGATAGATTTTGAGGAGAAATATCCCTACACATAAGTAAAACAATGAAATTCTTAACCATGCAAGGGATAATGCTTTAATTAAGAAAGTGATTTTGGCTCAAATCAAGTTCACATAAATTGCTCCTTAATCAATCCATTTGAAAAAAGATTAGCACAATCGGCCACAATGACAATTAACCTTACACACTTGAATTGATGCAAAACAAAAGACACAATCAAAATACAATTAAAACATACTTAACACATAACAAATGGAAACACTAATTACACAAAAGCTGTCTAATTAGATGTAAGGACATGGGTCCTATGGGCAAGGCCACTGGCACGGCCGGACAGTGTGTACGCTAGGGGAGGCTATAAGATAGTACGATTGGGTGGAGACTAGCACACGCATTATTTCACTGGTATCTGAGTTATTTTTGGGAGGAGGTAAAAAGCGGCAAAAATTGTCTAATTAGATGTAAGGACATGGGTCCTATGGGCAAGGCCACCAGCACGGCCGAATAGTGTGCACGCTAGGGAGAGGCTACAGGATAGCACGATTGGGTGGAGACTAGCACACGCATTACCAACGCCCTCTCACTAGTATCCGAGCTATTTTTGGGAGGAGGCCAAAAGCGGATAGATACGCTTTCCTGTGTGCAATGCATGGGCAGACAACGACAGCCCCATCTACACCCTCCACAGCGCACGACCAAGGCAGGTGACCAAGGCAAAACTCGACCGAAAACTCAACGGCACCGAGGCTCCGAAGGCTTCCGTTGGTGCCATTGGCTGAGTGCGTAGGGAGGCCTGCTTAACCCTTGCATGAAGGAGGGTTGAACCCACCCCATGAGGGTAAGAGGCCAACACTTTACCAACAAGCTATCGACACTTTTTTTGTATAACAAGGAAAGATAGTCTACTTGTGTTTAAAGGAAGACTAGAAGGAAAGGGAAAGCTTCAAACTTCAAGGAGGTAGCTTCACTCTTCCATTTCACTTCTTGGAGGAAGGCAAGTTTTCCTCCAAAATTTCTTTTTTCCTCAAGGAGGTAGCTTCAAAGTGAACAAAAGCCTTCACAAAAACGACGGGTTTTTGTGAAGAATCATCAAAGGTGTTCTTACAACGAACGACAAGTAAAGCGCTCAAATTTTTGCAAGGCGAGGTTTGTATGCAACGCAAATTGTGGAGCATACAAAACACAAAGACTTCAATTTCACAAGGTACAAGTTGTCATTTTTTTTTCTCTCTTTGCATTAGTGTGTGTTTACCATAGCCAATGAGGATATCCCACCTACACACACGTTTGATTTTGAGCACGCGGATCAAAATCAAAGCACCATGGGTACGGCTGACACTAATATGCATGATGAAGATGATCTAGGAGATCATGGCCTTGTAGATATGGCTGCTTTCAAGACTTTGGAAAATCGCCAAAGCGTACTTGAACGTAACCTCTCTGCACTTCATGCAAATGTTACCAATCTTATGGAGTTACTTGTGAAATTTATGAATTCACAGACGACTCAAGGAGCCACAAGTGGCACGGTTCAAGGGAACCAAGCTCGCACGACTCAAGGAGTCCAAGAGACAAATGATGCAGAAGGTAGCAATGCATTACTTAAGAATATCACCATTTCTGAATTTCACGGGGAAGAGCGTGATCGCAACAAGGATGTGGTCAATACGTTCTTACACAAATGGAGTGATATTCATTGATTGAGGTACACCCCGGATATAAAGATGGCTGTGGAAACAAGTCTATCTCTTAAAGGCAAGGCCTATAAGTGGTGGATGACATTTCCAATAGATGCTCGTCCTCCGTCTTGGGCTGCGTTTCAAGCTTCTTTCTTCACAGAGTTTTTGGACTTCAATGAAGAAGATAAGAATTGCTTAGCATGGGATGCGTGCCGCATGTCTGGCCTCTCTCTCACACAGTACCTTTCAATGTATCAGGAAATCATATTAAAACTAAAAGGTCTAGATGAATTCCAAAAGATACGGGATCTTAACAGGGTCTTGACAAAGACTATCGTCTTCATGTGAAGACCTAACAATTAAAAACTTTGGAAGAAGCCATCAGTCATGCCCAAAGATATGTTGATGACCAAGAGAGGAAAGGAAATGTTCCCTACACTAAGACTAATTTTGCTAAGAGCAATGTGGCTAAGAGACAATGGCGAGGTAGATCTCCCACACATTCCAAGAGGAATAAGAGACAATCTACCTCTCCACGCCCACAAGAGGCTAAGAAGCCTAAGCACTCACGAGATACTCCACGTGGGTCTCTCAGCAGTGCCGATTTTGAGCGTGCAAAGAAGCACAATTTGTGTTTTAGATGTCTTTCAGACCAACATAACAAGAAAGATTGTCCTCTTTTGCAAGGCAAAGAAAAGGCCATGCACATTGTGCAATGCCTCACATTATATTAATCTCCTAAATATTGTGTTGTAGAGGTTCTGCATATGGAAGAAAAGCACAAGTGTTGTGTGCCTACTTCAATGTGGCAACCCACCTTTGGCCCCCATGATTTGATTTGCATGCATGGCACTATTAACGGACAATGTGTTCATATTTTAGTGGATGATGGTGCAATTCATAACTTCTTGAACTATAAGTTAGTCAAGAAATTGAAGCTTACACAGACTCCCTGCTCTCACAAGCATGTGATGGAGCACATGTCTGGGAATGATAAAGAAGTATGGGACACGATATAGTTCAAGGGGTTGAGCTTATTGTTCAAGATCATACGATGACCCTAGACTTCCAAGTTATGAACATGGACCGTGCTGATGTAGTTTTCGGACAGGAATGGCTGCATGGTTTAGGAAACACATTGCACACTAGTTATGAACACAACTCCTTATCCTTTATGGCCAATGGTAAAGATGTGCTTTTGCTTGGTGAGAAAAATATACCATCTGCACCTCTTATATGTACAGCCGAGCTTTCTATTTTCCAAAAAGCAGATTTAATAGATGAAGTCTTTTTGTGTTACTACTTGTCTCCAAGTGTTGTGAATTCTCAAGAGCAAAGTGCGGTGAATTCTAGTAATGATATGCAAAGTGCAATGAATTCTAATGGTATGCAAAGTGCAATGAATTCTATTGATAAACAAAGTGTTCACAAATCTAACGAGCAGAGTGCTCTCAATTTTAATTCTATAGAGCAATGTACAACTGTTGTAAAACAAACATAATAGGAATTACAAGATTATCCATCCCAGCATTACTCTAGTTTACTTTCTCCTTTTGCACGGAAAAGTTGACTCACTTACTCGCGGAGTATAGTGATGTGTTCTCAAGTGATTTTCCACTGGGTTTACCCCCTACACGTGATGTGCAACATGGCATAGATGTCTTGCCAGGCACTAAACCGGTGAGTAAACCACCTTATTGTATGAGTGCTAAAGAAGCCAAGGAGGTTGAGAGTCAATTGGCTGACTACCTCGCCTGTGGTTCATTAGACCTACCACTTCGCCTTGGGTGTCACCAATTCTATTGGTAAAAAAGAAAGATGGTACTATGCGTATGTGCGTAGATTATCGTGAATTAAATTTGATAACCATCAAGAACAAGTATCCTTTGCCTCGAGTGGATGAGTTGTTTGATCAACTCCACGGGGCAAGATACTATAAAAAGATAGATCTTCGTCCAAGATACCATCAGGTGCGTATCCTACTACAAGATATCTCCAAAACTACCTTTAGAACATGCTTCGGGCATTTTGAATTTTTGGTTATGCCTTTTGGTCTAGCCAATGCTCCAGCTACATTTATGACACTCATGGATAGTGTCTTACGTCCCTATCTTGGAAAATTTGTTGTGGTTTTCCTTGATGACATTCTCATTTACAGTCAGACTGAAGATGAACACATAGAACACTTACGGTTAGTGTTTGAACACCTACGAGCTCACGTGTTGTATGCTAAGCAAAGCAAGTGTGATTTCTTTAAAACAGAGATACATTACCTCGGTCATGTGATCTCTTATTGTGGCATGAAGATGGACATTGACAAGGTCGCTGCCATTCTTCCATGGCCACATCCCAACACGGTTGAGGAGCTTCAAATATTTTTAGGCATGGCAGGATTTTATCGACAGTATATCCATGACTATGCCAAAACCATATGACGGATCAACTTAAAGCAAAAGGTAAGACCTTTTCTTGGGAAGAAGCCCAAAAATGCAGTTTTGAACAACTCAAGGTAGCTATAGCCACTGCTCCCATCCTAACAATCGTCAACCTACTTAAGTCGTTTGTGGTAGAGATTGATGCTAGTGATAAAGCCATTGGTGCAATACTTATGCAAGAGGGAAGACCTATAGACTTTGAAAGTAAAAAGTTAGATAGAGCTCAACAGAATTATTATGTTTATGAGAGAGAGCTCTATGCCATAATTCATGCTTTACAAAAGTGGCAACACTATTTATATGGTGCCGAGTTTGAAGTAGTTTTTGACCATGAGAGTATCAGATGGCTTACTACTCAAACAGAATTGAAGGGCCGTAAAGCTAGATGGACAGAAATCCTTCAAGATTATGATTGAAGGCTATGATATCGCAAGGGGCAATATAATGTAGTAGCAGATGCACTAAGTCGGATGCCTTAGATTAATTCACTTGCTTTGACGGAACTAAAGAGTGGATTTTTGGAGTCATTACATGGCAAGTGTGCACAAGATCAATCATATGCTAAAGTGTGGAGTGTAGTTTTAAAAAGGGATCCCTCACACTCACATGCCTCTAAACAGCCAGATCAACATGTCTCTTCACGCGTAGATAGAAACTCCAACACACAGAGCTCCACCCTTACTCAAGAAGAGCTTAAGCGATGGAAGAATTTTTCCATTGATGATGGCTACTTACTCCACAAAGGTAGAGCATGTGTGCCAAAGGACTTAAACACTTGGCGCCAAATCTTATTTGAGTGTCACGATAGTCCAAGTGCTGGTCATCCAGGTATCCGTAAGACATATGCCTTAGTTCGACGGCAATTTTATTGGTCGGGGGCTTACATCATGATGTTCAAGAGTATGTACTAAACTACCAATAGTGCCAAGTTAATAAGGCAGAGCGCCTCAAGGTAGGTGGCCTTTCACATCCTTTAGAGATTCCACAAGGTAAGTGGGAGAGTATCTCTATGGATTTTGTAGTAGGACTACCTACTACAAATCGTGGCCATCATGCCATTTGGGTAATTGTAGACCGTCTCACAAAGATGGGTCGATTCATTCCCACTAAGACTACGATTACAACACCGGAATTAGCATGGCTATTTGTAGAGCATATATATAAACTCTACGGTCTTCCAGCTAGTTTCATTAGTGATAGAGATCGAAAGTTCGATAATCACTTCTGGAGAGCTGTGTTCCAAAAGTTGGAAACTGAACTTAATCTAAGTATGGCTGATCATCCAAAAACGGATGGTCAAACATAAAGAGTTAATCAAGTGGTAGAGGATATGCTACGAGCATACGTTGGCAAGAATCAAACCAATTGGGAAGACTACTTACCTATATTGGAATTTTCTTATAATAGTTCAAAGCATGTGACTACAAGGTTTAGTCCATTTATGCTTTTATATGGATTTCAACCTAGATCACCCGTTACGGTGGGGTTGGCTAAGGATAAGATACAACAAGCGAAGGATTTTCTCCAAGACCATTTTGACATGCTTTGAGTTGCTCGACAGAATGTTAAGCAAGCTCAAGATCCATATAAGAAGTACGCAGATGAGCATCGTCGTCTTGCTACTTGCAAAGAAGGAGACAAGGTTTTCTCAAAGTCCCGTAGCATTCAGAAAGTCTGAAGACGGGAAAAGTTGCTAAACTTTCACCATGCTACTGTGGACCGTTTACCATTCTCAAACGTATAGGTCAAGTGGCCTATAAGTTATCTCTTCCAGAGCACTCACGAGTTCATCCTGTTTTTCATGTTAGCCATTTACGAAAACAGCTAAGATAGAATGATAACTTCATTGAAACAAGTGTGTTAGTTGACCTTATCAAATCGCCAAGCATTCCTCATGAGCTCGAAAAGATTTTGGATTCTCATGAGCTTCACACCAGACATCATGTCAGACGATAAGTGTTGGTAAAATGGCTAGATAGACCTGAAGAAGGTTCTTCATGGGAGAATGTCTCTGCACTTAAGAAAAATTTTCCTACATTCATTTTCGAGGACGAAAACGATTCTCCAAGGGCTGGGTAATATAAGGACATGGGTCCTATGGGCAAGGCCACCGCACGGCCGGACAGTGTGTACGCTAGGGGGAGGCTATAAGATAGCACGGTTGGGTGGAGACTAGCACACGCATTACCAACACCCTTTCATTAGATATCTCCACAAGAGCTAGAGTAGTGGCTCGACATTCTTCATCAAGAATCTGCTCAATTCTCAAGGTTAATGACCTAATTAGCGCTTTATTATTGCACATTACACCAAAAAAAAGGAGACACATTGATTAGCAATCAAGTATGTGTGGTCACACTTAATCTAGCATAGAGGAGAATGCCAAGGATATAATTAGATTAGGAAGTGCTAATCCAACATAGCTCTAATACCAGTTTTTGGAATGGGTGCTCTACCCTAAGTGCCATTAGTGAGCTAATCTATGGTGGATTAAGCCTTAAGCTCACCAAGATGGTAGGGTTAGGGTTAAATAAATGGAGATTAGGGCTAGGGCTACACCAAAGGCAAGAGATAAAGAGAGTATAGACACAATGGTAAAGCTCAAAGTGCAGTTGATTCATTAGAGAAAAGCCTCTTAAGTAGGCTTAGTGCTTTACAATCATTGATTAGAGTCTAGAGAGGTTGTACCCTCTTGTTATTGGACCATTTTATTATTTATATTTTCCTAGGTGGCTAGAGGGCTTTCGCATATATGAGCTACAAGTTGGGTTTACCCCAACACATGTTACTCCCCATAGGGAATGGTTCTCTAGTTATGCTTCTATGCATGGTTTGGTCAAGCTATGTGATTCGTATACGCTTGACATTTATGGCATTGGAGATGTGAAGTTGTGCATAATGGTACTGAGTTTATGCTTTGAGGTGTCAACAGACATGTGTCAAAGTTGACTAAGAGCTTAGTGTCAATAGGTCAATTAGGTGCTTTGGGCTATACTACAATTTTTGGCAATGGTTCTTGGATGATTCACAAAGGGATTTTCAAATCCAAAAGTTTGGCTCATTGTACTCTTTGTATGTCTCTTCTATGAAAGAGAATTCTATTTATGTTATTGAGATGTCTTCTACTGAGGCATAGCCGGCTTGGTTAGATGAGTCAAAAAGAACAAATCAACTTCAGCATTTGCATTTATGGAAAACAGACTAGAGTTATCACTTTGCCATTGACTAGAGAGTTAGGGAATCCTCTAGTTTTGGTACATAGTGATCTTTGTGAGCCTATGCCACACACATCTCTAAGAAGGGCATTATATTTCCTAATATTCATAGATGACTCTACTCAAAAGGTGTGAGTCTACCTACTGAAGAGGAAAGATGAAGTTTTTGCTATGTTTCAAAATTTCTTGCCATGGTATAGAAGCAGTTAGGAAAGAAGCTGAAGGCTTTTTGCACTGACAACGGTGGAGAGTATGTCTCACTGAGTTAAAAAATTTCTATAGCAAAAGAGACATAAGATGATAGTTTACTACTTCATACACACCTGCTTAGAATGGCATTGCTAAGTGTATGAATAGGAGAATCCAAGATAAAGTTTTGGGGAGAGGCTATTTGATAGCAGTTTACATCATCAATCTTTACCTAGTACGCCATTGAGCTATAAGTTTTCGCACGAGATGTGGATTGGCAAGAAGCCAAACTACAATAGATTATGTGTATTTGGGTGTGGGGCATTCTCACATGTCTCAAAAGAGCTGCAGAAGAATCTAACTCCCAAATCACACAAATGCATCTTCATTGGATATGGTGCAGATGCAGAGATGGGCTATCATACCTAGCACCCAAAATCTAGAAAAGTCATTTGCACCTCACAAATTATCTTCAATGAGTCAAAGATGCACAGATAGCCTATCAAAGAGGCTGAGCATCACAAGGTCAAATTTGAGGTTGTAGCCTCAAGTGAGATCAAACAAATAGCTCAAATTAATGGTGACGTTCCTACCACTAGTAGCACTGCAGAGAGAGCAGAGTCCGGCAGCTAGGTAGTGAGGAGATCTATGTGAGTCTCTCATGCCCCCAAGCATTCTTAGCCAAGGTTAGACTATTTTGTTGGTCACTAGCCACAGAGAGCCTACTTTCTACCAAGAGGCTATTGAAATGAAAGATAGCATGAAGTGGGAGCAAGCAATGCAATCAAAGTATAGCTCAATTATGGCAAATGAGACTTGGAATTGATAGAGTTGCTAGAGGGCACATAATCCTTGCCTTGCAAATGGGTGTATAGGAAGAAATACACGACAAAAGATTTCGAGCCTAAGTATAAAGCTAGATTGGTTGATAAGGGATTTAAGCACAAGAAAGGCATTGACTTTGATGAAATTTTCTCTCCAATAGTCAAGATGACTACATTGTGTCTTGTTCTTGGACTAGTAGCCATTGAGGACATGGAACTTGTCTAGATAGACATAAGACAGCTTTCCTTCACAAGGATCTAGAAGAAGATGTCTACTTGAAACAACTAGGGAGTTTTGAAGTTGAACATGAAAATCCTAGAAGGGCAGAACTGGTGTGTAAACTGCGTAAGACATTGTATGTCCTAAAGCAAGGCTCAAGACCATGGTACTAGAAATTTGACAAGTACATGCAGTCCCAAGGTTATGTATTGAGCCAAGCAGATCAGTGCTTGTATGTTCGGAAGCTGAATGATGGTTCACTTGGCATCTTGATGCTTTATGTCGATGACATGCTCATTGCCGGGAAGTTTGAAGGCAAGATTTCCATCTTGAAGAACTCACTTAGCACACAATTTGCTACGAGGGATTTGGGCCATGGAAGTCACTTTATTGGTATGTGTATCAAGAGGGATATGAAACGTGGAATAATGGAGTTATCTCATGAAAACGTATATCCACAAGGTCTTGCAATTTTTTATTATGCAAGGGGGGAAGGTTACATCAAGTACCCCAATGTAGACATATGCAAAACTTATCAAGAATGATGCTTCCAAATCTGATGCTGAGAAAGCGAAAATGGCCAAGGTGCCATTTTTTCAGCAATAGGCAGTCGTATGTATGCCATGGTAGCCACTAGATCAGACATTTCCATTTGTAGTGGGAGTGGTTAGCATATTTATAACAAATCCTAGCACAAAGCATTGGGAAGCAGTGAATCACAATGCAAGATTCCTTAAGGGTACATCAAGCAAATGGGAACAATGATGCATCCATAGTGGGTTACATGGATGTAGACTATACAAGTGTGTGGATACTCAAAGATCCACATCTAGCTATGTATTCCTATTTGTTGGAGCAGCCATGTCACGGAGATAATGTCTCAAACATTGCACTTCATCTTCCACCACCACATAAACAAAGTATGTTCTAGTTTTGGTGCTAACAAGAAAGTTGTGTAGCTAGCTTGTTAGTGGGAGACCTTTGCATTTATCAGTCCAGTGTTGCATTGTAATATTCAGAGTGCTATTGCATTAGCAAAGAACCTCGTATTTCACTCCAAGGCAAAACACATAGAGGTCAAGTATCATGTGATACAAGACATACTGGCTAGCAAGAACATCGACATAGTCATGGTTCAAACGGATGACAACCCCGTAGATGCTCTCAGGAAGAGCTTAGCCTCAAAGCATTTTGCACATTGCATTGAGATGATGGGTTAGGATGAAAGACACTAGAATGATTCATGGTTGTATAGGTTGTACATACAAAGGCCACTCGGGCCATGTTGGCCTTCACGTGGGAGAGTATTAGGGTTCACGCTGTGAGCGGGATGAAAACACACACAGTGCCTCTATAACGATCCGACACACACTCTTGGGAAGATACACATGTACACTATGGGGCACCACTCGGCTTATACAACCCACCTGGCCGAGACAGGGAACACACCAATGGAGTGAGAGGAGAGAGACTATCCACTTGCCCACTCCACACAGAGACACACACTCACACACACACCCCCAAAAAACTCAACTCAAAAGAGGATAATTTCTTATGTTTAGATACAAATGATCTTGGGCCAACACCAATGGGGCAAATAGCTCACACAATATGGGTAAAACATGCCAGATACAATCAGAAACTGGAGCGGAAGCTTCGCTCATAGGAGAAACTTACACAGCAAAAACAGCAGAAAAAGAATGAGGAATTTGGAAAAATGGACAGCACCATCACGTTCGGAACGGCCCAAAACCCCAGTCTACAATGTCAAAGTGCTCAAATCCGACATCGGATGAGCAGTTTACGGCCAAAACAGGCTCCAAAAACCCCAAAAACACACCTGCGGCTGTTCCTCCTCTCTTCTCCACTTTTTTTCTGGTCTTCTCTCTGTTTTTTCAGTTCCCACACTTAGCTTTATTAGTTGGGCACCCTTGGCCTTTTAGATGACCTCAAACAGACCCCGGACATGACAAAAACTGACCTCGCAGTGCATAGTTGTCACGCTGTTGCATCCATACGCACACCTGGCACTCATTTCTTTTCAATAGTGCGTCTCGCAACCACTTGAAGTGGCCCCAAAAAGTGGTCCTAATGATGATATTTTTGCATAACTCTCACAAGAAAACACCACTTTGTGTCCGTATTCATCCACGTGCAAATATTGACCCCGTTCGCCCTCCTGACGCAACTAGATGCCATCTAATGCACCTTCTTACCTCGTGTCGTCGGCCCGCGGATAGCTTCCTCGAGAAGTTTTACGCGCCATAAACTCCTCATTATTGTAGAAAAAACATACTGGTACTGGTAATAGTGAAAATTGATGCACTATGTACATGTTGTCCTACCTGTACACATGTGGGCCCCACGTAACCACCTGGCTATGGAAATTGGGCAATCTTTTATTCGATGCACCATGCATGTGTATGTACATATGCGCAATCCCTTGCTCCAAAAAACTCCTGACATAATTTGCCCATCCCCTAGCCTGCTAGATCATTCATGATCAGCAGCGGCAAAGAGAGATATGAGACTCGCCGTATCATAGGTCTCCTCATCCCTCACCAACACGGCTTGATCCACAGACAGCTCATCTTGCTCCACCATCATCAATCTAGCATGATACAATTTAAGACGCAATCCATTTACCCTTGACTTATGTAGAACACCATCCAGGTTAGCCAGCTGATATGTGCCATTTGGAAAACACTCCACTACCTTGAAAGGGCCTTCCCACTTAATTTGAAACTTCTTTTGGAAGGTGTTGTCCAGCTTACTGTTGTAGCGCAAAACCAAGTCATGTTTCTTGATACCCTTACTTTTGACCTTTTCATTTATCTTTGCAAAAGCCTTATCCTGCATCTGCACATAATGCTCCAATGCGCTCATCCTATCCAACTGGACCTCTTGTGACTGCAAGAGCCTCTCTTTGAATGCATCACTAGGCGGCCCAAGCAACTTCTCTAACATCTTGACCACACGCAACTCTACCTCCATAGGCAATATTGCTTCCTTTCCATACACCAAATGAAATGGAGTAAACCCTGTACCTATCTTCACCGAAGTACGGTAAGCCCATAATGCACTAGGCAATTCCAAATCCCAATTCTTTCCTTGGTGCTCTATCACTTTAGAAAGAATTTGTACCAACTCACCATTGAATCTTTCATTTAAGCCATTACACTGCGGGTAATAAGGAGTGGTATGCTGGTGCCTAATCTTCATCTTTGTGCATAAGAAGTCTAGCAGTTTAGCTCTAAATCCTAGACCCTTATCTGAAAGTAGATCTAATGGCATCCCAAACTTGCAACATATTTCATCATACACAAATTTTGCCACATCCTTTGCAGTGATCTGTTTTACTGCTATAGCCTCTGTCCATCTAGAGAGATAGTCCACTGCCGTCAAGATATAGCTTTTGCCCCTGCTTGTGATAGGTAACGGGCCTATTGCATCAATCCCCCACTTTTCAAACACATCAAACGCCATAATGGTTTTTCGTAGCTCTGGCTTCAACACTCTCTTCCCAAATGCTTGACACCTATTGCAAGACCTACACCAATGGTGAACATCCTTGTGCAAACTAGGCCATACATACCCCTCTTGCAAAATCTTATGCAAGGTGATCTTTAGAGCAAAATGGCCACCACATGCGCCTTCATGATTCTCTTCCAACACTCTGTAAAGCTCCTCCCGCCAAGGTACACGTTGTGAGCGGGATGAAAACACACATAGCGCCTCTATAATGACCCGACACACACTCTTGGGAAGATACACACACACACACACTATGGGGCACCACTCGGCTTACACAACACACCTGGCCAAGACAGGGAACACACCAATGGAGTGAGAGGAGAGAGACTATCCACTTGCCCACTCCACACAGAGACACACACTCACACACACACACCCAAAAAACTCAACTCAAAAGAGGAGAATTTTTTATGTTTAGATACAAATGAGCTTGGGCCAACACCAATGGGGCAAATAGCTCACACAATATGGGTAAAACATGCCAGATACAATCAGAAACTGGAGCGGAAGCTTCGCTCATAGGAGAAACTTACACAGAAAAACAGCAAAAAAAGAGTGAGGAATTTGGCAAAATGGATAGCACCATCACGTCCGGAACGGCCCAAAACCCCAGCCTACAATGTCAAAGTTCTCAAATCCGACATCGGATGAGCAGTTTACGGCCAAAACAGGCTCCAAAAACCCCAAAAACACACCAGCGGCTGTTCCTCCTCTCTTCTCCACTTTTTTTCTGGTCTTCTCTCTGTTTTTTTAGTTCCCACACTTAGCTTTATTATTTGGGCACCCTTGGCCTTTTAGATGACCTCAAACGGACCCCGAACAGGCCAAAAACTGACCTCGCAGTGCATAGTTGTCACCTTTTTGCATCATTCTCACACCTGGCACTTAGCTTTTTTCCAATAATGCATCTCGCCACCACGTGAAGTGGCCCCAAAAAGTGGTCCTAATGATGACCTTTCTGCATAACTCTCACCAAAAAACACCCACGTTGTGTCCGTCCTCATCCGCGTGCAAATATTCACCTCGTTCGCCCTCTTGACGCCACTAGATGGCATCTAACGCACCTGCTGACCTCACGTCGTCGACCCACGGATAGCTTCCTCGAGAAGTTTTACGCGCTACCAACTCCTCCTTATTGTAGAAAAAACACACTAGTACTGATAATAGTGAAAATCGCTGCACTATGTACACCCTGTCCTACCTGTACACACGTGAGCCCCACGTAACCACCTGGCTATGGAAATTGGGTAATCCTTTATTTGATGCACCATGCATGTATATGTACATATGCGCAATCCCTTGCTCCAAAAAACTCCTAACATAATTTGCCCACCCCCTAGCCTGCTAGAGCATTCATACTCAGCAGCAACACTAGTAGATGCTCATTCCACCTGGATCAAAAGGCCAAAGGCATATCGCCTAATTCACAAGAAGCATCGTAACACCACACCTACATTTGTCAACAATCAACCAAAATGCACCATAGGCATATCCAACTAACACATCCATCCTGTCTGGAGTTCCAAAAGCATACATATTGCATGCCACATTCAACCTAACCGATAGAGACAACTCAAGTGACTCATCACCTAGCATCTTGGCTTCACCAACCATAGCAACAACCTGCATATCATGCACCCAAGTAGCTAAAAGCATTGTGTGAAGGTAAAGTTGTTGATATCCAAAGCACAAAAGTATCCCCACAACACACATATCCCTAGCATAGGCATCCACATAGCTGAGATTGGACTCATATATGCCAAACCCCTTCTCATCATCATAAGCATACTCATCATCACACATAACTTCATCCACATCATAATCATGGCTATCACCACTACCCATAGCTTCTAGCATGGGTTCATCAATCTCCAAGAATACAGATCCCTGCTCTAAACCACAATCAAGCTCACAAATTGGTTCAATCACTGCACATACATCAAAATATGGCTTCAAAATAGGCTCCATATCCAACAAATCCACAAAATGGCTCTCAACCTTGCCCTCTTCCCTAATTTCCAAGGAACTAGTATCCAAAGATACGTGCTCATCATCAATAACCTCAACCTCACACTCACACCCTGAATCACAAGGTACACAAGTAGCCAATGCATCCTCTTCAAGACTTTTCAATCCTGTATCCAAAGCATTACTCACCTCTTTAGGCTCTTCCATAAACCTGTCAACCTGCAAGACCTCTTTACGCTTCACAATAGACCTTGGGAAGAAACGAGAAACATCATAGGATAGGCTACTTTTCACCTGCTTAGGCTTAACTTCATCTTCCATGCCAAATCCATCTTGCACATGCATACCTGTACTGATACCATGTTCCTCAAGACGCTTAAACTTCCATTCCTTGTGCTTTGCAATGCATACCGCATCTTCAAAAGACTCGGGCGTCTTCAACTCAACCTCGAACCGCAACCAAGGTGACAAACCATCAACAAAAGAACTTTTCTTCAATGAACAAGGGGGGGTCTCATCCTTAAGAGCAACACACCAACGAGTCCATAAATCTGTAAAACTGTGTACATAGGCATCAACACCTTGACAAGAACCTTGCTTAAGAGCATTGAGCTCGTTCCATACTGCATTTGCATCTTCAAAAACTTGGAAACGCTCTAAAAAAGCTTCTATAAACTTGTCAAGACTCAAACCATAAGAAGAAGCCACTGCCTCTTGAGCTTCCAAATCCATGAACCAAACACGGGCCTCATCTTTCAAAAGCAATCCAAATAGCCTCAAAATCTTCTCCTCATCACACATATTGTTGCTTATGCATGCCACCTCAACTTGCTCCAGAAAGTCTTCCGCATCTTCACCACTTATTCCATGAAATTTTGGATAAGAGAAAGCCATGGCTACCCAAGTTTAATGCTTTGAGAACCCCTTTGAACACACGTGCAAGAACCCAAAACTTTTGACTACCCAATCCCCAGAAACTTCAATGGAGCTCAACTTTAGATGAGGAAAAACACATGCACATCAAATGAGTTTTCATAGTTGATCATCGGAATTACAACAGGCAAAGGACATTCCAGGATCTCTCTCAATCTTCTTGGCCCAAACATAAAGACTATGCGCTGCTGGAAAAAGATCTTCCTGGACACATGAACATTAATCTGAATTCTTTGAGTTAAATGAAAAGGAGTGAACTGAGGGCCATTTTGATCATCCATTAAAGCCAACCATGAAGCTCCCAAGAAGGCACACCTGACTCAACCTCTGATTTTGCCAAAATTTCAGCAGCATAACAGCATAAATGGCTCAAAATACCAAAAAACCAGCCATCATAACTTGGGAAAATTTCGACAGAGTTTCCCCAGAAGTAGAGCAGTAGGAACCCAAAATATAGACTGTCTATGTATGCATAAACTGTCAACAATAGAACCCGAGCATCAAGTAGGACTCACTAGTACATAGCCTATGGCGAGGTCACAAAAAGGGTGCTCCAGCTACCTGTATCACCGAAAGGATCTCCACATTTGAGAATCCCCCAGCTCAATAAAAACCTCACGCTATCGACCCTCACACGAAGGCTAATGCAAATCACATATAGTCAAGTCTCAGAAATGACTATCTTCCAGACCAAGTCTCAGAAATGGCTGGGACTGCCAAATACAACCAAGTATGGCTCCACAAATGCGTACAATGGCAGTTTCCACAAGTAACGTACAATCCAGCAGACAATGCGCTCAAACATCGCCAAGTGATGCATACCCACAACAACTGCAAGTGACATCACTGCTAGTATATCACTGTTCTCCAGCTACCTGTACCTGTGTGAATCACCTATACCTGTACCTGTCCCTGTAACCTGTAACCTGTAACCTGTAACCTGTAACCTGTAATCTGCAACCTGCAACCTGTAATCCCGAATCTCGAAGCTTGAAGCTCGAAGCAGAAGGTACTCGAAGAAGATCCTCCGTGGGGGCCCCAAAAGAATGTGAGCGGGATGAAAACACACATAGCGCCTCTATAACGACCCGACACACACTCTTGGGAAGATACACACACACACTATGGAGCACCACTCGGCTTACACAACACACCTGGCCGAGACAGGGAACACACCTCTGGAGTGAGAGGAGAGAGACTATCCACTTGCCCACTCCACACAGACACACACACACACACCAAAAAAACTCAGCTCAAAAGAGGAGAATTTCTGATGTTTAGATACAAATGAGCTTGAGCCAACACTAATGGGGCAAACAGCTCACACAATATGGGTAAAAGATACCAGATACAATCACAAACTAGAGAAGAAACTTCGCTCATAGGAGAAACTTACACAGAAAAACAGCAGAATAAGAGTGAGAAATTTGGCAAAATGGACAGCGCCATCTTGTCCGGAACGGCCCAAAACCCCAGTCTACAATGTCAAAGTGCTCAAATCCGACATCGGATGAGCAGTTTACGGCCAAAACAGGCTCCAAAAACCCAAAAAACACACCTGCGGCTGTTCCTCCTCTCTTCTCCACGTTTTTTCTGGTCTTCTCTCTCTTTTTTCAGTTCCCAGACTTAGCTTTATTAGTTGGGCACCCTTGGCCTTTTAGATGACCTCAAACGGACCCCGAACAGACCAAAAACTGACCTCACAGTGCATAGTTGTCACCTTTTTGCATCATTCTCACACCTGGCACTCAGCTTTTTTCCAATAATGCATCTCGCCACCACGTGAAGTGGCCCCAAAAAGTGGTCCTAATGATGACCTTTCTGCATAACTCTCACCAGAAAACACCCACGTTGTGTCCGTCCTCATCCGTGTGCAAATATTGACCTCGTTCGCCCTCCTGACGCCACTAGATGGCATCTGACGCACCTGCTGACCTCACGTCGTCGGGCCGCGGATAGCTTCCTCGAGAAGTTTTACGCGCTACCAACTCCTCCTTATTGTAGAAAAAACACACTAGTACTGATAATAGTGAAAATCGCTGCACTATGTACACCCTGTCCTACCTGTACACACGTGGGCCCAACGTAACCACCTGGCTATGGAAATTGGGTAATCCTTTATTTGATGCACCATGCATGTATATGTACATATGCGCAATCCCTTGCTCCAAAAAACTCCTGACAACTTCTCAACACGAGATCAGCCCCTTTCATGTATAAGAAATCACCAATCAATTTGTACCTGTATGCTCGACGCACAAAGCCATACTTTTTAGACTTCTGAATCTCCTTTGGAATGATTCCTGTTAGCAAAAACTCCTCTTCTTGAGCCAAACTTTCCCGGCCATGATAAAGAGGTAAAGTGGTCCTCAACACAAATAGCTCCCCAATCATGCTTTGAGCTGCTTCATGTGCCTCTCCATTTAGAGCACGTTCAATGTGTCTGATGCTCCATGCTTCGAACTTTTTTAACAGGCCTTTAATTCTGAAGCACATTTCCTTCAATGAGGTGTTCTTGCTCTTCCACACACCCAGCACTTGCTTCACCACTAACAAGGCATCACCTTTTATTCTCAACCTTCGAACCCCATGCTTCAAACAAATGTGTAATCCGGCTTCCAGAGTAGCATATTCAGCCTCATTGTTACTATGAGCATCCAATTTGAACCCTCTCTTGCATACTAGCTTCCCCTCTGGATCATAAAGTGCTATACCCCTTGAAGCTGCATCATGGCTCTTTCTGTATGAACCATCAAAGAACAACGCATGTGCATTGCTGATCTGTGGCACTTCTTCAACTACCTTTCTCACCACCTCTTCCTTAACAATAAGGGGATTCTCCTTGTAGGTCAACAAATCAGCTAGGGTAGCCCTTGTACTATCTTCCACTAGAAAAGAGAACTCAAACTCTTGCAGCTCAATTACCCATTTCTTCACCACATTTGACATGTTAGTACCATTAATTAACTGTGGCAAAAAGGCATAACTCATCAAGAAAACAAAAGTCCGTGGTAGCAAGTAATGACAAAATCGTCGACAAGCAAATATTACAATGGCCATCACTAGCTCTACTTCCGAGAACTTTCTCTTCGCTACCAACTTCACTCGGCTTGCACAATACACTGGCCTCATATAATGGCTGCCCTTCCCCTTCTGCAATAGCATGGCTCCAATGGCATCATCCCCTACTGATGGATTTACATAAAACACTTTCTCCCGATCAGGAGCCTGCATGGCTGACAACCCCCCCAACACCTCTTGAAACACTTCTTCACACTTGTCATCCCATTGCAATGGATCATGCTTTGCCACTTGTTGTAATGGATAAAGAATCTGAGAAGACAATGGAATAAACCATGCCATGTACTTCACTTTGTGTATAAAGGTTGCCAATTGCTTCGTACTCGTAGGTGATGGAAGAAGAATAATAGACTTAACCTTGTCTGGATCAGCCTCAATGCCATTTTCTGACACCATGTGGCCCAATAACTTCACCCTTGGCTGTGCTAGATGACATTTCTTTGGATTTAGTTGTCCTCCACATTCATCATATCGAGCCAATACCATCTGCAGCTTCTCATGGTGTTCAGCCCTACTGCTATAAACACAGAAGTCATCCATAAAAGCTTTAACACAACTACCAATGAATGGTTCCAACACCCAATTCGCTCTCTCTTGATAGAAGGAAGGTCCATTTGACAACCCAAATGGCAATACTGTGTAGCAATAGCAGCCCCATGGCGTAATAAAAGTGGTCTTTGTGCGGTCTTTAAGAGCAATCTTCAATTGAAAATAGCCTGAAAAACCATCACACACACTGTACCTCTCATAACCTGCCACTGAATCCAAGATCTGATCGATGAATGGAAGAGGATATGGGTTCTTCTTAGTGGCTACGTTTAAGGGCTTAAAATCTACACAAATCCTCCACTTCCCATCCTTCTTTGGACTGACTACTATTGGACTCACCCATTCTGTGGTCTCCACAAGGACTATGAACCCTGCCTTCAACAACTTGTCCACCTCTTCTCGCAAGGCTTCCATTTTCTCTTGACCCATCCTTCTTAGCCTTTGCCGCACTGGCTTAGCACCTTCTTTCAGCTCTATATGCATCTCTTCGCCCTTGAACCCTCTGATCTCTTCATATGAAGTAATGAACAAATCAGGAAAACTAGCCTGCATGTGCAAATATATATCCTTCTCCATAGCTGAGAGGTCTCCACTGATCATTTGTGTCATCAATTCCTGCTTCTTTGACAACTCAACCTTGGTTTACATCAGCCCTTCAATCACTTCATAAGGCCCTTCACTTTCATCTTCAACCTCATTCGCAAATGCAACTAAACCAAACTCCTGTATTTCTTTGTCCATCAAAAGAAATGCAACATCAGCATCCTCATCACTGCTGGTAGTGCTATCACTGTCCTCATCTGTCACCGTGGAAGAGTCTTCATTACTAGACTCATCCTCATCTTCATAAAGCTCCTCTAATCGTTTCCTTGTGTCCATATTATAAAGATTCTTGGTACGTGTCTTTCCATAGAGGCTAATCGTACCATGTCGCCAATCTTGAACAGCTCCCACTGCATGTAACCATGGTCTGCCCAGTATAATAGGATATGCTCCCAACCCTGCTGGCATCACATGAAAATCAACCACTGCCTTTGCATCATATGCTCCACTTCTAAGCTCTTTACAACACCCAAGCATTTTACTTTTTGATGGTTTGCCAATCTGATCCGAAAACCTGACACCCCATCCACTGTGAGACCCATCTTCTCAATGCATGAGTGTGTTATGACACATATTTGGGCTCCGCCATCCACATAACCTTGTCCCAAATTTTTCCTTTTATGCCACACATCTACTATTGGACAAATGTCTGGTAGCTCATCCATTGCCAACACCTTTACTGAACCTCTCTCTGGCTCTTTCTCCATTGGGTTAACCATCCTCTTCCACTGTCGCTTTAGCTTAGGCACCATCTCTATAAGCTGCCCAAAAGTAACATCTGCCTTCCTGCTTGTCAGATCCTCCTTCAAGTCATAGCTTAATTGCCCATCCCCTAGTGGAAAATCTGAAACGTGAAACTTTCGACGAGCTCTCCTTTTCCTCTTGGCCTTGACATCCTCGCGTTCATGGCTCTTTCCTTTCTTCTTACTAGGACCTCGGGCACTTCTTCCTTCCTTATCCTCTGTGGTCCTCTTCCCAATAGGCATCACTAATGTATCCTCTAGCTTTGATGCCTTCTCCAAGGTGACTACACTTAGCACTTTTGTCTTTCCCTTTTCCTCCTGGGTCAGTCCACTGGTTCCTTCGTCTCCCTTAATTTCGATGCCATAATCATTTGACCTAGTTAGCACCTGTCTTGGCAATGGATACATGTCTCCCCCCATCCTTGGTGGCTTATCACATTGTGGGCTGATGTGACCCAACTCTCCACAATTATAACATGTGGGCGTCTGCCTCCAAAACCTACCATTGCTTTGTCCAACACCATTCCTAGGCCTTTCTTCACCTCCTGGCTGATTTGCAAACCTCCCTCGACCTCAATTATTTCCCACTTGACCTAGCATGTTTAGGCTGAGATTCTTCATCAAATCTACCATTTGCCTCATGTCTTGCCTTAGCCCATCATCTTGCACTGCTGTAGTGACCAGTGCTGGCATAACCTGAGTAGTAATAGGAACCACTGGTTCGTGATGAACCCCTGACATGCGACCTTGTAAAGACTCTATAGGCTGAAATTCAGACCTCATGGGCAAAGACTCCACCCCTAACTGGCTCATTTTCCTCAGCTTCCACTCTTTGTTCCTTGCTACCTCTAGTGCATCTTCATATGTCCTAGGCTTCTTTAGCTCCACTCTCCAACGTATATTCTCCCAAAGACCAGCCAAGAACCTGTCCTTCTTCATCATGTCAGGCGGGGGTACCTGTGGTGCTAAGGCCTTGCACATTCGCTCCCATGCCAATGAAAACTTACGTATGTACGCATCTACTGGCTCACCTTCCTTTTGCACCAAAGCCTGTACTTCTTGCCACACTTTGTCAGGATCTTCTATATTCACAAACTCCACTTCCAACCCATGTCGTAGATTGTCCCAACTCAACCTTACAGGTGGATCAGACACACGCAACTCCTCTTCAAATGCTTTAGACCAAACTCGTGCATCACTCTTCAAACAAATTTGGAGAAGGTGTAACATTTGCGTAGGGTCATGAATCTGGTTGCTAATGCAAGCAACCTCCATCTTTTCCAAAAATTCTTCCACATCTTCATCACTTCTTCCATGAAACTCCGGATAAGAGAAAGCCATGGCTACCCAAATTATGATGCTTTGAGAACCCCTTCGAACACACGTGCAAGAACCCAAAACTTTTCACTACCCAATCCCCAGAAACTTCAATGGAGCTCAGCTTTAGATAAGGACAAACACATGCACATCAAATGAGTTTTCATAGTTAATCATCGGAATGACAACAGGCAAGGGACATTCCAGGATCTCTCTAAATCTTCTTGGCCCAAACATAAAGACTATGCGCTGCTGGAAAAAGATCTTACTGGGCATTAATCTGAATTCTTTGAGTTAAATGAAAACGAGTGAACTGAGGGCCATTTTGATCATCCATTAAAGCCAACCATGAAGCTCCCAAGAAGGCACACCTTACTCAACCTCTGATTTTGCCAAAATTTCAGCAGTATAACAGCATAAATGGCTCAAAATACCAAAAAACCAGCCATCATAACTTGGGAAAATTTCGACAGAGTTTCCCCAGAAGTAGAGCAGTAGGAACCCAAAATATAGACTGTCTATGTATGCATAAACTATCAACAATAGAACCCGAGCATCAAGTAGGACTCACTAGTACATAGCCTATGGCGAGGTCACAAAAAGGGTGCTCCATCTACCTGTATCACCGAAAGGATCTCCACATTTGAGAATCCCCAAGCTCAATAAAAACCTCACGCTATCGACCCTCACACGAAGGCTAATGCAAATCACATATAGTCAAGTCTCAGAAATGACTATCTTCCAGACCAAGTCTCAGAAATGGCTGGGACTGCCAAATACAACCAAGTATGGCTCCACAAATGGGTACAATGGCAGTTTCCACAAGTAACGTACAATCCAGCAGACAATGCGCTCAACTAGGCGCCAAGTGATGCATACCCACAACAACTGCAAGTGACATCACTACTAGTATATCACTGTACTCCAGCTACGTGTACTTGTGTGAATCACTTATACCTGTACCTGTCCCTATAACCTATAACCTGTAATCTGCAACCTGTAACCTATAATCCCCAATCTCAAAGCTCGAAGCTCGAAGCAGAAGGTACTCGAAGAAGATCCTCCGTGGGAGCGCCAAAAGAATGTGAGCGGGATGAAAACACACACAGCGCCTCTATAACGATCCGACACAGACTCTTGGGAAGATACACACACACACTATGGGGCACCACTCGTCTTATACAGCCCACCTGGCCGAGACAGGGAACACACCAATGGAGTGAGAGGAGAGAGACTATCCACTTGCCCACTGCACACAGAGACACACAGTCACACACACACACCCAAAAAACTCAGCTCAAAAGAGGAGAATTTATCATGTTTAGATACAAATGAGCTTGGGCCAACACCAATGGGGCAAATAGCTCACACAATATGGGTAAAACATGCCAGATACAATCAGAAACTGGAGCGGAAGCTTCGCTCATAGGAGAAACTTACACAACAGAAATAGCAGAAAAAGAGTGAGAAATTTGGCAAAATGGACAGTGCCATCACGTCCGGAACTACCCAAAACACCAGTCTACAATGTCAAAGTGCTCAAATCCGACATCGGATGAGCAGTTTACGACCAAAACAGGCTCCAAAAACCCCAAAAACACACCAGCGGCTGTTCCTCCTCTCTTCTCCACGTTTTTTCTGGTCTTCTCTCTATTTTTTCAGTTCCCACACTTAGATTTATTAGTTGGGCACCCTTGGCCTTTTAGATGACCTCAAACGGACCCCGGACAGGCCAAAAACTGACCTCGCAATGCATAGTTGTCACCCTGTTGCATCCATACGCACACTTGGCACTCATTTCTTTTCAATAATGTGTCTCGCAACCACGTGAAGTGGCCCCAAAAATTGGTCCTAATGATGAACTTTCTGCATAACTCTCACAAGAAAACACCACTTTGTGTCCGTATTCATCCACGTGCAAATATTGACCCCGTTCGCCCTCCTGACGCCACTAGATGCCATCTGACGCACCTGCTTACCTCGTGTTGTCGTCCCGCGGATAGCTTCCTCGAGAATTTTTACGCGCTATAAGCTCCTCATTATTGTAGAAAAAACATATTGGTACTGGTAATAGTGAAAATCGATACACTATGTACATGTTGTCCTACTTGTACACATGTGGGCCCCACGTAACCACCTGGCTATGGAAATTGGGCAATCCTTTATTCGATGCACCATGCATGTGTATGTACATATGCACAATCCCTTGCTCCAAAAAACTCCTGACAACGCCAACTGGCCGGACGCCCACAACTAACCCATGTTTAACCTAACCTTATTCTTTAATATACAATAGAATAATGAACTTTGAGGTAGCTAATACTCATTATGCTCCACCCAAAGTTTGTACGCTTTGCTGCTTCTTTCCCTTCCCCGCACACACATTAACATTGGGCACACCACCTCAAAAAGGTTATGCTCAACAAAAGGGCATTGATTATGAACAAACGTTTGCTCTCACTTGCAATATGACTACTATTCATTTCATTTGTACATTGGCAGCTTATTTTGGATGGGATGTACATCAGTCAGACATTAAAACTGCTTTCTTGAATGGTGACTTGCATAAGGAAGTGTATGTAACGTAGCATTGTGATTTTATCAAGAAAGGATAGGAAGAAAAGAAAGTGTTTAGATGTAAGAAAGCATTGTATGGTTTAAAGCAATCTTCTCATGCTTGGTATGAGAAGATGGACAATCATTTGTGTGCGTGTGGCTTTTGAAATAGTTCAATTGAAATAAATTTGTATATAAAACATGTGAATGATGTATATCTTATCATTGTTGTGTATGTGGATGATTTACTACTCATTGGTCTGAATGCAACAAATATTGCTGATTTTAAGGCTGATTTGAATTCCACATTTGAGACATTAGATTTGGGGCTTTTGCATCATTATTTGGGCATTCAATTTAAAGCATTGTGATGCATTAAGTCAGGCAAAGTATGTGCAAACTTTGCTTAGATATTGCAAGCTAATTGCCACTCCTATGGAGATAGGTTTGAAGTTAAGTCTACATGATGCTAGAGATCCTACATATGTTACCCTTTACCAAACAGGTGTTGGCTGCCTTATTTATGTATGCATTACATGGCCATATTTTCAACTTGCAATCTTGTAAGTGAACAGATTTATGAATAGCCCAGGGTTTAAGCATTGGCCGGCAATGAAGATAATCTTTTTCTAATTGAGTGGCACTATACATTTTTTTTAATCCCAAGGTGTAATGGAAATTGATAACTATCTATTTATTGTTGCGAAAGACATGTAGCAAAAGCATCACCAATTAATAGAATATGAGAAAGGATATACATTTTTTATGTACATTTTATTATTCAAGTGCTCTTTATGATCTATGAATAATAATATATATATCCTTTTGCATAGCTCATTAATTGCTAATGCTTTTGCTACCTGTCAATTGAAATAAATAGATAATTATCAATTTCCATTACAAAATGTGAATAGAAGAACTTTCGCATACATTATTAAAAACTTGGTTGACTTGACCACAACTACAGATCTGTCAATGCCCCCTTACCTCTCCTTATAGAAGCTTGAGCTATATCCCTGGACATCAACAACTTTTGACGATCAAGTTACCATCTCTTGCGAAAAACTGGCATGGTGAGTTGACTACACAAACAACCAAAGAAAAATCTAGGACAATGTTACTAGGAACAATATTGACGACCCAAACACCCACAAAATCCCCATCCAAATACTCAAGCACATGGTTGCCTCTTAATGACAAAAATCCCCATGAAAAATTAAGGGATCAAGGCTCTCTTGAAAAGGATGGCTTACATAGAACAATGTAGAACAAAACCAAAAAAGGGTACTAAGCATTGTGCTCAATAGTTGAAATAGAGCTAAGGTAAGATGATGTGGCATTACATCAACCAAAATATAGTTCACTCTAGACTCTTAAGTACCACGTTGTGCCAAGGTAGTCATAATGCTAGACCACAATTTTGTATCTACAGACAATAAAAAGGAATTGTCTCATCAAGTACTCACATAGTATACATAGTGATGCCAAAAGAGTATACATACACCTCCACAATGAAACATGGATCCAATAGCTAGCTCCCAAAAAAATGCACATGATGCCCCAAATAACAAGTTACCACATCCTTGGGCATGTGCAAATAAAAGATTGTCCTCTTGCTCATCTAGCACATGAACTTGCCAAGTACATGATAATGCAAATACTGTTGCATAAGCACTTCCCTCGGCCCTCACTCTATATTAGAAGTTGGGATAAAATTATGTTTGTACGTTATGTTCATGGAAATACATTGTGTTTGTAGTGTGTTGGCGTCCTCATCACCATGTTCTTGCTTATTGTTCTCTTCCTCCTCTATGCCAAGCAATGTAAGCAGCATGGCCTCAATGTCTACAATCAGATTGAGAG
The DNA here is from genome assembly GCF_014529385.1 of Adiantum capillus-veneris. Taxonomy (NCBI): domain Eukaryota; kingdom Viridiplantae; phylum Streptophyta; class Polypodiopsida; order Polypodiales; family Pteridaceae; genus Adiantum; species Adiantum capillus-veneris. Next base: position 158,600,742 of record NC_140945.1, read on the forward strand.
TTCCATCACTGTCACTTCCCTACCCCTTTTCCAACATCCCTTCATCCATAGACGTGATTTCGGTGTGGATCAAATCGAACAATCAATGACATCCTCACCACTTTCTCTTTTGCATCCCTCCACGGGCTCAAGGAAGGCTTGCTAGAGTTAGGGTTGTAAGAATTCATACATAACGTGGAGATGGAGAAGAAGCTCAAAGCAGGTTGTCTTGTGTTGGCACATAAGCCAAGTTGATCTCTGCAACTAAGAGTCTCTCCCTGACATAATGATAATGCACCTCAATATGCTTTGTGTGAGCATAAAAGGTTGGGTTCCTCACAACTGCCAATGCACTTTGACTTTCAGTGTAGATGAGAGTGCAAGACTCCTATCCAACTTCCAAATCAACCAAAATTTCTCCAATTCAAGACACAAACACCCTACATGCTCTTACTTCTTGAGTCCGGATCACTTCCCATTGAGGTGTTGGGCATGCAAAGGGTTGTGGAGTACATGCTTAAGACACAACGTAGCCCTTTGTATCGACTTCCTAGAATCACATATGAAGCAACCAAATGTTATGAGAGAAAGGGATTTTTACCAAATATTGAAGTCAAAAGGTCCAAAAGACATGCAAGAGCAAAATACTAAGTTCGGGGTGGATGCTTGACATCAAGAAATGGTTTTGAAGATGGGATGCATGTCACTTGTTCAAGGATAGTTCGGGGTGGATGCTTGACATCAAGAAATGGTTTGGAAGATGGGATGCATGTCACTTGGTCAAGGATGCATCGATCGACTCCCAAGTTAATGAGGCCTTCTTACAACAAAAAATGTATCACGGCTTGGGAGAAATCTGGAGGTTCTCGCTTCAGCCATTACACCACACACATTGCCCCAAACTACAAATCTCTCTTCTTCTCTGAACGTGGTAATCGAACCCATCCCTACATCCTTGAGCCCATCCCACTGAGTGCAATCCACACTGTTGCCTCCATTCGTCTTAGCTTCCATTCTCTATGCTCCGAGATAGGACGTTGGGGCACTGGCGAGGAATCTCATCAACTTTGCACCTTATGCCCTCGTCAAGTGCAAGAGAGTGAGTACCACACACTACTTGAGTGCTCAGCTTTTGACCACATTAGGTCCTCTTTTCCCCATATATTCAGCCATGAGCTCTCCCTACATACCTTCCTCTCCCAACTACGATGTGAACTCTCTATTGCGACGCTCATTTTAGCCATTTTTGAGCATCGAGAGTCACTTATGACCTCCACTCACACCACGTGACATGTTCATGTGGTCCCATAGGTCATATTTGACCTCCGAGGACGATAATAGAACTCTCTCTCTCTCTCTCTCTCTCTCTCTCTCTCTCTCTCTCTCTCTCTCTCTCTCTCTCTCTCTCTCTCTCTCTCTCTAGTGCAGTCGTTTTTTGACCTAGTAGACAACAATTCACTCTTTTGATCATAACTTCTTCATCCGAACTTTGATTTGGGTGATCTATAGCCTCAAACAAAGAGCACAACACCCTCTATGCATTGATGTAAAAACAAAAAAAAATAGAGTTATGGAAGGGGTTTTTGTAGTAACATTTTTGAAGTGAACAGGTTCAAAAAAGTTGACTCTCCTCTCTTATTTTACATACAATGTCTTCCAGCACTTGCAAGGGTTCTTCTTCTTCAACAAGGTCCACAACCATTGTAGAAAATGATCCGAAATATCCTAAGTGTGGAGATAGAAACACAACCGCTCAACCAACGACATCGAAAACCATGATCATGGCATACTTGGTATTGTTGCAAGAGACTGTAAACAAACGAGGTGAAGACTTACGGGGACTTGCAATGGAGATGGCACGCTAAGGGTTCTTGTGGCTGAGAATGAGAATATCAAGAGGACACTTGAGATGCAAAAACACATTTGATGCAGCTTGAAGAGGAAGTCAAGGAATGTAAACACTCTCTTGTGGACTTGAATGCTTTAAAGGAGCACATGAGCAAAGTAGAGCATGACCATGTATTGAAAGAGGAGAAATTTGACACCATGAACTGGGATGTATGCAACATGAAAAATGTACACAAAAAAGTCTTGGGCTGATGTATGTGGTAGCAATGTGGTTCCTAATTCCTTCCTTATGCAAGGTCTGGCTCAAACAAAGAATGTTGAGAATGTGGATGTGAAGGAGTTGAAGGAACGGGAGCGATGTTCCAAGAACATTGTTATTCGTGGAATTCATGAAGAGAATTTCGAGATGCCTCCTTCTCTTGCCATTGTTATTGAAGATTTCTTCAAAATGCACATACATGGGAGTGAACCATAAAATGGCATTTTTTCAGCATTTGGTTGCTCATATAATTGCCTACAATGTGTCTACATATCCACAAGACTCAAGTTACCAAAATTCTCAACCCAGTGGCTCCTCAAGTTTCTCAAAATCTTCCACATGCAAGTGCCTTTTCTTGGATTTAAGAAAGTTGTTGCTTTACTTTCCATCATGTTCTCTTCTTTTGAATCAATGCCTTGTATGTATGCAAATGACTTTGATAGTTGTCTTTGTCCATAGTTGCATCAAGCTTTATCAAGAACTTTCGAGCATCCTAAAATTTTTTATCGAACCACCTTTTGTGTGATCTATCTTTGTTGATACCGTCGAGATGCTTTAAGGAAAAGCATTCTTCGGCACAAGAGCAAATAACTTTCTTGAAAGCTTCCCATTTAGTTTTCAATGGTGCGTCGCATTGAAGATTTTTCATCCATAACTTTTGCTCAACCATTTCAATGTACATTGGTGCCCCATTTGAAATCCATACATAGTGATAACTTATCTTCCCTTTGGATGAGATTATCATGCTTAGTTGCTTCTCCACATGCAAGGTCAATACATAAGGTCCAATGGTCTGATTCCGGGGTCCATTGGCCAAACATAAAACTCTTACTGCAATAAATGATGGCTTCGGAGAGTAGCATATAGTCAATGACACTATCCCCATTATGTTTTCTATATGTAAATCCATTGGTTCCACTCCACAAAGATATACCATTGGCAATGAGTATACCCGTGCTATTACACATGTGTAAAAGTGACTTTCCATAGTATTTGGGCTCTTTCTCATCCATTGAAGTACGAACATACAAGTGAACTTCCTCCAACTCCCTTGAAATGTATGGTATATCAAATTGTTGAGTATCTGCAATGTTTTTGTGCGAGCATTCATATCCCCAAATACAATAACATCACCTTCGCCTTTGAAATAAGCAATATCCTCTTCTAAATCAAAAAATGGTTATCCATGCAAGCATAAAAGGGGGAATCGTGATGAGGAATGTAGCAATTGACTACAAAAATGGGTGCTCTTTTTGGTGTCATAATTTTCAGCCATACAGAACGTTTGTACTTGTCATCTATCACAATTGCTACAAAATCTTTTAATCCTTTCTTAACCATACATGCTACCCCTCCTTGCCCTCTTTGTTGCTTGAGATTCTTTGACCACATCAATGAATGTACATTTTACTTCTCCAAGCCGTTAATCCTTTGTGTATCATGCTCCCAAGTTTCAACAAGAAGTACAACATCGGCTTTGCTTGTCAGTTTATCAATGCCAACCCCCACATTCCATGGGTATCCATTGCAATCCATAAGCATATCTTCAATTGTAACTCGGCCTCATAGGTCGCGCATCCCTATTTGCTCAAGGGATTTGCCTCTTCCTTGGGCACATTTTCTTCCTGAGAGATCTCCTTGTTTTTCTTATTCTTTTCCTCATATGCCTTGCAAATCATATTTTGTTGCTTAATAGTGCAATCTTCAGATACAAAATATTTTGTATCCGTCAAATAGATCCAACTATTATCAAGGATAATATTTCGTTTGACCTCATCGGGAATGGTACATACAATTGTCCATTCTCTTGAGTGAGGATCTCCTTGCTTACCCACTCTATGTGCTCCATAGACCATAACTCCGGACATGCCAAAGTGTGCTTTGAAGAAATCTTTGATAACAATGGCAAGAGAAGAAGGCGTTGGTACAGCCAAAGTGTGTCAACCATAGAAGATGGCATGGGAAGATATGTGCAGGCTAACAGAAGCCTGGCAAAAGGCTAAAGCAGCTGGGAAGATCATGGGCTGACAGGTAGCAGTGGCAATGTATGCCTGGTGCGGTTTATAGGCCAAGCAAGGCTCCAAAAGGTGTTAATTTGGGTGACAGGTGAAGGAGATGTAAGGTGTAGCTTCTGGGTTCAAGAATGTAGAGCTTGAAGTGCTGAAGGAGCAGGTCCAGACGGCTCATCCAACAGAGCTGCGAAGCCCAAGTTATTGAAGGTTGAAGGTTCGGTGTGTTGCAGATTCTTGCCGGACAGGGCATTTGGGGATAGGTGGCCCAAGTGGAAGTCAAGGTACAGGTGTGTAGTGCTCAATATATGGAGCCTACCCATCTTTTCGGATTGCAAATAGGAGCCACGGATTGCATTTTATGGCTAGTTGAAGTTTTGTCGAGGGCTAGGTTGGTGCCCACCTGACCACATGGGGAAGCATGTCACTTGGCCTCTTTTGGGTTGCAACTAGGTTCTACAGTCGGGTATGAATCATACGGAGCTAGCAGGAGTTGATGGCACGTCAAATAGAGCCAGGAGCGTAAAGATATAGAAGCCGGAAGATTGGGTGCACTTGTTTGGGATTGATTGCAAATGCTTTGACCGGTTTTTGCGGTCTCAGTTCGAGGGCTCAGAGAATTGTGAAGGGTGGCAAGGAGGGGTGAATTTGGAGTCAGACAAGTAAGTTTGCGGCCGGGCTTTATGGCTTGGTAGTCCAACATTGGAGTAGGGCATGGGAGCATGGAGGAGGGCCAAAAAAAAAAACATGGGATCTTTTAAAAAAAAATTTACAAGGGCCTTGGAGGCTTGATGAGCCCATGACTGCCACGTGGCAAGGGGGCTAGTCCCACATACGCCAGTTGGAATCAGAGAATCAGGGTACATGACCCAGGTTGTGAGGCATTAGTAAGCTTTGTGGTGATGAGGGAGCTCCTTGGGTGCCCTGGAAATGGCGATGCCCGTGGGGCGCTGTGTTTGGTGGCGCAGGCGGCGTACAGGCGGCGTTTTGATTGAAGGAGGAGCGGCGGCGCTATCGCACGTCCGCTGGGTGGTAGCCGGTGGCCAGCGGCAATTAATGACACTAATGAAGTGGCATGCACGTCCACAAGCACCAGGTCCCACAGGCCCAGGGCCGCCAAATGAATTTTTGAGGGCAAGTGCCCCCCCCCCCAATAGCGATGTCGTTATTGCTCGACAAGGGGAGGGGTCCCGCGATGGAAGAGAAGCAGCCCGATGCCCCCTCTCTCTTCTTTGTTGCACACTGATTTTTGTGGCTGATGAAGATTGTGTGGCAATGAAGCACTGATTGAGCATGTTTACGAGCTATTTTTGTCTATGTGCTCAGCTTTTTCTTCCTCGCTACACATCAATTTTTGTGGTTGGTGAAGATCATGTGGTAAAGAAGAACTAGTTGTAGGATTGCGCAACAGAACCAAGGCCAGAACTTGTAGTCTCTTTTCACGAAGTGAGGGCTTCTCTACAGATGCAATCACCTACATAGGCATCTTGGAGGCATGTGGCTCTACACAAGATGTTGATATAATTCACAATTACATTGATGAAAAGAGATGTCGTGCTTGGCACTGTCTTGGTCGATATGTATGCCAATTGTGGTGCGCTTGAGAAGCACAAAAAGTTCTTGAGGAGCTTGTTATCCAGAATGTCGAAAGCTCGTAGTCTATTTTCAATAGATGCAAAGCAAGGGCCTCTCTCTAGATGCAATCACCTACACATGCAGCTTGAAGGCATGTGGCTCTATGCAAGATGCTAATATGGACACAAAATTCAGTCAAAGGCTGTTGAAAAAATATGTCGTGCTTGGCATTGTCTTGGTCAATATGTATGCCAAATGTGGTGTGCTTGAGAAAGCACAAAATATCTTGAGGAATTCCTATCCAGAATGTCGTCTCTTGGAATAGACTGATTGTGGGACGTGTGCAACAAGAGCAAGGCCATAAAGCTCTAGGCTGTTTTCAGCAAATGCAAAGCAAGTGTATCTCTCCAAATTAGTCACCTAATTGCTACATACGACAATGTCCACACCACTTTTTTGGCTTTGTTTTGAAGGTGAATGATATCGAGCGGAAGGCCATAGTTGCATAAGCATGTTGTGCGTGGCAATGTGGCATATTTGATAAAGCATTGCAATGTTAATTTGATTTGTGGAAATATGACCACTTGTAGGGTGTTGTGCTAGCAGATCAATGAAAGATACGTGCAGGATAATAAGGCAATAGCAGTTATTCAAAATAAAACTGTCACCATCGGATTTTGTGGCAATCCTTAGTATTTTATGATTCATTTATAAGTTGAGATGTAGACATCTATTTATTGCTATATTGAGCTATTTACGAGGCGTGACTATCTTTATGCCCAAGTGTGAACTGATATAATCAATTTTGAGCATGGCCTCTATCTATAAATTAATACGTGCCAGAGGGACATGCTCACTCTTGCACAGGGCGAGATTGCACCCAGTGTCTGTGTCATTCTTCTCTTTTCTCATCTCCTCTCTGACCATGCTTGTGTAGCACTCCACTCTAGGAGGTTCACTTGCATGTGTTCCTCCTCTCTCTCTTACACTCACTATCTCTGAGATTGTGCATAGCTTCTATTATGTGCATGTGAGATCCATCAGGTATGCAGATTCTATAGTTTATGCTGGTAGTGTGCTATTTTGGGTATTTTGCAAGGACACCTTGCATTCGTTTGCAGCAGTGGTATTAGAGCTTCGGCTACGTTATTGGAAATACAATCACAACTATGGAGACTTGATTAAAAACAAGAAACATAGCCAAGCTAAGTCTTCTTTCTTCTCTATGTCGGCTTGCTTTATTTTTCTTCTCTTTCTTGCTTGGCATAATCTATCCCTGTAGATTAATCTAAGTGTTTACCTTTTCATAGAGTAGAAAACAGTAAGAGAGCTAGAGTTTAGTAAGGTAGATTAGCATGAAAAGTAGAAGAAGGCTTGTTGAAGAAAGAAGTGATCCGAGATGTGTTAGCATAACTTGATGAGTAGGTTGGCAAGATTTTGGACTCATTACTTTACTGAGAATCTTAAAAGATTTTAATGTTGTGAATGAATCATAAAATACTAAGGATTGCCATGAAATCCAATGATGGAAATTTTATTTTGAATAACTGCTATCACCTTATTGTCCTACATGTACCGTCTCATTGATCTGCTAGCACAATACTTGAAAAGTGATCATATTTCCACAAATCAAACTAACATTGCAATGCTTCATCAAAATATCAATTCCATTACATCTCTAGATTGTCTTGAGCAGATGCAATGTGAGGGTGTTTCGCCAAAGGCGGTGACGTATGTATGCGCAATGAAAGCTTGTGCCACAATCAAAGCTATTGTTAGGGGGAAGCAGATTCATGATGAGATTCTACGGCAAGGGTTTTTGCAAAGCCATATCATGCTGGGTGGTGCACTCGTGGACATGTAAATATGAAACGTCGTCTCTTGGAATGGATTGATTGTAGGATGCCTGTTATGGCTGTGGCAAGGAAACACTTTGTTGCTTTCGCTCGTGGATGCGAAGGGAAGAGCTCTCTTCAAATTCAAATCACCTATGCTTGTACCTTTCAGCCTTGTGGACTTACTTATACAGGACATCAATATGGGTGAGAGAATTCATGACAAGATCGCCAGTCAAGGTATGTTGGAGAAAGATGGCATGCTTGGTACTGTTTTAGTTGACGTGTATACCAAATGTGGTGCCGTCAGGAAAGCATGAAAATTTCTTCATTGGCATCCTCTCTGTAATGTCACTTAAGATGTGTCGATTGCAGGATATCGGATGCAAAGGGAAGGCCTCTCTACATATGCAAATCACCTATGTCCACACCTTGCAAGCTTGTGGAATTACACAATTCACAATGAGATTACTAGTCAAGGGCTATTGGACAAAGATTATGCCAAATGTGGTGCCCTCACGAAAGCACTAGACTTACACAAGATCTTTACATGGGGTTGAAAATCCACCTTGAGTTGCTAGTCAGGGGCTATTAAAGAAACATGTTGTGCTTGGCAATGCTATATGTCTGTCAAATGTGGTGCCCTTATAAAAGCACATAAAGTTCTTGATGAGATTTCTTTCCATCAGCACATTGGTGAGTATATATGCCAGACATGGTACTCTCACAAAACTATTGGTGGGTTTTCTCCGGGAGCAAGGGTTGGCTTCCACCCTTGGCCATGAAATTCAACTTTGATCTTGCCATGATGGAGAAGGGAAAAGAGAGATATAGTAGGGGAAGATGTTGACAGAGAAAAGAAAAGATGGAGATGTTGACATGCCTACACACATAATAGTGTAGAGTGCGCAAGTGATGGAGAAGGTAGGAAAGAAGACTGCGCACACACACTAACACACATCGAGACACACACACACAATCGTTACCCTGCAAACAGCCATTCAATGTGTTGCTCTCACTCTTCTTCTTTTTGAATTATTATCCAAAGTATATTTACAACATAGTATAGTCAGTGTCTGGCCGCCCATAGCACAACGGACATATTCTTTAACACTCCCCCTCAAGCTCAGAATGAGCTTGCATATGATGGATTCCCAATGCTTCACGAAAGTAGTAAAACTTCTCCTTTCCAAGAGCTTTTGTAAATATATCTGCAACTTGATCATTTGTCTTCACATACACCAAATCAATCTCACCTGCCAAAACTTTTTCTCTATGAAGTGATTATGTACTTCAATGTGTTTGGTGCGAGCATGGTAAGCTGGATTCTTTGCCAACATGATGCGGCTAATATTGTCACAATATATAATGACACTGTCAAGATTTTCAAAACCAAAGTCTACCATAAGTACTCTCAACCATGACTCTTCGCATGCTGCCAAAGCTGCTCCACGATATTCAGCTTCTGTACTTGATAATGCTACAGTTTCTTGCTACTCCAACTTATCATACCATTGCCAATGGAAAATGCATAACCACTTGTAGATCTTCTATCCATAAAATCTCCTGCCCAATTTGCATCTGTGTAACCATAAAGACAAAGCTTCCCATTCTTTTCATAAAACATTCCATAACTGACAGTGGCTTTCACATATCTCATAATCCATCTCACTCCATCAAGATGACTTTTACATGGCTTTTGCATGAATTGACTCACAACACCCACTGCATAACTCAAATATGGCCTTGTTATTGTCAAGTAAATAAGACTTCCAACCATCTTGCGATACATAGTGACATCCTCAATGTAATGTCCATCATCAATCAAGTTCACATTTTGATCAAGAGGTGTATCAACCAGTTTGCACGTTGCATTCCATACTTCTCAAGCATATCTAATGTGTATTATCTTTGTATCATCCAAATTCTTGATAAAGTGTGGACAATTTCAATTCCCAAAAAATATCTCAACTCACCAAGGTCCTTCATGTTGAATTCTCTCAACAAACTCTTCTTGACATGCAAAATTTGCTCATCATGACTTCCAGCGAGAATCAAGTCATCAACATAGATAACATTAACAACAATCTCTCCATCAACATGCTTCAAAAACAATGAGTGATCAGCAGTAGACTATTTAAATCCAATATTCTTCAAGAATCTGGCCTCGCTTTGTATCTTTCCACACTACCATCTGACTTGCACTTGACTTTGTATACCCATTTTGAACCAATTTCTTTCTTTCCACTTGGCAAAAGCAAACCAAATCCCAAGTGTCATTCTTCACAAGAGCATCCATCTCATCATCCATAGCTGACTCCCATTCTGATTTTCCAATTGCCTCTTGAAAACATGTAGGCTCTTTATGTTGCACACGTGAAACTCCCACTTAAAGTCCAATGTGGTACTTTAAGTGTGAGAGAAGCTACTATACAAGCTAATATACAAGAGATGTAGAGAAGTGAAGTACTACCCTACACCTAACTGCTTGCGAAAATGCACAAAGCTCTCTGAGGGAAGTCCTTTTGTAAGTAGATCAGCAAGATTTTTTGTGGTGTGAACTTTGACAAGCTGAAGTTGCTTATCCTCGAGCATTTCCCTTATGAAATGATACTTCACATCCACATGCTTTGTCTTTGAGTGATAAACTGGATTGCGAGCCAATTGTATAGCACTTTGACTATCACAATATAACACAGGCATCTCTTCTTTGATTCCCAAATCTTTTACTAGTCGATTAAGCCAAATTGATTCTTTGCATGCCTCTGATGCTGCAACATATTCAGCCTCTGTAGTAGACTGAGTAACACAATCTTGTAATCTAGAACGCCCTGATACTGCTCCACCAGCCAATGTAAAGACATACCCTGACGTAGACCTTCGTTGTCTAAGTCACCTGCATAATCTGAGTCTGTAAAACCCTTTACACTTAGCTCCTGACTCCCATAGCATATACGCATACTCTTTGTAGCTTTCAGGTATCTCAATATTCCTTTCACTGCCTCCCAATGTTTCTTGCCTGGGTTTGACATGTATCGACTTACTACTCCCACTGCAAATGCAATGTCTGGGCGAGTAGAAATCATTGCATACATCAAACTACCCACTGCAGACGCATATGGAATCTTATCCATTTCAGCTTGTTCTTCCTCAGACACAGGACAATCTTGTTTGCTAAGTTTCACATATGGTGGCAATGGAACACTCAGTGCCTTTCCCTTCTCCATATTGAAACGTTGCAAAACCTTGTCAATATACTCTGTTTGAGATAACCAAATCAACTTCTTTGATCTGTCTCTCTCAATGCGCATACCAAGTATATGACTTGCCTCACCCATGTCTTTCATGTCAAACGATTTTGCCATCTTTGACTTCAAAGCTGAAATTTCTTCCAAGTGCTTGCCAGCAATCAACATGTCATCCACATACAAAATAAGGATCAGCCAACTACCATCCTTAGCCTTCTTTGTATATAGACAGTGATCGAACTCACTACGTTTGTAGCCTTGAGAAAGCATAAACTTGTGGAATTTGTGGTACCATGCCCTCGGTGATTGTTTTAAGCCATAACGACTCTTTAACAACTGGCATACCCAATCTTCCTTGCCTTTCTCAACAAACCCTTCTGGCTGGTGCATGTAAATTTCCACATCTAAATCACCATGCAAGAATGCTGTCTTGACATCCATTTGGTGCAACACCTAATCTAATATGGCAACCAATGCAAGAAAGCATCTCAATGTAGTCATCTTGACCACCGGAGAGAAGACTTCATCAAAGTCAATGCCTTGTTCTTGCTTAAAGCCCTTGGCAACAAGCCTTGCTTTGTACTTTGGCTGACTATCATGAGCGGTGATCTTATACATGTAAACCCATTTACAAGGTAGAGCCTTTTTGCCCTGTGGTAATTTAACTAGCTTCCATGTCTTGTTTTTATGCAGAGCTGTCATCTCTGACTGCATGGCCAATTGCCAATTCCCGGAGTCCTTCATTTGCACTGCTTCCTTGTAACATGAAGGCTCATTGCAATCAGTCAACATGACATAGTTCATAGATGGAACAAACCTATCAGGAGGTCGCGTGACACGTCCAGATCTACGCACAATAGGTGGCTCAGGCTCTAGCCACAACCTGTGGTTCCACTCTATCCTGTCCTTGCTCCTCTTGAGCCCTGACATTTTGTCTTGCACGTGCAGGTCCATCTTCTTGGAAGAAAACTCTTCTAATCTCCTCAACCCTCTCTGGTTTAGAATGATATTTGGATTCATTAAAGTGAACATCATTGCTGCGGACAACCTTTCTAGATTCGGGATCCCAAAGTCTGTACCCCATCTCACCAGAATTACCATAGCCTAGAAAGATGCACTTTCTACTCTTTGGCTCAAGTTTGTTCCTAAATTCCTTTGGAACGTGACTATATGCCTCACAGCCAAAGACTCTGAGATGCTTGTATGAGGGCATTTTGCCTAACCATACCATCTCTGGCACTGAATCCTTCTGCAAAACCTTGCTAGGAGATCTATTTACAAGATGAACAGCTGTTGATACAGCTTCATCCCAAAACCCATTTGGCAGCTGTGCATTAGACAACATACTTCTGACCTTCTCTTGTATGGTCCTATTCATCCTCTCAGCAACACCATTTTGAGGAGGATTGTAAGGAGCAGTAAGTTCACGTTTTATACCTTTTGACTCACAAAAGTCCTGAAAGGCCTTTGAAACATACTCTCCACCATTGTAAGTGCGTAAGCATTTAAGCTTCTTGCCACTCTGATTCTCCACAAGTGTCGCAAACGTTTTGAAAACACTAAACGCTTCATCCTTGTGCTTGAGAAAGTAAACCCATACTTTCCTCGAGTAATCATCTATAAATGTCATAAAGTAAGAAGCTCCCCCTAGAGATAGGTTAGGCATAGGTCCACACAAATCACTATGAACAAGTGCCAACTGTGTATCTCTTCTACTGCTTCTATGCTTATGTGGCTGCTGTGTTTGCTTACCATACAGACAATGTTCACAGAATTCAAAATCATTAAATGAAAAGCCAGGCAAATAACCAGAAAGAGACAAGATTTCCATTCCCTTCTTGGACATATGTCCTAACAGGCTATGCCACAAAGAAACGTTCGGCTGCTCGGTTACATTGATTACAGTTTTAGAGACATTTGATACATAAATCATGTAAAGTCCTCCAAACTTTACTCCATGTGCTACTGTCATAGAACCCTTGGATATCTTCCACATGTTCTGTCCAAAAGTGGTGACGTAGCCAGCATCATCAAGTAAACCTGTGCTGATCAAGCTCTTTGTAATTGCGGGAACATGTCTCACATTCTTCAGCGTGAAAGAAGAGCCATTCTGAAACTTCAATTGAACATCTCCAACACCTAAGATCTCACATGTCTGCCCATTGCTAGCCGAACATGATCTTTAGTGGTCACATAAGAGGTAAACCACTCCTTGTTTGGAGACACATGAAGTGATGCCCCTGAGTCTATAATCCAGTCACTCAGTGCATTTCCATCAGATGTTGTAAGAAGAGCTGAGTCCATTGTATTCTTCAAGAAGTAGATGTCTCCTGACACTATACTGTCATCCTCTACAATAGTGTTTGTCACATTTATTTCTTGAATCTTCACTGAGGACTTGTTCTTCTCACCATGGTCTTCAGCTTTCTCTTTGCCTTTTTCTGCTTTCCATTCTCTGCAGTCTCTTTTCATGTGACCCTTCTTGCCACAATGGTAGCATTCTATGTCACTCTTGCCTTTAGCACTGCGGGACTTGCTACGAGACTGATTTCTCTTTCCACCTTTGTACTTTTCTTTGGTCCTTCCCCTGACAACTAATGCTGTTCCTTTGCCTTTGTCCATTGTCTTTCTATTGGTTTCTTCAGTAAGCAGACTTCCTTCTACACCTGCTATGTTCAAACCATCTGGAGGTGCAGAATTACTCAAAGCTGTGCAAAAGTGTCCCAACTTTCCGGCAATGTGATCAAAAGGAACATAGCTCTAACAGGTCCATCAAACTTCACACCTTGAGCTGACAACTGACTATAGATTGTGTTGAATTCATTCAGATGATTGGACATAGGTGTCCCTTCTTTCATCTTCAAGTCAACAAGCTTCTTAAGCCAGTATACCTGTGAAGCTGCACTCTGCTTCTCATAAAGATCACTCAGCTTTAACCATGCTTGATAAGCCGACATCTCGTCTGCTACATTGAAGTAAACGCTTTCTGCCAAAGTCAGCATAATGGTAGAAAGTGCCAATTCATCCATTTCGCTACATTCATCTTCGTCCATATCTTCTGGTTTTATCCCCTTGAGCTTTACAGGTTTTATATGCTTCTTTTGTACCAACACGTGCCAAATCTGCTTCTTCCACAATGGGAAATTGGTTCCATCCAGCTTCTTGATATTGTAAAGAGCAGTGTCCTGTGATCCATCCATAGCTACGCTTCACAGTAGTTTACTTTTCTGGGAAAAATTCGGCAGAGTTACCCCTGTAAACTGACCTCTAAACCAATATCAACCTGTCAAATGAACCAAGAAAGCTTCAGATTCTGCATAAATTTTGGCAGAGTCTCCCTCGTAAAATGGCTCTGGTGTACTCAAAAAACAGACCAAAAAACCTCAAAAAACACTGTCTCTCTGACACTGTAAGTTGCGGGTAAACCTGTCCTGCACCTGTACTGTCTCTCATTGTCCTGTCACTGTCCTGTAAGCATAGACTGCGACAATGCCTCAACGGCAGTAAAGCAAAGATGCAATCCCAACTGTCTAACTCACAGTCAATACATCCTAGCTGCCTATCTAAGGGTGCTCGAGGGATCGCTCCAAGACCTGTATCACTGAAAGGATCTCAACATTCGAGAATCCCCCAGCTCAATAAAACCTCACTCGACCCTCAACAAAGGCTGCAATAAATCTGACAGTACATAGACTTCCCACAAAGTCATACATCCACAAATTTCCCACTATATGTTGTAACCGTTGCGGCGGTTGTTTGCTCCGTGACTCACAGCCAGCAAACCCTCAACAAACATACATCATCTCTGACAATACATCCCATGTGGAAGTACCTGCAATGTCAGGATGAAATCTAGAATATCAAGCAGCAAACACAAGCTACCTGATGAACTAGTGGATGTCGCCTACAGTCTGTGTGTAGATGCGCCCGTGTCGTATGTGACACGCCTCCAAGAACTGTGAGCCATCCTTCGATGTGTAGACAGCCACAAATCAACACTCTGGGAGTGTCGATATCCTCAGCACCTGCAGTCGTAGGCCAAAAACCCCAAATTTGTAGAGTTGGATCTGCACCCGTCGAGACCACGTAGTCGAAAATGGCCTGCGCAGACCTTTGTCGAAGCCGAACGGTGGTCGAGATGACCTCAAAATGAAATTCTGACAACACCTATTCCTTCGGCCTTTCCCACGAGATTTGGGGCCGTGTCTTTGCTTGTCGAATTTCACTCCAATCTGAACTGGTGACTCTAGCCTCCTGCAGTGCTGCCCCGAGCCTCGATCTGAGCTCTGATACCAGTTGAAGGAGTACGAGCGGAAGTGCGACGCGAGAGAGAGTGCGAGAAGAAGAGCAGGACGATATGGTGAACTCGCTCTACTGTAATGTGTAGAGCATAGTGAGTTCTTATTAGGTTTTTACAAAAGAATATGTGTACATACCTGGCAGCCCGCCCACTTACCTGGGCGACCACATTGGGCTTTATACCCCAACAGTGGCTGCATCTAGAGGATGGATTATGCTTTAAATGGATGTAAAGAATGCCTTCTTGAATGGTGAGTTGCAAGAGGAAGTGTATATGGATCAGCCACCTGGTTATGTCGATCCAGGTTACCCAGATTATGTATGCAGACTTCTCAAAGCTTTGTATGGTTTGAAGCAGGGCTCTAGAGCATGGTATGACAGGATTGCCAAGTATCTTGTCAGTATTGGTTTTAGGAGAGCTCATCCTGATCATTCACTCTATGTACGTGAGAGTGATGTGGGGATTGTGGTCATTACCATATATGTAGATGACTTTATTATTGTTGGTGACAATGCTATGGAGATTGACCATGTGAAGGGTCTTCTCAAACAGGAGTTTGAAATGAAAGATTTGGGCGAGTTGCGCTACTTTCTTGGCATTGAGGTGATCAGGACTCCAGAGGGTGTATGGCTATCACAGAGACAGTATGATTTGGACATGTTGTCAAAGTATGGTATGGCTGATTGTAAGCCAATTTCTATTCCCTTGGATGTGAATGCAAAGCTGAGTGCAGAGAAGGGTGATGTTGTTGAGGATGTCAACATGTACAGGAAGATTGTGGGTAGTCTAATCTACTTGACTATCACGAGGCCAGACTTGAGCTACACAGTAGGCTTGGAGAGTCAGTTCATGCAGCTTCCGAGGAAGCCACATTTGGATGGAGTACGACGCACACTTAGGTATGTGCAAGGTACTCTTGACTACGCATTGTTCTATGCAGCAGATGCACCATTAGCATTGTATGGATATACAGATGCAGATTGGGTAGATAGCATTGTTGATAGGAGATCTACGAGTGGCTTCATGTTCTCTTTTGGGAGTGCTGTTGTTACTTGGAGCAGCAAAAAGTAGCCTACGGTTGCTTTATCGAGCACAGAGGCCGAGTACAGAGGTGCAGCAGTTGCGGCGTGCGAGGTAGCTTGGCTACACACATTACTTGAGGACTTGGGAGTGCAGGTGGACCAGCAGATTTTCATCCATTGTGACAACCTCAGCAGCATGCAGTTGGCTAGGAACCCAGTGTTCCATGCCAGGACCAAACACATAGAGGTCCATTACCACTACGTTCGAGAGCGAGTGTTGGTGGGCGACATCGACTTGGTCTACGTCAGCACAGAGGAGCAGATAGCGGATATCTTTACCAAGGCCCTCGGAGCTGAGAAGCTTCGACGTTTCCGGACTATGCTTGGACTCTGCGACATGCAGAGCTCGAGGGGGAGTGTTGAGATGTCGAGCTCTACACCTTGAGCTGGCATCCACTACGGGTCTTGGCCGCTTACGGCATTTACTCACTGGCGCGTTAGGTGACCGACACGGAGGATCTCTGCCACTGATTCTCCAGCTAGACTACACTTATAGTGCCAGCTTAGTACGCTTCTAGCGAGTTCACACTTAGTGACCGCATCTACATATGTGCTACTTTTCACCTTTAGCACTTAGTCATTTTGTACTCTCTTTTCAGAGAAGAAGAAGAAGAAGCTTTCCATCTCTGTGTGCTTTGTGCTTGTCTTGTGTAGCTCTCTTGCATTCTCATTCTTAACAAGCAATTGTCCTCAATTTCTCACTAAAGAATCAATTGGACCATGAGTAATGGAAAGTGCGGAGAAGGTCTAGGAAGTTGCGGAAAAAAATTCATGCATCCATTTGGCATCCTCTTTAGGGTGGCCTTTGAAGGTCAAAAGGTAGCGATTATAAACCATACCAATGTGTGTGGTGGAGGTCGTGATCAACTATTTGTAGGGATGAGTTGTTCTTCTTGGTCCATAAATGAAGGTGGGTCCTCATAAATGTGATGTGTAGGTAGGGGTCCTCTGAAAGGTTCTTAAAGCTTATGTGGAATGCATTGTGACTATGCCTGTGAGAAGAGAAATTATGCATGGGCTTTACACCATGACCCAAAACATAGTGACTATCCCCCAACGGAGGGCATGGAGAATGGACAAAATTTTAACAGTCCTGCTTCCCACCATATCCTACATTAAAACCATAGAAGGTGGCATATAAAGTGGCCACAAGACTGAATATCTTGAAAGGTATCAAAAATTGGAGGCCCCTCTTTTACACTTTAGTCCCACTTTAGGTATGAGTGGAGCACACTACTTATGGCATGACCCTCTGAGGGTGAGTTCTCACTATCCTATTTATAAAGCAGCCATAGTGGCTTATTGATAAAAGATCTAAAACATTGTGCAAAAGTAAAACAACCGAGAGGATAATTATTTTCCGGTGCCTCCTTCTCAACTCCCAGAATTCCAATCTACAAATCATCATGCACTCACTGTTAGTAAAATCAAATAGACGGCACATAATTAACCATTAAGCCAACTATCCCAATTGCATTTAATCACATGCAATAGGAGGGTGCCCAACCTCGTAATAGTTGTGCCAAGGAAGCCTGGGCTGTTTTAACAAGATATGAATGGAAGTCCTTTCTTCAAATGCATTCATGTACATTGATGACCTAAGGCCTCACGCAAGAAGTTCACATGGATGAGAATATTGACGATGAGACTGCTACTCAAGGGCAATGAACATTTTATTTGAAACATCGTCCCTTGAAACGGGTTGATTGTAGGATGCCTGTTATGGCTCTGGCAAGGAAACTATGTGTTGCTTTCACTAGTGGATGCGAAGGGAAGATCTCTCTCCAAACTCAAATCACCTATGCTTGCACCTTTCAACCTTGTGGCCTTATGCAAGACGTTAATAGGGATGAGAGAATTCACGATGAGATCGCTAGTCAAGGTTTGTTTGAGAAAGATGGCATGCTTGGTAGTGCTTTAGTTGATATGTATGCCAAATGTGGTGCTATCATGGAAGCACAAAAGATTCTTGATTAGAATCCTCTCTGTAATGTCACTTGGAATGTGCTAAGCGTAGGATATTGCCCAATATGGTTGTGGAAAACAAACTTTGTATTAACCAGATGCAAAGGGAAGGGCTTTCTCTAAATGCATTCACATATGCTTGCACCTTGAGGTCATGTGGCCTTACGCAACACCTTCATATAGGTGAGAGAATTCATTGTGGCTCTACGCGAGTGCTCGAGGAGCTTCTTGTCAGGAGTGTGGACTCTTGGAATGCACTAATTGCAAGACTTGCCCCACAGGGACAGGGCCAGAAAGCTCTAGTATGTTTTTAGCAAATGCAAAGGGAGGGCCTCTCTTCAGATGGAATTACCTACTATGCATCTTGAAGGCATGTGTCTATACACAAGATGTTGATATGGGCACAAAAATTTACACTTTTATTGTTAGTCAAGGCTCTTGAGAAAGATCTCGTGCTTAGCACTGTCGATATGTATGCCAAATGTGGTGCACTTGAGAAAGCGCTTGAGGAGCTTTCTGTCTAGAATTTCGTGTCTTGGAATTCACTGTCACACCCGTCTTTGGTTGTCTCGCCATTAGAGGAAGTTTTGGCAGGTTATCAGTTGTATCCACCTACTGAATTGATCTTCCATGGCGAACATGCAGAATTTGCAATTATAGTAAACTCCGAGCTTGTACAAAGCCCCACTCAAACGGAATTCTAGAATCCTCTTTCTTTTCATGTGGATCGTGTTATTTTTTATTGCCCAAGAACATCTATATATTTTCATGAGCCCCACCCACCTTGCAATTGGGCAAAAATTCACACAAAAATGTCAATTTTCTCACATTCATTTGTGCTTTGTTGATTTGCCAGCTCTAGATTGACATAAAGTGTCGTAGTTGAAATAATGCATGTTTCCCTTGCAGTTCCTTACCAGTCGATGGAAGTGGCGGCGGGTCGTTTCCACTCCTTGACGTCGCTAATAGCGTGGATCACCCAAGGCTCCTTGATGAGCTTGAGAGTTAGCTTCATAGTGTATAGATGAGCGTAACCACTCAACTGGAGAAGCACTTTAGAATTTCATATTAAAAAATGATATGGCAACAAATATTACGTTGGCAAATTCCTTGATTTGCATGCATGTGTGCTTTGGGAATCTTGCCCAAGCTAATCAAATTTTCAAATCGTTAGAAAAACCCGTGGCTTCTACCTAGGGTGCCATTATTTCGGCCCATGCTAGGCTCAATGAAAATGACAAGCTATTGCTCTTGATCATAAGATGCTCAACTCAGGCACATTCCCTTCTGGTTGAAGATGACAACCATCCACGATCAGATGATGCCTATGCTAAACTTAAATCCTAAAATGCAGTCAAGAGAGGGGTTGAGTATTGACATTCCAAATACCATAGTTGCTAAAGACAAAGGAGATTATAATTGTGGGCATTCTCAAAAACTAGCCATAGCCTTTGGGCTCATAATCACTCATCAAAGCACAACCATTTGGGTAGGCAAAAACTTTGAGGGTATGTCTTGATTGCCATACAACAACAAAGTCCATTTCCAAGGTGGTAATGCTGAAAATCGTAATATCGGATTCCTACAAGGTCAACCAATTTAGGGAAGGATTGTGTTGCTACGATGGTTCTTGATTAATTTTCACCTAAAGCTGCTTCAAATGATGCTACAAGCTTTATGTGAATGGTGTTTCACCACCAAGATGAAGATTGCTAGACCATCCTATCCATGAGAGACATTTTAGATCAGTAAACGAGGTGAGGGTCTACAGACAAAGTCTCTTGGACTGTTTTGACAAAGTTTTTCGCTAGTTTAAGGAAACATCTCTAAGTTTTGCGCTAGTTTAAGGAAACATCTCTTTCCAACTACTTCCTCCAGTTCAGTCAACTCTTTGAAAGTACATAAGCTTACATAACACCCTCACACGAATGAGAATCCATGATGAGATTGCAAGATATACCAATAGG
Organism: Adiantum capillus-veneris; assembly: GCF_014529385.1. Classification (NCBI taxonomy): domain Eukaryota; kingdom Viridiplantae; phylum Streptophyta; class Polypodiopsida; order Polypodiales; family Pteridaceae; genus Adiantum; species Adiantum capillus-veneris. Next base: position 158,620,809 of record NC_140945.1, read on the forward strand.
AGCAGACAAGCATCATGTCGGCAAACTCGTTCACAAAGCTTTAGCCAAGGCCCAACTTCATCGTGTTCGTATGACAATCAACAAATGAATGTTGGAACAGAGTGGTAGGTAAAATACTTTGAATTCTATACTTAGTACTAACGACGTAGTGAAATGAATGCACTGAAAATTGCAAGTTGTCGTGGGAATGACATGTTTCCTTGTGTTATAAAAATTGGGGAGGACTATGCAAACTCCCCCATGCAAGGGACTTGCATGTTTTTTTTTTTAAAATCAAACATAAAAAGGGAACAACATCTAAAAGTGAACATGTTTCAAAGGATTCATATTATCACTTTATATAAATTTTAACCCTTCTAATGGTTCTTTTGCAAGGTACACGGCTCAAGCTTGAGACATCACAATCGTAATGTACTGGACACGGTATCAATTAAGGTGTAGGGAATGGTCATGCAGTGATCATTCCCTAAAATAGCGGGCAACCAAATGGCGATCGACGGAGGTCGAGAGCCATAGTGGGAGCACGTTTTTCAAGGAATGGTCACTGCCTCGCCGTCACAAGTCAGGGGGAGGGGCGCCAGCTAGCCGGTTCCAGCTGCTGAGGTGGCAAGACTATAAAGTAGTCGACAATGCAAACAATAGGCAAATGTTCCATGCACTGGGGTGGCAGCAGTTCAACCAGTGACCTGGATAACTATAATTGTTGGAATTAGGGTTGCAGAGAAACGCACACAGCTTGGAGAAGACAAAGGAAGAACAAGGCACACAATAGATAGTGTGTTACTTAGTGTGCAATGGAAAGATAGATAGCCCTAGAGTGATGGGCGTATATACAATGCACAACGGAAAAAACCTCCTAAAGAAGGAAAAAATTCCTCGGTGGTCCTAGTGTGTTCACACACATCACTACCACATGTATATGGTAACAAATCCCCCCTTGAGTGATGTAGTGAACGAGAGCTGGCACATGAGTAAAGGGAAGTGTCGTGCCCTGAGGACATGATCAGTCCACAAAGGGGAGTAAGCCCAAAGCTTTGCGGAAAGCTTCGAGCTTCTCACGAGACAATGCTTTGTGAAAGATCTGCAAGGTTGTCCTGTGTTGGCACATAAGCCAAGCTGATCTCTCCTACTAAGAACCTCTCCTTGACATAGTGGTAATGCACCTCAATGTGCTTTGTGCGAGCATGAAAAATTGGGTTCCTTGCAACTGCCAATGCGCTCTGACTATCAATGTAGATAGTGTTGGCAGTGTCCTGTCCAACACCCAAATCAGCCATAAGGTGTCTAAGCCATACACACTCATTTATAGCTGTGAAGACTGCCCTGTACTCAGCCTCACAACTCGAAGTGGCCACAGCAGGTTGCTTCTTGCTCAACCATGATATACATGACTGCCAAGCATGAAACAAAAACCACTGGTGGACACTAGCGTGTCAAAACAACCAAGCCAATCTGAGTCCGAAAAAGCATGCAAATCTGGCGGCAATGACCCCCCCTTGGGATAAAACAAGCCAAGATGTAAAGTGCCACTAAGGTAGCAGAAAATCCTCTTGATAGCCTGCCAATGCTTAGACCGTGGGCTATGCATAAATCTGCTATCCTGTGAGACTGAATATCTAGCCTCGTGTTGCATACATAAATGAGGCAGCCAACAACAGTTTGATAAAGAGTGACATCAGCAAGATCGCCAGCATCATGTAGGCTCAACTTCAAACCTGTTTCCATGGGAGTGGCAATAGGTTTGCAATCCTCAAGTCCAAACTTACATAGCAATGTCTCTATGTAACTTTTCTGACACAAGACAATACCACCATCACACTGCTTAAATTGTATACACAAGTAATGATGCAACAGCCCCAAATCTTTCATCTTGAAAGGAGAATTCAAATCAGCCTTAAATTCAGCAATATGTCTCTCATTTGGTCCAGTGATCAGCAAATCATCTACACAAAGAACCACAATGAGAAGTACATAACCCTCATGCTTTACAGATAATGTGCTCTCTGTTGGACTGTTACAAAAGCCTTGTTTGACCAAATGAGTGTCAGCTTTCTCATACCAAGCACAACGAGATTGCTTCAACCCATACAAAGCATTGTTACATTTGCACACTTTGTCCTCTTGTCCTTTCTTGACAAAACCGTGAGGCTTCATTACATAAACTTCCTCAAATATGTCATCATTCAAGAAAGTAGTAACAATGTCTGATTGATGTACATCCCAAACAAAATGAGTTGTTAATGCACATAGAAAACGCACAGTAGTCATACGACAAGTGGGAGCAAAAGTCTCTTCATAATCTATGCCTTTTTGATGTGCATAACCCTTTGCAACAAGTCGAGCCTTATGGCAATCGCTCTCACCATCCGGCTTGCATTTCAACTTGTAAACCCACTTCATACCAATGGTCTTTTTTCTGGGAGGCAAATCACATCAAGTCCAAGAGTCATTTTCTATAAGTGCATCATATTCTGATTGTATGGCAGCCATCCAATTTTCTAAATTCTATGCTTCATCAAAAGACAAAGGTTCCTCAACATCATGTAAGCTAGACACAGCCAAAGCATGACAATCTGATGCATAAGATGCATAGTGAGAGCCTGAACGAGTACGACTAGACAAAGGTGCATCCAATTTACTATCATGCAAAGTGTGCACCACCCATTTTGGCATACCTTGAGCCTGCTCATTTTCAGCCCTTTCCTCATCAAGTACATCATGTACATTTGCATCAGTAATAGGCTAATCTGTAACATTTTCAGAAACCCCCATAGGCTGTACATTTGCCTCATTGGAACTTACATTTGTATTTCCACCACTGAAAAGAGGCAACAAAGTTTCATAAATGTCCTGTGAGCTTACATTACTGTCTCTAGTACATGATAGCAAGGGCTGAACAGAATCTTCCACAAACACTACATCCCGTGAAACCAGAATATGTTTTGTTTGCGGATGATACAACCTGTAACCTTTGCTTTCAGCACTATAACCAACAAAAATACATTTGACAGCCTTACCATCCAATTTTTTGTGCTATGTTTGTGGCACCAAAGCATATGCCAAACAGCCAAAAACGCGCATGTGCTCAATAGAAGGCTTTCTATCATGCCATGCTTCATATGGAGTAATAGATTGCAAAGCTTTCGTAGGACACCTGTTTAGTACGTAAGTGGCACACATGATGGCCTCAAGCCAAAAAAAATGCGGCAAAGCTTGACTTTTGACCATACATTGTGCCATTTCCGTAAGTGTACTGTTTTTCGTCTCAGCAACATCATTTTGCTGAGGTGTATAAGGCACTGTACATTGGTGTTTTATCCCACGACTAGCTAGAAATGCATTGAATTCATGAGACATATACTCCCCCCCTCGATCGAAATGGAGGGTGCCCATAGTACATTTCGAGACATTTTCAGCCATAGCCAGAAATTGTTTGAAGCACATAAAAACTTTGGACTTCGTTTTAAGCGGAAATACCCATGCATGCCTGGAGTAATTATCAATGAAAGTCTCGAAGTAAAGGTAAATGCCCAAGGACGGAGTTTGCATGGGCCCACAAACATCACTATGCACAAGCTGCAACCTGCATGTGGCCCAAACTGAACCATCCTTTGGAAACTTAGAACGCTGCATCTTACCCAAAATACACCCTTCACAAACATGTTTGACAGGTGCTTCAAGAGGCAGCAAAGAAGCAACCATATCAATTTCTGCAAACGCAGCAAACTGGCAAAATTCAGATGACCAAAACATGCATGCCAAAGTTTTGCATCTGAAATAGCCCTTGAATCTGCAAGTGCATTTGCAAAATTTTGTCCACACTTGTCATACAAAGTGAGCTTATATAGCCCATGGCACAAAAGCCCAGATGCAACGATTTCATCACCAAAACTGAGATCATAAACTGTACATCTATCATCCACAAATTTGACTACAAGTCTAAGTCTAGCAAGTGCAGATACAGACAAAAGATTCTTCTTGATCCCAGGTACATAAAGTGCATCAACAAGTGTGAAAGAACTTCCATTAGCAGCAGTAAGCACAATCTTTCCAACTCCCTGAACTGGATAAGAGGCATTGTTGGCACAAGTGACTGATTTCCCATGAGGGACAGACTTGAGAGAGATGAACAATTCACGATGTGAGGTAATGTGCTTTGTAGCACCACTGTCAAAATACCACACATGTGAATCTGCAGCAACAACTGACAAGCATGCATCATGGACAACAGGATTGTAAGTGCACTCTGCTCTAAAAGCCCATTTTGCATCAACATCAGCATCACAGTCTCCTTTCACGGAAGACTCAACGATGGCTGCATTTGTAGTGGAACCAGCATTTGCAGTGTTGGCCTTCAACTTAGGACACGACTTGATCGAGTGATCATTAGCTTTACAACAATTAAAAATGCATTTTCTTTTTTCCCTTATCACCAAAATTTCCAAACGAATTGTTTCCAGCAGAAGCATTAGGAACAAAAATTTTTCCACTCGCAACAGAACCATAAGAAGTGGCTGTATTGCTGTTACCACCCTTTCTCTGAGAAGCAATAAAATCTTGTTCAACTGCGTGCTGCCTAGTCCTGTTTTTTTCTAGAAAGTGACTCTTGCAATAGCAATGTGCATAATGCATCAAACTTGACAACTTCAGGATTTCCTTGGGTCATAAGTCTCCAAGTACTAGCAAAAGTCTGGTACGAATCTGGTAAGGCATCAAGAACAGTTTGCACAAGGGAACTGTCTGAAATGACTTCACCTGCAAAAATAAGTTGCTCATTGATATCCTTGACACTAGCAAGGAAAAGTGTCCATATCATTTTCCTTATGCATAATCTTCGACTCCAACTCTTTACGCAGCAAAGCAATTTTAGCCTCATTGCGACTTGCATAAAGACCAACCAAAATATCCCAAGCTTGTTTTGCTGATTTTGCTGAACGGATGTGAGGAACAATGATGCGCTTCACATAAAATGCAATCAATGCATGAGCCTGCGCATCCTTTACATCCCAACGAGATTGTTCTGCCGTAGGCAAAACAACTCTAATAGCAGCAAGACCTGCAACATCCTCAACATCGCCTACATCCTCAGAACCAGGACGTACATCAATGCCTTGCACAATATTCTAGACGCCCTTTGACACGAGAACATGTTGCATCATATAAGCCCACATAGGGTAATTGTCCCCATCCAACCTGTTCTCAGCATCAAACATCTTGAAGACATCTATGTTGTTGTCAGCCATGGTAAATGTTGCACCTGATGTGAAAACTGCCCGAAAATAGGAGAAACGGAGCGGGAACAACACATGCTATATAGCACAAACCGTAGAAGACTGTAAGGCACCTGTTTTGCAGAAATCGGCACTGACAGAAATTCTGCACAAAATGACAAAATTGCCTATGCAAACCTGCCTGTGGTGGAAACGGAGGCCGAAATGAGCCCAAATCAGAAATTTGAGCAGATTGAGCTCTTTAAGCTCATCCAAAATATTTGTTGACCTGCGAGCACTTGCCAAACCTCACTGTGATCAGAGAAAGTGAGCATGTGTCCTCTGGAGCAGCTGGCGACTAAGCCCAGGAGGACGTAACCTACTCTGATACCAATTGTTGGAATTAGGGTTGCAGAGAAATGCACACAGCTTGGAGAAGACGAAGGAAGAACAAAGCACACAATAGAGAGTGTGTTACTTAGTGTGCAATGGAAAGATAGATAGCCCTAGAGTGATGGGCGTATATACAATGCATGGGGGAAAAAAACCTCCTAAAGAGGGAAAAAATGCCCCAGCGGTCCTAGTGTGTTCACACACATCACTACCACATGTATATGGTAACAACGCTTAAAATGCTAGATACTGACGTGTTTACAACTCGTTGCATTTTGTGCACTAACCTAGAGTGGCAAGATTGGCTTGCAGTTTGTACAGGTTCCGGGAGCCGACGTGGGGGCCATCCATCGACTGCTCAATAGGATTCCTGCTCAGAATCGACATTAGTTGGAGGGCACAGATCTAGCTGCCCCCTAACCCCCGGCTATGACGGAACAAGAAAACTTACATTGATGAAAGGTAAGAAGCTCTCTCTCTCTCTCTCTCCATTTTCTTCTCCATGGATATATACTCTTGTTGAATCTTCAAATGATATGACCACACTTAACACAAATGACAAGAATGCACACAATAGAGAGAGATTGAATAAAAGAATTAATACAATCTAAAAGCTAAGGACATATTTAGACGTATCAAAATTTAACATGAAGATCATGGCATTGTAAACACATGAATATGTCAACTTAAGGTAATAGGATTTGTGGACAAAAAGCACAAGATCTCTCTCTCTCTCTCTCTCTCTCTCTCTCTCTCTCTCTCTCTCTCCCCCTCCCTGCATCGAGCACGTCTCCCCTTGGGCGAGGGCAGCCCTGTTGGGGGGGGGGGGGGGGGGGGGGGGGGCATCGAGACTTCAACCATGCCCCAGCTCCAACGTGACACACAGAGCCCCCGTGAGCGGCCGAACAGAGTCCTTGTGAGCTTGTCCTCAGCACCAACGCAACACACAGAGTCGTCGTGAGCTCTACTGTCAAAGACAGAGCAGGAATCTCTCTCTCTCTCTCTCTCTCTCTCTCTCTCTCTCTCTCTCTCTCTCTCTCTCTCTCTCTCTCTCTCTCTCTCTCTCTCTCTCTCTCTCTCTCAAACCCTGCCCGTGACGCCCAAGCTGCGGGCTGCTGCCGAATACAGAGCCGAGCTTCTCTCGAATACAGAGGGGTCACAAGCCCCTCTCTCTCTCTCTCTCTCTCTCTCTCTCTCTCTCTCTCTCTCTCTCTCTCTCTCTCTCTCTCTCTCTCTCTCTCTCTCTCTCTCTGTGTGTGTGTGTGTGTGTGTGTGTGTGTGTGTGTGTGTGTGTGTGTGTGTGTGTGTGTGTGTGTGTGTGTGTGTGGACACCTGTCGTCACTCGCCCAACAGCCTTGGTCGGCCTGCAGCAGTCATGACAGTCGAAGAACCATCCCTTCCTCTTAAGCATTAAGGTCATTTTTGGAAAGTCTGCAAGAGTGGGGTCGCACAACAGATTTTTCTCACAAAGCAGAGCTTGGCCACAGACCCAAAGCTTTCCGCATAGTCATGACTTCCTTCAACACACCAATTTCCAACACACGCAAGAGTTTTCTTGCTGTGGCAGCTGCGCCCAGAAAGGATCCCGCTGCTCGCCAAGACGCAAGGATCACAGCTTTAGAGGTTTAGATCCAAGAACTCTCTTTGGAGAATGCTGAACTGAAAAAACGCTTGATTAAGCTCGAGGACACAAAGGCTAAGGAGATCGAAACTTTGCTTGCAAAGAAACTCGAAGTTGAAGTGTCTCTCACTGAGACTGTCAAGACAGCCCAGAAAGAAGCCAATGAGGCAACGCATAAAAAGATTGACACCGAAATACAAGTTGCCTTACAAGAATGCCGGATACAAGAATCCCTTGCCTTAAAGATTAGGATTGGAGGACTCCCCTCACCATGGTGCACTGAGGAGGATACCCTCGAAGAATCTATCATCAAACTCAATGACCTTCTTCAACCAGTCAACGTCGAGCCTGACACTATCTCTTGGATCAACGACACACATAGGCGTGTGCCCCATGGCCAATGCATCCTCACTTTCAAGAACAAAGAAGAACGGATGAGGTTGCTACGTCAATCCTATCACCTCAAGGGGACAAAGTTTTGGATTGCCGAGGAATTGACTGCAAATCAACTCAAGCGTAAAGCAAGTGAGCTCAAAAAGATGCATGAAGCTCGTAGACAAGGTAAATGGGCAGTCTACCGTGGCGGTAAAGCCATCATTCAAGAGTTTCGAACTCCCAAGCTAGCTCCCCCTCAACATGACCCCCCTTAGGTTTTGTTTTGTTTCGTTCCTATCCTTCCCTTTTCCCCCTTTCTCCTTTATCCCTGTTGGACCCTCAGTCCCGAACTGATATGTATCGAACGCTTCACCCTGAAAGAACACATGTAATGCTTTTGTTTCGGTCCCATGGGTCATATTTGACCTCCGTGGTCGATAATTAAATCTATCTCTCTCTCTCTCTCTCTCTCTCTCTCTCTCTCTCTCTCTCTCTCTCTCTCTCTCTCTCTTTGACACATTGGTGACACCGGTGCTTCTTTATGGAGTGGAGGTGTGGGGTGGAAGCATCGGGAAGTCTACTTGGAAAGAGTTTGAGAATGTCCAAAAGCGTTTTCTCACCAACTTTCTCCAAGTCAAGACACAAACACCCTACATGCTCTTACTTCTTGAGTCCGGATCGCTTCCCATTGAGGTCTTGGGCATGGAAAGGGTTGTGGAGTACATGCGTAAGACACAACGTAGCCCTTTGCATCGACTTCCTAGAATCGCATATGAAGCAAGTCAAAAGGTTCAAAAGACATGCAAGAGCAAAATACTAAGTTCGGGGTGGATGCTTGATATCAAGAAATGGTTTGGAAGATGGGATGCATGTCACTTGGTCAAGGATGCGTCGATCGACTCCCAAGTTAATGAGGCCTTCTTACAACGCCAATGTATCATGGCTTGGGAGAAATCCGGAGGTTCTCGCTTCAGCCATTACACCACACATGTTGCCCCAAACTACAAATCTCTCTTCTTCTCGGAACGAGGTAACCGAACCCATTCCTACATCCTTGAGCCCATCCCGTTGAGTGCGATCCGCACCATTGCCTCCATTCGTCTTAGCTCCCATTCTCTACGCTGCGAGACAGGACGTTGGGGCACTGGCGAGGAGTGTCATCGACTTTGCACCTTATGCCCTCGTCAAGTGCGAGAGAGTGAGTACCACACACTACTTGAGTGCTCAGCTTTTGACCACATTAGGTCCTCTTTTCCCCATATATTCAGCCATGAGCTCTCCCTACATACCTTCCTCTCCCAACCACGATGTGGACTCTCTATTGCGACGCTCATTTCAGCCATTTTTGAGCATCGAGAGTCACTTATGAACTCCACTCACACCACGTGACATGTTCATTTGGTCCCATAGGTCATATTTGACCTCCCAGGACGATAATAGAACTATCTATCTATCTATCTATCTCTCTCCCCCCCTCCCTTCTGCAAGCTTTTTTCTTTCTAGTTAGTACTGTAGGAAGATGATAAGCATTGCTGGTTGTGGGACATCTACAGATTAACCTTCTCTTTCCATGATTTTCTTCTATGCTCCAAAATAGCTCGCATTTACCCTGCGCTTAAGCAGCTTATTACCTCCACCTAGCAGCTTACAACAACTATGTGCCCTCGGCCATCCTTCAATGTTCATGGAAATGATATGCAACAGGTCCCCATGCCTAATTCTCAAGATTCACACCAATTCTTTTCCGCGCACTTTGCTCGTGTAGCACCAAGCCGAGGAGAGTTGGAAAGGAGTACCGGAGACCTTAATTCAAACCCCATTTATATTTCGCAGATCATCAAGATAGAGGGTACTTCGGATGCTTGCTGACTTGATGAGCACTCTCAAAGATCATATATTTCGTGCAATCAACCCATGGCAGGGGTGTGTTCTAGTGCTACTGAAAGAGAAGATATCAGATTTCAATCGATGATTAGTTGGCCTAATCAGTTGGAGTCAAAACAACAAAATTCATTGTCTTCGTAGGTCTATTCATCACCTTTTTTTGCTGGTGCCATCCGACTGTTGGTGATGCAGACGGCAGAGGCCGAAGAAATGGAAAGAGTAAGCGTCAAAGTGGACATGAGGACAGATAGTAGGATCGATCACACCGAAGCTTATGATGGTTATTCTAAAGTAATTAAGCCAATGACTTCAATGCTAGCTGCTTACACCTTTAGCAGAGAGTGTGAGGGGATTAGTGGCAGACATTGTTCAATATTGCCACTAGTGCAAGTCAATATAGTCTGATGAGCCATTGGCTTCAGTCGCAATCCTCATCCAGCTCTGTTAATAATATATAGCCCATCTAAAAATTTGACGAGGTTGTTGCAATCAGGGTTGCAAAGAAACACACACAGCTTGGAGAAGACGAAGGAAGCTCAAGGCACACAATAGAGAGTGTGTTACTTAGTGTGCAATGGAAAGATAGATAGCCCTAGAGTGATGGGCGTATAAACAATGCTCGGGGGAAAAAACCTCCTAAAGAGGGAAAAAATGCCCCGGCGGTCCTAGTGTGTTCACACACATCACTACCACATGTATATGGTAACAAATCCCCCCCGGAGTGATGCGGTGAACGAGAGCTGGCACATGAGTAAAGGGAAGTGCCATGCCCTGAGGACAGGATCAGTCCACAAAGGGGAGTAAGCCCAAAGCTTTACGGAAAGCTTCAAGCTTCTCACGAGACAATGCCTTTGTGAAAAGATCTGCAAGGTTGTCCTGTGTTGGCACATAAGCCAAGCTGATCTCTCCTGCTGAGAGCCTCTCCCTGACATAGTGGTAATGCACCTCAATGTGCTTTGTGCGAGCATGAAAAACTGGGTTCCTCGCAACTGCCAATGCGCTCTGACTATCAGTGTAGATAGTGTTGGCAGTGTCCTATCCAACACCCAAATCAGCCATAAGGCGTCTGAGCCATACGCACTCAACCGTAGCTGTGAAGATTGCCCTGTACTCAACCTCACAACTTGAAGTGGCCACAGTAGGTTGCTTCTTGCTCAACCATGATATCACTACAATAAAAAAAGGTGTCATCGACGCACTGCGTCGATATTTGCGTCGATATCTGCATCCCTGTGAAACTGTCGCTATTTGCATCGCCATCTGCGTGGAAAGGCTTTATTTGCGACGCAGATATGGATGCACTTATAGACGCAGATATGGACGCAGTTATAGATGCAGATAGCGACGCAGATATGGACGAAAATATAGACGCATATATCGATGACCATAACAGAAAAAAATTTCTTGGGCAGAGGGCAGGTAGCTTGGCCTGTGCCCAGTGAAAAGATGGACACAGCCCCACAGCCAGACTTCCTGTCCTCTACCCAAGAAAGCGAGCAGCACCAAAATCAACCGTGCTCCCGCGCGCGCGCAGGAATTTTGGCAGAGTTCCCTTTGTTTTTACATAAACTTTTCAAAAAAAACCATATCATGTATACGCCTCCTACATGCTATCCATGTAGGATCTCACATGAGATTTAAGGCCAATGAAAGAAATGAAATGAACTTTGTGCAAAACCATAACCGTACCAACTTAAAACTATAACCATAACGAACTTAATTTGTGCAAAACCATAACCAAATTATAACCATAAGCAGCCATAACCATATTGATCAAAACCATAATGCAGATAACCATAACCACAAACAAAACAATAACCATAAGCATAATCAGAAAGTTAAACATAACCATAAACAAGCCATCCTTCAGCCATGCTACCCTCAGGACGAGCTCTTTGACGAACGAACCCCTTTAAATTAAGTCTTCATGAATCTCTCCAAGAAGAATATCCATTTGTTGTTGACGGTTCCAACAACTGTAACTTCATCGACCACAAGCACAAGCAAATGCATTTGGATGGTAAGAATGTTCGTTGGAAAATACTTCTCCACCATACACACTGCTTCGATTTCATTCAAGCGAGCTGCATCTAGGCTGTCTTTTCTTATCTCTTTTGATGAGATCCAACGCACTAGCTCACTAATTTTATTAATGGTACATCTGATGTCATCTGTTAGACAATATTTTATGGCAATTGGTAAGATAAATTGTAAAAATTTGTGCCAATCATGCGACTTAAGACCATTAAGATTGTCATCTCTAGTAAAGGCCGTTTTCAAACATCGCATGCACCCAGTAGGAGTCTGGAAAGAAGATATGGTCTTCTTCACTTCCATATAATCTCTCCCACATTGTTAAAAATGTGCATTCGGTCGAGCAGATGATTAATAAGCAAATCACTCCAGTACGGCAGTTCGTGAAAAATAGACAATCTCTTCATGCCGGGTGGGTTAAAATCTCCACTTTGTCTAGAGGTGCACGGAGATCAAGACCACCGGGTAAATCATGTCTTTATTGGTCAAATTAAAGCCTATATTTGTGGGTGCAACATACGTACACACACACAGACGTGCTCTTCAGACAATCCATGTAAACGGTCTGAAGAGCACGCGTTTTATCTTCGGATCCGGATTTGATCTATGACTTGTGTATTTGGTGTTTTTTTTGTCCGTTTGACCTACGGCTTGCCATACGCGCTCTTGACATTGCCTAAAGACTACCTAATCGACTACGGATGGTTTCGGTAACCGTAGAATCAGTTTCCGAAGTCCGTTTGCGTTTTTTCGTAGAAAAATGTAATCGGATCTGATCAATCCCTTGTGTATTTGGCGTTTCTTATGTCCGTTTGACCTACGGCTTGCCATACACGCTCATGACATTTCTTTAAGACTACCTAATGGACTACGGATGGTTTCAGTAGGCATAAAAGTCATTTTCGAAATCCGTTTGCGTTTTTTCGTAGAAAAACGCAACCGGATTTGACCTACGGCTTGTGTATTTGGTGTTAATTCAAACCCATTGACCAACGGCTTTCCATACATGCTCTTGACATTGCTTTAAGACTACTTAATGGACTGCGGATGGTTTCGATAGGCATAGAAGCCATTTCCGAAGTCCGTTTACGTTTTTCCATAGAAAAACGCAACCGGATTTGACCTACGACTTGTGTATTTGGCGTTAATTCAAACCCATTAACCTACGGCTTGCCATACACGTACTTGATATTGCTTTAAGACTACTTAATGGACTACGGATGGTTTCGGTACGCATAGAATCCATTTCCGAAGTCCGTCTGCATTTTTCCGTAGAAAAATGCAACCGGATTTGACCTACGGCTTGTGTATTTGGCGTTTCTTCTATCCATTTGACCTACGGCTTGCCATACGCACTCTTAACATTGCCTAAAGACTACCTAATGGACTACGGATGGTTTCGGTAGGCATAGAATCAGTTTTCGAAGACCGTCTGCGTTTTTTCGTAGAAAAACGCAATCGGATTTGACCTACGGCTTGTGTATTTGACGTTTCTTCTGTCTGTTTGATCTACGACTTTCCATAAACGCTCTTGACATTTCCTTAAGACTACCTAATGGACTACGGATGGTTTCGGTAGGCATAGAAGCCATTTCCGAAGTCCGTTTGCGTTTTTCCATAGAAAAATGCAACCGGATTTGACCTACGGCTTGTGTATTTGGCGTTTCTTCTATCCGTTTGACCTAAGGCTTGCCATACGCGCTCTTGAAATTGCCTAAATACTATCTAGTCGTCTACGGATGGTTTCAGTAGGCATAGAAGTCATTTCCGAAATCCGTTTGCGTTTTTCCGTAGAAAAACGCAACCGGATTTGACCTGCGGCTTGTGTATTTGGCGTTAATTCAAACCCATTGACCTACGGCTTGCCATACACTCTCTTGACATTGCTTTAAGACTACTTAATGCACTACGGATGGTTTCGGTAGGCATAGAAGCCATTTTCGAAGTTCGTTTGCGTTTTTCCATAGAAAAACGCAACCGGATTTGACCTACGGCTTATGTATTTGGCGTTTCTTCTATCCGTTTGACCTACGGCTTGCCATACGCACTCTTGAAATTGCCTAAAGACTATCTAATCGTCTACGGATGGTTTCAGTAGGCATAGAAGTCATTTCCGAAATCCGTTTGCGTTTTTTTCTAGAAAAACGCAACCGGATTTGACCTACGGCTTGTGTATTTGGCGTTAATTCAAAACCATTGACCTACGGCTTGCCATACACTCTCTTGACATTGCTTTAAGACTACTTAATGGACTACGGATGGTTTCGGTAGGCATAGAAGCCATTTTCGAAGTTCGTTTGCGTTTTTCCATAGAAAAACGCAACCAGATTTGACCTACGGCTTATGTATTTGGCGTTTCTTCTATCCGTTTGACCTTCGGCTTGCCATACGCACTCTTGAAATTGCCTAAAGACTATCTAATCGTCTACGGATGGTTTCAGTAGGCATAGAATTCATTTCCGAAATCCGTTTGCGTTTTTTCGTAGAAAAACGCAACCGGATTTGACCTACGGCTTGTGTATTTGGCGTTTCTTCTATCCGTTTAACCTATGGCTTGCCATACGCGCTCTTGACATTGCCTAAAGACTACCTAATGAACTACGGATGGTTTCGGTAGGCATAGAAGCCATTTCCGAAGTTCGTTTGCGTTTTTCCATAGAAAAACGCAACCGGATTTGACCTACGACGTAGAAGCCGTTTATGAAGTCCGTTTGCGTTTTTCCGTAGAAAAACCTAACCGGACTTCAAAAACGGCTTGTATTTTGGGCTTTTCTTCTATCCGTTTGACCTACGGCTTGTTATATGTCCCCGCCCAACCTTTTTTGAGGAGGAAGCTTGTCTCTACGAGCAACGACGGCACTGTTGTTGCTCCCTAGAGGATTTTCATGTGTAAAGGTGAGAGTTGAGCTTCGAATGTATTTTGAGCTGGTCAAATGAAGTCAAAAAAGCTCAAGAGGAGTGCCACATGTCGACCGGATATCGACGCATCATATATCGACGCGCATTGCGACGCGTATATCGACGCATATTCCCACGGGGTCGATATACGCGTGGAAAGGCATGGCCGTTGATATATGATGCGTCGATATCTTCATGTTATGTTGTAGTGTATACATGAACTGCCAAGCATGAAACAAAAACCACTTGTGGACACTCACATGTCAAAACAACCAGCCCAATCTAAGTCCGAAAAAGCCTGTAAATCTGGCGGCAATGATCCCCCCTTGGGATAAAACAAGCCAAGATGTAAAGTGCCACTAAGGTAGCGGAAAATCCTCTTGACAGCCTACCAATGCTTAGACCATGGGCTATGCATAAATCTGCCAACCTGTGAGACTGCAAACTAAATATCCGGCCTCGTGTTGTATACATAAATGAGGCAGCCAACAACAGTTTGATAAAGAGTGACATCAGCAGGATCGCCAACATCATGTAGACTCAACTTCAAACCTGTTTCCATGGGAGTGGCAATAGGTTTGCAATCCTCAAGTCCAAACTTACATAGCAATGTCTCTATGTAACTTTTCTGACACAAGGCAATACCACCATTACACTACTTAAACTGTATACCCAAGTCATGATGCCACAACCCCAAATCTTTCATCTTGAAAGTAGCATTCAAATCAGCCTTAAATTCAGCAATATGTCTTTCATTTGGTCCAGTGATAAGCAAATCATCGACATATAAAACCACAATGAGAAGTACATCACCCTCACGCATACAATGTGCTTTCTGTTGGACTATTACGAAAGCCTCGTTTGACCAAATGAGTATCAGCTTTCTCATACCAAGCACGAGGAGATTGCTTCAACCCATACAAAGCCTTCTTACATCTGCACACTTTGTCCTCTTGTCCTTTTATGACAAAACCGCGAGGCTGCGTTACATAAACTTCCTCAAATATGTCACCATTCAAGAAAGCAGTAACAATGTCTGATTGATGTACATCCCAACTAAAATGAGCTGCCAATGGACATAGAAAACGCACAGTAGTCATACGACAAGTGGGATCAAAAGTCTCTTCATAATCTATGCCTTTTTTATGTGCATAACCCTTTGCAACAAGTCGAGCCTTATGGCGATCGATCTCACCATCCGGCTTGCATTTCAAGTTGTAAACCCACTTCGTGCCAAGGCCTTTTTTCCATGAGGCAAATCACATAAAGTCCATGTGTCAGTTTCTATAAGTGCATCATATTCTGATTGCATAGCAACCATCCAATTTTCTGAATTCTGTGCTTCATCAAAAGACAGAGGCTCCTCAACATCATGTAAGCTAGACACATCCAAAGCATAATAATCTGATGCATAAGATGCATGGTGAGAGCCTGAACGAGTACGACTAGAAAAAGGTGCATCCAATTTACTGTCATGCAAAGTGTGCACCACCCATTTTGGCATACCTCTAGCCTGCTCATTTTCAGCCCTTTCCTCATCAAGTACATCAAGTACATCTACATCAGTAATAGGCTGACCTGTAACATTTCCAGAAACCCCCATAGGCTGTACATTTCCCTCATTGGAAATTACATTCGTATTTCCACCACTAAAAAGAGGCAACAAAGTGTCATAAATGTCCTGTGAGCTTACATTACTGTCTCTAGTACATGACAACAAGGTCTGAACAAAATCTTCCACAAACACTACATCCCATGAAACCAAAATACGTTTTGTTTGCGGATGATATGACATGTAACCTTTGCTTTCAGCACTATAACCAACAAAAATACATTTGACAGCCTTATCATGCAATTTTCTACGCTGTGTTTGTGGCACCAAAGCATATGCCAAACAACCAAAAACATGCATGTGCTAGAAGAATTTCTATCATGCCATGCTTCATATGGAGTAATAGACTACAAAGCCTTCGTAGGACACCTGTTTAGTACGTAAGTGGCACACATGATGGCCTCAAGCCAAAAAGAATGCGGCAAAGCTTGAATTTTGACCATACAAGGTGCCATTTCCGTAAGTGTCCTGTTTTTCGTCTCAGCAACATCATTTTGCTGAGGTGTATAAGGCACTGTACATTGGTGTTTTATCCCATGACTAGCTAGAAATGCATTAAATTAATGAGACATATACTCCCCCCCTCGATCGGAACAAAGGGTGCCCATAGTACATTTCGAGACATTTTCAGCCATCGCCAGAAATTGTTTGAAGCACATAAAAACTTCGAACTTCGCTCTAAGCGAAAATACCCATGCATGCTTGGAGTAATCATCAATGAAAGTCACAAGTAAAGGTAATTGCCCAAGGATGGAGTTTGCATGGGCCCTCAAACATCACTATGCACAAGCTGCAACTTGCATGTGGCCCAAACTAAACCATCCTTTGGAAACTTAGAAGGCTACATCTTACCTAAAATACAGCCTTGACAAACACGTTTGACAGGTGCTTCAGGAGGCGGCAAAGAAGCCACCATATCAGATTTCTGCATACACAGCAAACTGGCAAAATTCAGATGACCAAAACATGCATGCCGAAGTTTTGCATCTGAAATAGCCCTTGAATCTGCAACTGCATTTGCAAAATTTTGTCCACACTTGTCATACAAAGTGAGCTTATACAACCCACGGCACAAAAGCCAAGATGCAACAATTTCATCATCAAAACTGAGATCATGAATTGTACATCTGTCATCCACAAATTTGACTACAAGTCCAAGTCTAGCAAGTGCAGATACAGACAAAAGATTCTTCTTGATCCCAGGTACATAAAGTGCATCAACAAGTGTGAAAGAACTGCCATTTGCAAGAAAAAGCACAATCTTTCAAACTCCTTGAATCGGATAAGAGGCATTGTTGGCACATGTGTCTGAATTCCCATGAGGGATAGACTCGAGAGAGGTGAACAATTCACGACGTGAGGTAATGTGCTTTGTAGCACCACTATCAAAATACCACACATGTGAATCTGCAGCAACTAACAAGCATGCATCATGGACAGCAGGATTGTAAGTGCACTCTGTGCTAAAAGCCCATTCTACATCAACATCAGCATTACAGTCTCCTTTTACAGAAGACTCTACAATTTTGATCAAGTGATCATTAGCTTTGCAATAATGGCAACGCATCTTCTTTCTTCCCTTATCACCAGAATTTCCAGACGAATTGCTGCCAGCAGAAGCATTAGGAACAGAAGTTTTGCCACTCGCAGCAGAACCATAAGAAGTGGCTGCATTGTTGTTACCACCCTTTCTTTGAGAAGCAATAAAAGCTTGTTCACTTGCACGCTACCTAGTCCTGTTTTTCTGGAAAGTGACTCTTGCAACAGCAGTGTGCATAATGCATCAAACTTGACAACTTCAGGATTTCCTTGGGTCATCAGTCTCCAAGTACTAGCAAAAGTCTGGTAGGAATCTGGTAAGGCATCGAGAACAGTCTGCACAAGGGAACTGTCTGAAATGACTTCACCTGCAGAAATAAGTTTCTCATTGATATCCTTGACACCAGCAAGGAAAGTGTCCATATCATCTTCCTCATGCATAATCTTCGACTCCAGCTCTTTAGGCACCAAAGCAATTTTAGCCTCATTGCGGCTTGCATAAAGACCTGCTATAATATCCCAAGCCTGTTTTGCAGATTTTGCTGAACAGATGTGAGAACAATGGTGCGCTTCATAGAAAACACAATCAATGCATGAGCCTGTACATCCTTTACATCCCAACGAGCTTGTTCTGCCATAGGCGAAACAACTCTAATAGCAGCAATCCTTGCAGCAAGACCTACAACATCGCCTACACCCTCAGAACCAGGACGTACATCAATGCCCTGCACAATATTCCAGACGCCCTTTGACACAAGAACGTGTTGCATCATATAAGCCCACATAGGGTAATTGTCCCCATCCAACCTACCCTCAGCAACAAACATCTTGAAGACATATGTGTTGTTGTCAGCCATGGTAAATGTTGCACCTGATGTGAAAACTGCCCGAAAATAGGAGAAATGGAGCGGGAATAACACGTGCTATGTAGCACAAACCGTTGAAGACTGTAAGGCACCTGTTATGTAGAAATCGGCACTGACAGAAATTCTACACAAAATGAGAAAATTGCATGTGCAGACCTGCCTATAGTGGAAACGGAGGCCGAAAGTGAGGTTTGCCGAGCGTTTGCCGAGCTCGAAATATTTGTCGACTTGCGAACGCTCGGCAAACCTCACTGTAATCGGAGAAAGTGAGCAGACGTGTGCTGTAGCAGCTGGTGACTAAGCCCGGGAGGACGTAACCTACTTTGATACCAAACCGTAGAAGACTGTAAGGCACCTGTTATGCGGAAATCGGCACTGGCAGAAATTGTGCACAAAAGGAGGAAATTGCATATGTAGACCTGCCTGTAGTGGAAATGGAGGCCGAAAGTGAGGTTTGATGAGCGTTTGTCGAGCCCAAAATATTTGTCGACTTGCGAACGCTCGACAAACCTCACTGTAATCAGAGAAAGTGAGCAGGCGCGTGTTGGAGCAGCTGGCGACTAAGCCCGGGAGGACATAACCTTCTCTGATACCAATTGTTGGAATTAGGGTTGCAGAGAAACACACACAGCATGGAGAGGACGAAGGAAGCTCAAGGCACACAATAGAGAGTGTGTTACTTAGTGTGCAATGGAAAGATACATAGCCCTAGAGTGATGGGCGTATAAACAATGCTCGGGGGAAAAAACCTCCTAAAGAGGGGGAAAATGCCCCGGCGGTCCTAGTGTGTTCACACACTAGGATGTGATGTGTTCACACACATCACATCCACATGTATACATGTGGTAGTGCTACCACATGTATATGGTAACAAAGGCAAGCATTTCAAAACGATTTGTAGACAAACAGAAACATTTCTCAAGTGACCGACAATTCAACGCAGAATATGGTGTCGGCGGGAGTTGGTTAATGTGTAGCTCCAAGGAGATGCAGCAGCATTGCATCGGAAGTGAAGTAGTCAATCATGCAGCGGATGGATCTTTAGAGTTGTTTTTTGCTCATTACTGCTCAAAGCATGGGACTCACAAAAGTTTAGAATCAGACGCTCAATGCAGAAAACAAATCTATTGCTCTTGAAAGTGAGATTGTTGTCAAAGGCATCAATAGATCTTTTACAGTTGTTGGTGACGAGCTTGAGTATACCGTTTGTATGGCCACAAAAACACACTCATTATACCCTAACCTTCGGGCAATGTTGAAGAGAATTGCTACTTGATTGAGACCCTGATTGAAACCCCTTGGAAATAGCATACGTCAAACGGACTGACAAATTCGGCGTCGTGTTGCTTTGAACCGCAGGTTGATGTGTTGAGAAGTATAATGTGGGGCATTTACAAGTTCTAATTGGTCATAGCTTGCCACAATGCCTAGTAGGCAGTTGAATGCAAGGTAGTATGGGCTTCATACCTGCTAAATATGACAACGTTCTCGCCACCTTTTGGCTTTGCTTTGAAGGTGAATGATATCGAGGAGAACACCACCTGTACTAATACCCATAAGCGTCACGTAATAGTACTTCGCCAGATGCACGTTTGGATTATTGATGAGCGAACTGGATATGGTGCCTTCCGCTATGGGAACATTGACCTCAAGATGCCCCTTACCATGTGCAGTTAGGAAGCACGATACATAACGCACGTTAGTTAGCAAGGAGGTAAGAAGACATAATTGCTAACGAAGTACCTTACAACGGAGGGGGAGAGAGAGAGAGAGAGAGAGAGAGAGAGAGAGAGAGAGAGAGAGAGAGAGAGAGAGTAATATTGATCAGAGGACATAGCACATAAAGTTGCATCTACGTGTTTTGTGTATGGCAGGGAGGACATATATTCACAACACTACACATTCCAATTGCCAAAGTGCGACTCCAACTCGACAACACTGCAAGGTCCGTTATCTGCATCCAATTTCCCATTCGCATGTGTTTGCTTGGTGCAACACATAAACGCTATGGGGCAGGGCACATATTCTGTTTCTTATAATTTTTTGGAGAGACCATAGTGCCAACTCTCCACCATACTTTTGTAGGGCACCTCTGTATGACATGCACTGTATACTTTGCACTTTTAGACTGTGACGTTTCAATGCAAGATGATATGTTTAACTATTCACATTGCTTTTTTGTAGCTTGACTCACATATCAAGTTGTAGATTGGACAATCGAAAAGTAGCAGTACAACATTGCGAGTCAACAAAACACCTCATTTATTGTTGCACTTCATTCATGCTTTATCTATTTGCGAATTAAAAGGTATTCGTAATGGCTTCAAAAAAACTAAAAGGTATTCGTAATTCAAAGATTCTCTCAATAACAACAAAAATTATGTGTTAGTTTATAGCACACAACAACGGGCAATGACGAAGTACGTAGATTTGTAACAATATCATCTGGACGTGAGAAGGACGGATACAACATTGAGAGAGAGAGAGAGAGAGGACACTTTAAAGAGAAGAAAATGCTAAAGAGAAAATAAAAGAGAAGAAAAACACAAATGTCAACCACCTTTTTATATATAGACAAAGGTCTTTTGACTTTCCACCTTCAAATGTCTTTTTGACTTTCCATCTTCATCTATCTTTTTATTTCCTAAACTCACCCTTCACTTACACACTTAATATGTATTGGAAGATTTTTTATTTTTTCGAGATTGGGGAGACATTATTGCTTGTTTTAGATTTTTTCACATCACTCGATGTCGATCAACATCTAAACATGTTAGTTACAGATGTAACTCTTTGTGTACGGTTACACATGTTGCTACCCAATGTATGTGATGTATTACAGTAGTGAATACACAAGTAGTGAATGCATGTGGTGTATCACAATAGTGAATTCTCCTTGTGCATCTTTCTTTAGCTCTAAATAATTGATACCATACTAGGTGTCTAACTAATTGATGGCATACTATATATGTCCTTGTTTCCCCCATAGTAGGTGTCTGCTAAAAGATTACACTCCAAACGTCAAAAAGCTAGAGAGAAAATTACAGCCAACTTGAAATTAGCTTACCGTCCATATGCTAGGTCATGGTTTGAAAATTACTGCATTGTACAAAGATTGGAGCATGCAATGTGACATCTTTGCTCACAATCTAAAATGTCACTCGTGCGCGGTGTCATACCTCACATGTATAACGATAATCGAGGTCAACATACAAATGAAAAAGACACTCCTGCTGCTCTCACTTCTGTATTATTCTTGGGTACTTTGCCATCAGAGGGGCAGCAACAAGACTTAGCAACATTGCATCTACAATCCATTACCAATTTAAGATACCAACCATGAATGAATAGTATGCCCTCTCTATTCATGAGACCGATGAGCGATAATTGGACATAAAAGAGATATATATTATAATTATAGACGAAGCTATCCATGTTAACCTAAACGACTTTTGACCTTATCATAAGACAAAATGTCAACGTAACAAGCAATACATTGACAAATTCCTTCAACATCAAATGTGTTCTCTTGTTCGGTGATCTTATCCACACTACCCCCATTTCGTAGTCACGCACGGGAGATACGTAACACATGCCATGTCACAAGCTCGATCCATTGGCTACATGTAACTTTGTACAAGATGCCATGCTCTATTAGACATGCAACGAACCCTACATTCCTTCAGTTCTTGACCACTATTTGTGAAAGAAAACAAGCCGTAGATGAGATCAATTGCACCTTGGGTGCATGTATTATTGATGAATTGCATGTGCATGACTACTAGCAGATCAGACATCCAACACTATAACAACCTTGCCTTGAACAAGTTGTACAATCAAATTGACATTACAAAAGTTGAAATGAAGACGAATGGGGATAACATAAATGTCTTTCAATACTGGCTCCTAGACCCTAAGTTCAACGAGTTGGATTCAATCGCAATTGGCGTATGTGGCATGATCACTGAAAACATCGACTTAACTATCGGTGCGACAGACGGTGCAGCATGCGGTCGATGCCATAACAGAGAACACAGAAGGTGAATTTACATGTATCACTGTCCTAATTCATTATACCGGGAATAACTACAAAAGAAGAAAGGCAGAACACACTCGACATCCATCTTCAAAAATGAGAGTCGACGTTCTGTGCTACCAACCATTCGATAAAAAATTCCTTTTTGAAATACTTTTTGTTTGCAAGAACTTACATACATCATGTATACTAGAAAAAACATTCATCAGTATATACATAGTAGTACAACCTCACTTCAATATAATCTCAACCGTAACCATCCCTATAATCTCTAATAATTGATGCACTTAACTTTGTCTCCACCCATAAATATATAGGAATTTTCAAATATATATCCCTTTCACGCAGTGCCACCCTTATCAAATTAGTCATGCTCTTGTTCCCTTTAGTGCTAGATGCTAAACGTCAATTTGCATATGTCCTGTTATATGCTATAGATGTTATATAGCAAGGCCCACAAAGCAAGACTAGTTACTTGGTGAGCCAAAGGTCCTTTTTGGACTCTTTGAGTACACAAACGACCACGTGGCATCATATAGAACATGTAAAACAGCAAGCGTGATGAAAAGCGTGCGAGCTGCTTCCCTAATTTGTAGAACACACAAGCCAATCCATGCACGACCTGCGATTGATGAAGACCCCCTTTCATGGAAGCCGGTTTTAGGCTTGCAAGGACCATATTCATGGAGTAGAGCTTGCCCAATTCAGCTTGCTGATCTTGCGCCTGCAAGTAGGAGAGTTTGACACAGAGCCTCGCCACCTTTATGCTACTGACGTAACCACTGGAAGACTCCATGCTCATTCTCATGAAAGTCATCGACAACATTTCAGACAGCTAATTTATGAAGTCGATAGTGCCCTAAGGACGTCTTGATTGCACTACGTACAGGTAGGGTGACCATTCTCTCACAATGCCAAGTCACCATAGTAGTAGATCTCATCTCATAATAATAATATATTGGTAAGAAGCATCTCTGCGTTTTCCTGGACTTGCGCAATCTTGCCCAGTAACGTGACGCAGTGCTGGAATTGGGCATGAACCCAAACTCGTTGGCTACTAGACAACTCACCGGTACCTACTGCATCTCAAGTGACAACCGCACCATCCCACCTTGTTCGAGGTCAACGCCACTCTCACTCCTTTCCACGACCTACCTCTTACTAGCCTCAACGTCGAGGAGATTGCTAACCATGGTTGCTTTAATGTGCAGAAAAAATCGATGCTCGCGAGTAACCAACCTTGCAGAGAACTTGAAGGCCATGAACTCGATTGGCTCATAATACCCATCAATGCAGAGCTGCACAAAACTTCGTACCTAGAAGAACGACGCAAATCAGGGTAAACCTGTCTTTCTGTCTTAAAACGAGAGACACGCAAAGCAAGAGTAGATACGGCTTTAGGGGCCTCCTTGGGCCATAGTTGGATGTCCAATTAAGGATCTCACCCCCGATGGCAATTGTGACAGCACCATCCTCTATGGAGAAGCATCCATTTCCAAGTTCAATGCGGGCATCTTCTCCACTATGAACCACGCCCTCAACACCATCCTTGCCAAGAATCACACACTTGTACCCCACGCCAACATGACCACCCACTACCACACTTGCTAACATGTGCCCTTTGACCGTGACTACCTGCTCATTCCCATCGTGGAACTCCATTTCAAAACTGGCCGTCCGCTTGTCCTCTTTGAAGGCAATACACTCATGGACATTGGCAGGAACACCACCTGCAACGCCTTCAAGCACGCCTCGGTAGGGGCACCTACTATTATCAGTGCCGACCTGTAGGTAGTGGGGCTATGGAAATGGAGCTAGAATAGTGGCTCCACGGCAAGAACAACTAGAGGGCTCCAAAGAGTTTCTCCCCCAATACGTAGCTGACCCATGTCCTGAAGGAGTACGAGTGGAAGTGCGACGCGAGAGAGAGTGCTAGAAGAAGAGCACGACGATATGGTGAACTTGCTCTACTGTAATGTGTAGAGCATAGTGAGTTCTTATTAGGTTTTAACAAAAGAATATGTGTACATACCTGGCGGCCCGCCCACTTACCTGGGCGACCACATTGGGCTTTATATCCCAACAACCTCCCACTTAAAGTCCAATGTGGTACTTTAAGTGTGAGAGAAGCTACTATACAAGCTAATATACAAGAGATGTAGAGAAGTGATGTACTACCCTACACCTAACTGCTTGTGAAAATGTGCGAAGCTCTCTGAGGGAAGTCCTTTTGTAAGTAGATCAGCAGGATTTTCTGTGGTGTGAACTTTGACAAGCTGAAGTTGCTTATCCTCGAGCATTTCCCTGATGAAATGATACTTCACATCTACATGCTTTGTCTTGGAGTGATAAACTGGATTGCGAGCCAATTGTATAGCACTTTGACTATCACAATATAACACAGGCATCTCTTCTTTGATTCCCAAATCTATTACTAGTCGATTAAGCCAAATTGATTCTTTGCATGCCTCTGATGCTGCAACATATTCAGCCTCTATAGTAGACTGAGGAACACAATCTTGTAATCTAGAACGCCATGATACTGCTCCACCAGCCAATGTAAAGACATACCCTGACGTAGACCTTCGGTTGTCTAAGTCACCTACATAATCCGAGTCTATAAAACCCTTTACACTTAGCTCCTGACTCCCATAGCATATACGCATACTCTTTGTAGCTTTCAGGTATCTCAATATTCCTTTCACTGCCTCCCAATGTTTCTTGCCTGGGTTTGACATGTATCGACTTACTACTCCCACTGCAAATGCAATGTCTAGGCGAGTAGCAATCATTGCATACATCAAACTACCCACTGCAGACGCATATGGAATCTTATCCATTTCAGCCTGTTCTTCCTCAGACACAGGACAATCTTGTTTGCTAAGTTTCACATATGGTGGCAATGGAACACTCAGTGCCTTTCCCTTCTCCATATTGAAACGTTGCAAAACCTTGTCAATATACTATGTTTGAGATAACCAAATCAACTTCTTTGATTTGTCTCTCTCAATGCGCATACCAAGTATATGACTTGCCTCACCCATGTCTTTCATGTCAAACGATTTTGCCTTCTTTGACTTCAAAGCTGAAATTTCTTCCAAGTGCTTGCCAGCAATCAACATGTCATCCACATACAAAATAAGGATCAGCCAACTGCCATCCTTAGCCTTCTTTGTATATAGACAGTGATCGAACTCACTACGTTTGTAGCCTTGAGAAAGCATAAACTTGTGGAACTTATGGTACCATGCCCTCGGTGATTGTTTTAAGCCATAAAGACTCTTTAACAACTAGCATACCAAATCTTCCTTGCCTTTCTCAACAAACCCTTCTGGCTGCTGCATGTAAATTTCCACATCTAAATAACCATGCAAGAACGCTGTCTTGACATCCATTTGGTGCAACACCAAATCTAATATGGCAACCAAGCAAGAAAGCATCTCAATGTAGTCATCTTGACCACCGGAGAGAAGACTTCATCAAAGTCAATGCCTTGTTCTTGCTTAAAGCCCTTGGCAACAAGCCTTGCTTTGTACTTTGGCTGACTATCATGAGCGGTGATCTTATACCTGTAAACCCATTCACAAGGTAGAGCCTTTTTGCCCTGTGGTAATTTAACTAGCTTCCATGTCTGGTTTTTATGCAGAGCTGTCGTCTCTAACTGCATGGCCAATTGCCAATTCCCGGAGTCCTTCATTTGCACTGCTTCCTTGTAACATGAAGGCTCATTGCAATCAGTCAACATGACATAGTTCATAGATGGAACAAACCTATCAGGAGGTCGCGTGATACGTCCAGATCTATGAAAAATAGGTGGCTCAGGCTCAGCCACAACCTGTGGTTCCACTATATCCTGTCCTTGCTCCTCTTGAGCCCTGACATTTTGTCTTGCACGTGCAGGTCCATCTTCTTGGAAGACAACTCTTCTAATCTCCTCAACCCTCTCTGGTTTAGAATGATATTTGGCTTCATTCAAGTGAACATCATTGCTGCGAATAACCTTTCCGGATTCAGGATCCCAAAGTCTGTACCCCATCTCACCAGAATTACCATAGCCTAGAAAGATGCACTTTCTACTCTTTGGCTCAAGTTTGTTCCTAAATTCCTTTGGAACATGAGTATATGCCTCACAGCCAAAGACTCTGAGATGCTTGTATGAGGGCATTTTGCATGACCATACCATCTCTGCCACTGAATCCTTCTGCAAAACCTTGCTAGGAGATCTATTTATAAGATGAACAGCTGTTGATACAGCTTCAGCCCAAAACCCATTTGGCAGTTTTGCATTAGACAACATACTTCTGACCTTCTCTTGTATGGTCCTATTCATCCTCTCAGCAACACCATTTTGAGGAGGATTGTAAGGAGCAGTCAGTTCACGTTTTATACCTTTTGACTCACAAAAGTCCTGAAAGGCCTTTGAAACATACTCTCCACCATTGTCAATGCGTAAGCATTTAAGCTTCTTGCCACTCTGATTCTCCACAAGTGTCACAAACGTTTTGAAAACACTAAACGCTTCATCCTTATGCTTGAGAAAGTAAACCCATACTTTCCTCGAGTAATCATCTATAAATGTCATAAAGTAAGAAGCTCCCCCTAGAGATAGGTTAGGCATAGGTCCACACAAATCACTATGAACAAGTGCCAACTGTGTATCTCTTCTACTGCTTCTATGCTTATGTGGCTGCTGTGTTTGCTTACCATACAGACAATGTTCACAGAATTCAAAATCATTAAATGACAAGCCAGGAAAATAACCAGAACGAGACAAGATTTCCATTCCCTTCTTGGACATATGTCCTAACAGGCTATGCCACAAAGAAACGTTCGGCTGCTCGGTTACATTGATTACATTTTTAGAGACATTTGGTACATAAATCATGTAAAGTCCTCCAGACTTTACTCCATGTGCTACTGTCATAGAACCCTTGGATATCTTCCACATGTTCTGTCCAAAAGTGGTGACGTAGCCAGCATCATCAAGTAAACCTGTGCTGATCAAGCTCCTTGTAATTGTGGGAACATGTCTCACATTCTTCAGCGTGAAAGAAGAGCCATTCTGAAACTTCAATTGAACATCTCCAACACCTACGATCTCACATGTCTGCCCATTGCCTAGCCGAACATGATCTTTAGTGGTCACATAAGAGGTAAACCACTCCTTGTTTGGAGACACATGAAGTGATGCCCCTGAGTCTATAATCCAGTCACTCAATGCATTTCCATCAAATGCTGTAAGAAGAGCTGAGTCCATTGTATTCTTCAAGAAGTAGATGTCTCCTGACACTAGACTGTCATCCTCTGCAACAGTGTTTGTCGCATTTATTTCTTGACTCTTCACTGAGGACTTTTTCTTCTCACCATGGTCTTCAGCTTTCTCTTTGCCTTTTTCTGCTTTCCATTCTCTACAGTCTCTTTTCATGTGACCCTTCTTGCCACAATGGTAGCATTCTATGTCACTCTTGCCTTTAGCACTGCGGGACTTGCTACGAGACTGATTCCTCTTTCCACCTTTGTCCTTTTCTTTGGTCCTTCCCCTAACAATTAAGGTTGTTCCTTTGCCTTTGTCCATTGTCTTTCTGTTGGTTTCTTCAGGAAGCAGACTGCCTTCTACACCTGCTATGGTCAAACCATTTGGAGGTGCAGAATTACTCAAAGTTGTGCGAAAAGTGTCCCAACTTTCCGGCAATGTGATCAACAGGAACATAGCTTTAACAAGTTCATCAAACTTGACACCTTGAGCTGACAACTGATTGTAGATGGTGTTGAATTCATTCAAATGATTGGACATAGGGGTCCTTTCATCTTCAAGTCAACAAGCTTCTTAAGCCAGTATACTTGTGAAGCTGCACTCTGCTTCTCATAAAGATCACTCAGCTTTGTCCATGCTTGATAAGCCGACATCTCGTCTGCTACATTGAAGTAAACGCTTTCTGCCAAAGTCAACATAATGGTAGAAAGTGCCAATTCATCCATTTCGCTCCATTCATCTTCGTCCATATCTTCTGGTTTTATCCCCTTGAGCATTATAGGTTTTATCTGCTTCTTTTGTACCAACACGTGCCAAATCTGCTTCTTCCACAATGGGAAATTGGTTCCATCCAGCTTCTTGATATTGTAAAGAGCAGTGTCCTGTGATCCAGCCATAACTACGCTTCACAGTAGTTTACTTTCCTGGGAAAAATTCGGCAGAGTTTCCCCTGTAAACTGACCTCTAAACCAATATCAACCTGTCAAATGAACCAAGAAAGCTTCGGATTCTGCAGAAATTTCGGCAGAGTCTCCTTTGTAATATGGCTCTGGTGTACTAAAAAAATAGACCAAAAACAGCTCCAAAAGACCACTGTCTCTCTAACATTGTAATTTGTGGGTAAACCTGTCCTGCACCTGTACTGCCTCTCATTGTCCTGTCACTGTCCTGTAAGCATAGACTGCGACAATGCCTCAACGGCAGTAAAGCAAAGATGCAATCCCAACTGTCTAACTCACAGTCAATACATCCTAGCTGCCTATCTAAGGGTGCTCGAGGGATCGCTCCAAGACCTGTATCACCGAAAGGATCTCAACATTCGAGAATCCCCCAGCTCAATAAAACCTCACTCAACCCTCAACAAAGGCTGCAGTAAATCTGACAATACATAGACTTCCCACAAAGTCATACATCCACAAATTTCCCACTGTATGCTGTAAATGCTGCGACGGTTGTTTGCTGCGTGACTCACAACTAGCAAACCCTCAACAGACATACATCATCTCTGACAATACATCCCATGTGGAAGTACCTGCAATGTCAGGATGAAATCTGGAATATCAAGCAGCAAACACAAGCTACTTGATGAACTAGTGGATGTTGCCTACAGTCTGTGTGTAGGTGCGTCCGTGTCGTATGTAACACGCCTCCAAGAACTGTGAGCCGTCCTTCGTTGTGTAGACAACCACAAATCAACACTCTGGAAGTGCAGATATCCTCAGCACTTGCAGTCGTAGGCCGAAACCCCAAATTTGCAGAGTCGGATCTGCACCCGTCGAGACCATGTAGTCGAAAATGGTCTGCGTAGAACTTTGTCGAAGCCGAACGGTGGTCGAGCTGACCTCAGAATGAAATTCTGAGACCACCAAGCCCTTTGGGCTTGTCATAGGATTTGGGGCCGTGTCTTCGCCTGTCAAATCTCACTCCTATCTGAGCAGGTGACTCTAGCTTTCTGCAATGCTGCCCCGAGCCTCGATCTGAGCTCTGATACGAGTTGAAGGAGTATGAGCGGAAGTGTGACGCGAGAGAGAGTGCGAGAAGAAGAGCACGACGATATTGTGAACTCGCTCTACTGTAATGTGTAGAGCATAGTGAGTTCTTATTAGGTTTTAACAAAAGAATATGTGTACATACCTGATGGCCTGCCCACTTACCTGGGTGACCACATTGGGCTTTATACCCCAACATGTCCAAGCCAAAATCATCACTCATATATATAGGCCGGCATACTCGTCTCCAAATTTGCTGCAGGTTTGCATCTCAACATGAGTCCATAGGCCCGACATTCATCACCTCTTTGCCAATAGCTACATTTTCAAAAGAGACAATTGCTTATGATCGAGATATGGAAACTTTGCAATTTATAAGATGCCTTATAGTAGCAACGTGCTTCATTCCAATGGGACTTTCACACTGAGAACTCATCTCTATACTGTCTATGACATACAATATAAAGTTACCTCTCCTTCTTCTTAAGCTTAATCAATATCTTGTATCTTTTGTATTTGTCTTGATTCCTGTTTTGTGTCTGACACAGAGGACATATATTCACAACAGTGGACGTTTTCGACTGCACAAGCACGACTCCAGCTTGACAACATTGCAAGGTCCGTTATCTGTATCCAATTCTCTATGCCTATACGTTTGCATGGAGCAACACATAAATGAGGGCACGACTTTGTTTCTTATAATTTTTGGAGAGACCATAGTGCCAACTCTCCATTATACTTTTATATGGCACTTCTGCATGACGTGCACTGTGTATTTAGCATTTTCACTTTGTGCCTAACTGCAAAATGAAATGTTCAACTATTCACATTGCTTTTGTGTAGCTTGATTCAAACATTGTCCTCCGGCTTGCACAATTGGATGATATCCATACACAAGTACCAAGTCGGTAGTGTATTTCATTTTAAAATCTATTGATGCTTTTTGTATTTCTTGAGTTTGTCAATGCTTTCTTAAGTTTAGTGTAACCACATGTTTTCCTCACTAGTGCATGCTCCATGGTCTAGAGACTAAATGGTCGATATTACTAGGCTGAATGGCAATATGCAAATAACTACAAAAGTAGGTTATTTTTGCTCAATTCAATTACCCTCTTTAGTAGCCCTTTGTTGTATACAGGGACACAACTTGCTTCTTCTCAATGCTCATGAAGTCTCAAGTTGAGTTATTCTTGGTGCCTAACAATTGGTTCTACTCATCTACTCGTATTCTAGAACAAAACCCGAGGCGACAACAATCACAAAACCAACTAACCTAGTTACCAACTAATCTATCAGAACATGTACGGCGAAGGCCCACCAAGCAAGATTAGTTGGGGAACATGGTGTGCTCGGGAGTAATTTTTTTGATGGCTCCAGGACCTTTCTGGACTTCTGTCCGCCCAAGAGGGACGCTACATGCGAACGCGTTTGCAATAAGAGCTGACTAGGGTTTGTGTCCATGATCTGCGAAGCGATGGTGTACACAATTAAGCCGGCGTGCAGGACGGCGTTGCCTGCTTGCGACTATGTGTACACATATTCAATCTGCGCGCTCGCCCCCTCGAGGGGTAGTGCGAGGCGGGTGTATGTCTGCCCCCCTGGAGCAACCCTCGGGTCTTGATGGGAGGGGCCTGGATATCCCGCATATTCGCTCTTCATGATGATGATGATAACGATGTGGATGGCGATGATGGTTTGTACCTTGTTTAACTCAGTGGTTTGAAGCTCCCATCGGGGGGGCTACTGAAGCTTCCTTCACTTGCGCTCTGATGCCCATCCTGCAGTTTGTCATGGCTAATGATGATCATCTTCTGCGGAGCTACTCCTTGTGGCCATGAAGGCAACTTGTATTGCAGAAATTTGGCCTGATGCTATACTGAGAGAGAGAGAGAGAGAGAGAGAGAGAGAGAGAGAGAGATGCACGGTTAGTAACCCCGGGCTGCCCTGATCTGGCCAAGAAAGGAAGGTTCGGCCCTGTGATCGTGCTACAGAACGGGCTCCGTGTTGCAGCCATTTTTTCGTTTCCCCATAGAAATGGCTGTGTCAAAGAGGGCCCTACATTTATCACCAAGGTTAAATTTCCAATTCGCGGGTAGAGGAGGCTTGCAAGTAGTGATTGGAATTGCAACAATTGTCGATTTTGGCTCCCAGAATAATCCTTCCCCAAACAATGCCTGGGACCATAAATATGATGTGGGGCTTGTCAGATAATGCATATCTGACATGTAAAGTGGGTGAGTCTCATTATTAAAAAATGAAGTGTTTTGAAGAGACGCACTCATTGTAGCAATGAAACGTGACCTCTTATCTCTGCACGACGTTTATGTTCTGATTGGTGCGGTTATTGTGGGGAATGAATTTAGTTGAGTATGGCACAACCGAATTTTAAATAGTTTAAATATGGTTCAATATTGAGCGTCGATGGGAGTAGTCTTATCTATTGGCATATTTCTTGCATGCCCTCATCTTTGGGAGAAGATGACTGCTGTTGCTTGGTACATGGATGACCAGATTTGTCAAGCTTGTGGCGAGTGCTTGACCTATTGTTGCTTTATGAGGTGACTTTTGTGTGTTTGCTAGTGTGACTTTGAGGAATGATGTTGTGCAAGGCCGTAAGACTTGACTCAAGGTTACTGCATTAGTCTGAGCTTTTGGATGTACACTTGACGATCACTCGTTGAGCCCCAAAAACGTCATTGAGGTGTGTTCGAGGGTGGGCGATGATCCCTGCAAAGATTCAAGTGCACACGTAACCTCCAAGTGAAAATACCTTCGACATTCTCAAACTTTGAGAATGATCCCTGCAAAGATTCAAGTGCTCACAATACCTTTGAGGGTGGGCGATGATCCTTGCAAAGATTCAAGTGCCCACATAACCTCCACGTGAAAATACCTTCGACATTCAATTGAAAATACCTTTTGACATTCTCAAACTGTTCAAATTAGTTTTTGATTACTGCGATCTCAATTGTACACTCTTTTTGGCTTCCAAACAATTGACACATTTTTGCAATTTTGTGATCGAGCGAAGTCCCAAAGCCAAAAAAATTAAAGATTATGCTACCACCACAGTTTGTAAATTGCGGTTTCCAATTTTAAACACCAATAGAGGTAGAGGTTGCAAGATTCAGCCATGAAGTGTGCCTTACAAAACAAAAGCATGGTGTTAATGTGTGACGAGGAAATTGCTGAGGTTGGCCACTCTTATTTGTTCTTCGATTACTATATACTCAAGCCAATTACTTTGGAATAGGGGAGAGGGAGACATTCGTTGCATTGCAAGCCAAATAGAGTTGCGTGAGAGCTGTTAAGACGGGACGAATGGTAAGGACTTGGCAATTGTTATTGTGTAACTTGTAACACAGAATGTTACAAAACACGATAACCGTCGTTCCCTCACCCTTGCTTTTTCCTTTGTTTCCCTTCCCATTTCCAAAGCAAATCTCCTTAATATTTAGCCTCGTGAACGGCAATCCCTACATTTAAGGCACAATTAATTTGACTCGTTGCTCTCTTTTTTTTTCTCTCTCTCTCTCTCTCTCTCACTCCCTCCTCCGCGCCCCCCCCCCCCCCCCCCCCCCCCCCCCCCCACACAAAAAAAAAAACCCCAGTCTCTGTCTCTCTCTCATTCGCAACTTGATTTAAGAATACTATTACGAGCCAATCCCTTTGGCTTGAACTTTAATTCCGTTGCCAAAGCCCCCATAATACCTTCCATATAAAGATTTTCATTGCCAAAGCCTATTAATTATTTGCAATCGTCACTTGTCTTGCCTTAGACCATTGTTTCCCCCATTGTTCGTTAAGCAGGGAGAACTAATCAAACAAGATTGTAAGAAAGTGAATATATCCTTGGTTTTTGGTTACACAAGTGTGCTCTTAGGCCAGCATGAGGCTTTTCCCTCGGAATGCACATACCAACACTCTAGCCTTTGTAAAACTCTAATGGCCAACAATCTTTTTGTCCCGTTGAGATTCAACTGGGACGGTAGTTTATCCATCACTTTCCATCTCTGGGCATTGCTATCCCAGAAAAAGGCCAATTGTTTGAGCCCTTTATTGTGTATCCTATTGTATCTCTGAAGAGATGGTTTAGAGGTATTTTTCTTGCCTTTATTGTGTATACTATTGTATCTCTGTAGAGGGGGTTTAGAGGCGTTTTTCTTGTATTGGAGAGCCATTGGGACTAAATTGATGCATCTTGACTCCAGTACCTCCGATGCTTTAGGACACCTCCGTACCAACTCGCTTGTTGTTTCTACACGAATATTGAGAGGCTGTCATGGGCTTTTCCATTGGCCTTGCCAATCATATCCACATTTATAATAGCCAATGCTTGGTCTTGCTCGAAGATTTTTACAAGGAACATGGCACACTAGCCTCTATTTGGATAGCAAGGTTGAGAATCCCTATGCCTCTTGCTCCTAGTCTACCACAAAGTCTCATCTTCGGTGTTAATTTTCAATGAGAATCTTTTCACCAATTTCAAGAAGTCCTTCCAATTGCACTTTAGCTCGAGCAGCAGACTAGTGAAAGACTACGTAAGGGAGCATAAAATAAATTGATCACTTTCACCATTTGGGCAAGGAAGCAACACATACTCCCATCTTCTCATTTTTCTCTTGATCTTAGGGATATTGATTTAGCTATATTTTTGTAAGCATTCACATGTGATTATTTATTTGGGGATGGGTTTGCTAAGGCCCCTTTTAATGCATGAGTCAAGGGTTCCATTGATCAAGGTTTGGTTAGCCAATCGTGATTTTAAATCCCCCCAGATTTCTATGAAGAACATTGTAATTAGTTTGTCCCATCTAGAGGATTTCTCTTTGCCTTAAGCCTTCTATACGAAGAAGCATTTTTCCTTAGTTAAACCCTTGTTGAAAAGGTCGGCTTCCAAGTAGGGAGATGTACTTTGCAGAGGTAGATTAAGCCAAGGCCAATCTCTTGAGAAGCGTTTAGAAATCCTTTACCTCATTTCCCTCCCAATCTGCTAGAAAGTGGACCAGTCCTCGACCTCTCATGACTTTCAAGACCTTGAAGAAGTATGCTTGATTAGCAGTCTTGGGATGTAGGAAGGTTTCCGTTGGCTTATCTCACATCCTCCAGATGTTTGGCAAGGTCAGCTTTGGCTTCTAACCACTTTCTATGCTTAATTTAGAGGATGTTTCTTTGTGTTTTTTAATGGTATGCGCTCAACCTTATCTTCCAATTAAGGTACTCATCATGGGACTTCTTCAATCTAGGGCCTATGGTTTTGATAGCCTCCTAGTAAATGAGTTCCAAGCTTGAGGATTATCTCAATTGACATCTTTACCAAGCTTGCCCGATGCTTCTCTAGCAAGGCCTTTGAAAAGAGGGTCTTTGAACAAGGGTACACTTGAAAATAGCAGCTTCTTCAACCCGATAGGTTGTTGCCCTACCCCTATAGCTTTTTTGAGCTTAATGGAAATAGGCAAGTGCTCTAACAAAGGATGTGAGTTTACCGCTCTCATGTCCATCAATGATGGAATTCACTCGGCCTAGTGAGAGCAGTAAATACTTTACTCGTGCAAGAGGTAATGACAACTAAAATTGCATAATTCCATTGGTTTGAGTTGTTTTTTTTTTCTCCCCATGGCAATAATGAATTCCCTCCTTTTGTGATAATCTCCTTGAAGCTAGCTGATGAGGTATCATTCTCAAATATTGGATGGTTCTTGGCCTTCCAAACGTGCCAATAATAGCAAAATATATCAATTTGAGTGCACATTAGCATTGCTTGGGTTTTCATCGCTTTCCCTCCAAGGAACAAATGGTTCTTATAGAACCCTATCTGCCTTTGGATCCCTTTGTCCAACTTGCCTACTTGATGTTCTACACCCCAAACAACTATCTAAACCGATACCTTGAATTTGGATTTTGGTGCTTATCGGCTAGTCCCCCTATAACACTTTCCACAAAAGTATCTTCCTTCCTAGAGGCCATTGTGAGTCCCAAATGTTATTTGCTCTTGCCACCCATTTAGCTTCTGGCCATGTTTACATCACTGCTAGTCGATGGAGGTATACCAATCAGTCTTGACTATCAGAGCATGGTAGATGCCTTTGGTTTGCGGTTTATAGATGTCAGTGCTCTTGGGCTATCACCACGCTTTCCACTCGAAGTTGGACTTAGAGATAGGCATCAAGAGATTGTCGAGCCCTTCCCCAACTATATTGGCTAGCAATCTTTCAGTGCCATTAAGGTGAAACTGGGTAGCCACTTGGCATGTATTATCTTCTACCTCTTACTATTGTTATTGTCGAAATGGGTCAGGTGCTTGCGTCCTTTGTTATTCACCTTCCAAGCAATTTCTCTCCAAATAGGGTTTACTATTATATTGCATGTAGTGCCTTTGTTATGGAGTTATGGAAATATTTGGTTATCTCTCCCCACTCCAGTGCTTCTGTTGCTCTATTACACTTATGTACCAGCTCGCCAATTCCACCTAGTCTTAGGTTGGCCCATTGAGGGGCTCGAAGTTTGTCTTGGACC
The DNA here is from genome assembly GCF_014529385.1 of Adiantum capillus-veneris. NCBI lineage: Eukaryota > Viridiplantae > Streptophyta > Polypodiopsida > Polypodiales > Pteridaceae > Adiantum > Adiantum capillus-veneris. Next base: position 158,657,035 of record NC_140945.1, read on the forward strand.
TCTAATCCTTTACATTCGCTGCCTTGTCTATCATATCCTTTATCATAATAGACCATGCCTTGCTTTGCAATTGAGACCACAAGTTTTGCACACTAGGCCTCAACATGAATAATAGGGTTGAGTATCCTGATATCACCATGCTCCACTGGCCTAGCGACTATCTCTCATTTTGCCCATTGCCACATATCAAGTCAAGGTGTCATACGGATATCTCGAGGAGTGGGCCAATGAAGGCAATGTAAGGGATCATAAAAGAGTTGATCACTTCAACTCGCACCTAACCTTATGCAAGACCCGCTAGAATCTTTGCTTGTGCATTATGTCGACCTATTAGGGGGTTCTTAGATATCGAACAATATTACCTTTCGACATAATCGCTCTCATCCAAAAACATGGGTTGAATGAGTCATTTTCAAAAAGTGAGATCAGTCTTGATTTATTAATAATGCAATTTGACCCTTAGGCAATTGCAAATTATACTAGAGCCTTTCTGACTATTTGAGGGCAAGCTTTTATGAAGAGGAGGGAGTCGTCCGCGAAGAGCTTTGCCAGAACTTGGTCATTTCCAAGCACATGCTTAACACTTGGACCTCTCCTCTCGTAGCACTGGCTTCGAGCATAGTCACCAAAGCTTGAGAACCTATGGCAAATAACAATGGGGCTAGAGGGAATCCTTGCTTGATAGATCTTGACTTTGAATGAGCCCACAATTCTATTATTGAACAAAAGCTCTAAATGACTACCGGTGCCAAGAGTGTGAACCAACCAACAAAGACGTGGCCCAAAACCAAGCAATTCCATGGCGTCTTCAATGAAAGACCATGTAATCCTATAATATGCTTTGTCCAAGTCAAGTTGTAGAAGAATGCACTCTTGCTTCGTGAGGGTTGCATACTCTATGCCCACCATTGCTCCCAAGATCATAAATTGACCTATTTTTGTTAAATTCATATTGATGTGGGGTGATGGTTTGGTCTAGGAGGTGGGAGATCCCCAATGAAACAGTTTTGGCAATGATTTTATATGCCATTGATATCATAGAGATGGGTCGCTAGTGTTTTAGTTGAGAGCAACAGACTTGCTTTATGCTGGAGTCTAGAGCCCCTTCAACCAGTGCTTGGTTAGCCATATGCATGATTGGGGACTTGAGATCATCCCCACATTCTTTGAAAAACTTTGTAGTCAAATCATCCCATCAGGGGGACTTCTCCTTGCCTAAATCTTGCAACGCAAGTGAGCATTCATCTTTAGAAACCGCCTTCTCTAGTAGGTTGGCTTTTTGATTGGGAGATCATCTTACTGATGCTCATGAGCAGAGTTGATTTGGCTTTGTCCACTTCTTGGAGGTGGGGCTTAGGTTGGCCTATAATCTGACTTAGATGATCAAGCATCAGCTTAGCCATTTCATTTCGCTCTTGTAATGCAATCCCATCCCCATCTATGAGCGATGGGACGAGGCCGCCCCGATTCCTCTTTTTATGGCCCTAAATCAACGTGGTTGATTGGTGGCCTCCGACTAAGGGTAGGTCTTCCTGGGAAATAATCTTGCCCTCCTAATCTCCTCAAGATGTTCAACCATGCTTGCTTTACCTTCCAATCACCTTTTGTGCTCTTCTTTGGAGGTTGACCTTGCCTTTTTTTGTGTGGTTAGCAGAGCTACTTCATCTTCCAACTGCTTTAGATGCTCCTCACGGGCCCTTTTCAAATGAGTTTTTGATGGCTTTTTGAATACTCCTAGAAAAATGATCCGAAGCTTTAGGGTTTAAAGCAACATCTTTAATAAGCTTGCTCAGAGATTTCGGTCAAACTTCGAAAAAGTGGGTCTTTGAACTAGTATTCCCGTATGACAAGCAACTTCTTCAACCCTTTAGGGAGTTGTCCCTTCCTTTGGCTTTTTTCATTTTCATGAATAAAGGTAAGTGGTCTAGGCTTTGTGTTGCCTCACCACCTTCATTTCAAGAAGCGATGGAATCCAGTGGGCTTGATGACAATAGTAGCATCTGTTAAGCCGAGAAGCTGTGCGGACATATTGTAGGCTGATGTAAGTCAAGCCCAACGAGCTATTCCATGGACCAACATCCCACATGTCCATTAGAGCCCATTTTTCACATAGGTTCAGCCATTTTGTTTTTGTGGATCCTGCCGATAGACTTGAGGAGCATACTGTGGCCTTTCTCTTCTCCACCATATTGAAATCTCCTAACAGGAGCCACTCCCCTTCAATAGGGTATCTCTAAGTTGTATCCATAGTTTGGCTCATTCCTTAGCATTGCAAGGGCCATATGCATTTATTATGGTCATCTGCTAGTCGGCCCACTTGACTCTCATTCCTAGGGCTCTCCCAGAGGGATGATTCTGGACCACCTTTGGCTCAAGGTCCATGCGTCCATAATAGAGAGGATGCCACTATACTCGTAAGCTCCCTCTCCATAGAATACTAACTTCTTACCCAATTCTTGCTTTATCTTATTGTGTGAGCATCCAAGTGATGCTCCTATTGGCCCATCAATTAACTTCCTTCTCCTTTCTAATTTCCTCTCGAAAGAGGACATTCTTCTTTCAGGTTTTCAGACCCTTCACGCTCCATGATTAAATAACAATATCTTCCATCATTGGGAGAGGGCACAAACTCCTCTGCCTCAAGATTCTTTCTCGGTGTTCTCTTCCTTGTTTTTCTCCTCCATTGACGCCTTCCTAGCTTCAACCTGAGATTTAGCCAACCTAGTTGTATAAAGTTCTTGTGGTCCGTATCTTGTAGCACATCAAAGAGGTTGTCGTACAAAAAGGGGGTATTGGGATTTGTCGACGGTGTTACAACATTTGGTAGGCACCATGTCTATATCACTCCCTACAAGCAGACAGTGCCAACAAAAGCCTTTTGAAGGGAGGAGGGCCTAAGTCAACAACGATTATAATCGTTGTAAAAAACAACAATTACAATCGAAGGGGGGGGAAAAGGAGGGGTGGGATCGGTTTTGTCAAAAGTACAGGACCAAAGTTGCAAGCCCAAAACAACGATAGTAATCGCTCCAAGAATCAACACGAAAATGTTATAATCGCGATATTATAAATACCCAGCGAGGCAGGTGGAGGAATGATGGGGGACAACAACAGAGGAATCGGTGGCTGGGTAGCAGGCGGAGAGAGAGAGAGAGAGAGAGAGAGAGAGAGAGAGAGAGAGAGAGAGAGAGTTGTTTTAAGGGAGAGCCTAGTGTTTACCAAAAATCGGAGTTTAGAGTGGCATCAATCTACTTAAATTGCAAAACCTCAACTAGATTCAGAGCTCTTTTCAAAGAAAATTGGTAAAATTTTAAGTTCTAGTGTAAAGATTGGTAAATGCTTCAAATTTTGGCCTTAAAATTCGAATTATTTTAAGTGTGCCACTCTTTTCTTCAATTGGAAAATAATTTTGGAGAGAAAACGAGAAAGATAGATTGTATAGGTTAAGTTTATAGAAGAGAGAGATGATTCTGTGGATTTGACCAAGGATAGAAGGTAGCACTCCTCAAAACAAACTGCTGAAAACAAACCATTTATTGGGCCTTGATTTCTAAGATCTTGCTAGAAAAATAAAGACTGGGTTCCTCTCTCCTCTCTCTCTCTCTCTCTCTCCCCCCCCCCCACCAAGCCTTTGTGATTGATGCCAACTTTTTTGAAGGCTAGCTCAATTGAGCACTTGAAACATATAATCAACTGTGTGTGTGTGTGTGTGTGTGTGTGTGTGTGTGTGTTTGTTTCACTCTTTGAAGCATAAGAGCAAAATGTTTGCAAAGAACTGGGGGTTATTTATGTTTGTTCGTCTAAAATTACAAAATGCCGGCCAGATTTCGAGCTGAAATTGACATAATAGCAAAATGGTGTGGATAGTTGTATTGTGCCTCACTTGCTCTACATGCGTGACCACGGCTGATGCAACTTATACCTATGTGTCACGTGACCACTCACTATATTGGCAAATGCTTCAAATTTTAACGCACAAAACCAGGGCATTTTAAGTGTGCCTTTTTTTTTTCCCCCTTTTGGATAAAATAAAAGAAAATCTAAGAAATGCTTCTGGCCACGGTGAGCTTGGAAGCCTTTAAATTTATCCTTCGCCTGTGATGTTGACGTTTGATGGTTGGGGTAGCTATTGGAGCTTGAGGACAACTGGATGGGTTGGGTCTGGATGCCCAAGAGGGCACGTTGGCTCAAATGCCATACTGGCCTCCGCCACGCTGGAGGGAGTGCTCAAAATATAAGATCAGCCTTGAGCCTTGCATATCACCATCCCTACCTATCGCCATCCCTACAGAGAGGCACATACTCTACAAGGGTTGCAGCCTTCTACACCTTAGCCTACTGCTTTTGCAATGCACATCCTTCTTGTTTATTTAATTTTAAACCTTGAACTTGACAAAATTAAAGCTAAGAGTCAACCCTTTTCCAATAGGGCTCTCTCTCACTCTCTCTCTCTCTCACTCACTCTCTCACACACACACACACACACACACACACACACACACACACACACACACACACACACACACACACACACACACACACACACACACGGGTTATACGAGATGGCTAGCGAGTATTTTTGAGCAACAAAATAAATGAGCGAGTCTCTTTAAAAATGTCTTTACTAGTCATAGAAATTTGAAGCTAATGCCATCTCCTTATGAAATCTCTTCATAGAGACTATAAAGGCCCCTTTTTCCTTTATGTAACCCTTTTTAGGAAATGCAACCTTCAAACTTGAAACATCAGATCTAAGACCATGAACTCATGCACATGGAACGAGTCTACACATTGGCATTGGAGAGCACTCAGAACAACTAAACATCCTTGTTGTTTTAAAAATATCCTTTGCCTTGTCCATATGCACGTGATTGTTATCCACATCATCTGAAATAGTCCCCCCACCCTACGTGCAATATGACATGGAACTAACTCCATGATGGATTCTTATGTAACATTTAATGGTCTAGTAACTTGTGTGTAGCGAAAAATAGCATGAACATAGTGAGCATTTCATTAGAATAGATTCCTAATGAGAATAACAAGAGTGCTTGGGTGGAGAGAGCAAGAAAAAGCATAACACCTAGTTAGATAGCATGAACAATACTTCAAAAGAGAGAGAAATTAAGCAATTGACAACAGTTGAGGACTAGATTTGCATGGAGCTGGTCCCCCCTCCAAAAGGCTTTGTATTATGGTTTCTCCCATCAAGAGAGACATTTTACAATACAATTCTTTGTGTTCCTTTAATACTAGCTATTGCAATGGAAACTTCAAGCACTAAGCAAAACACTTATCAAACACAACATCAATTCCCTCACGGTCTCAGACCCAAGACCTCACACACCTTCGAAGATGGTGAGAGCTAGCGGGGTATGAGAGTAGATTGAGAGGAGGAAGGAGTAGTCTTACAAGAAAGATGTACATCCCTCATATAATCACTCATGTTAGCATAGCTTAGCTTAGTAATTAGCATGGTAGAGGAGATGAGCATGCATTGAAGCTTGGCTCTTGGTTGGATTTGCATCACAAAACCAAGAGTTGTTGGTGTAGGCCTCCCTTCTCACAAGCTTGGAGTAGGTGATAAGCTTTCCATTAAAGCTTGAGAAGAGAGAGAGAGAGTCTTCTTACTCTACACATCAGCTTGTGTGAGTGTGTGTGGATAGCCTTTGAAAAATCAGCCCCCCCTCTCTCTTGGTCGACCCCTCTTGCTATTTGCTCTTGCTAGCACCTCATTGGACCTCTCCCAGCTTAGCCAATGAAAGTTAAGTAGCATAAGTGATAGTCTTCTGACATGTGTCCCCCTTTTCCCTTTTGTGAGAGCTTTAGGTAATTAATTAATTCAACTAAACACTCATTGGACCCCTTTGCCTCCTGGCCAATAGGAATCAGGCGAGCCATTAGGCTGTTGAATGCTCATTGGACGCCTTGGAAGACTGTCCAATAGTCTTCTAGAGAGCTTAATTCCTATTGGTTCTTTTATTAAGTGTTTAAATTGATTAAACTAGAGTTACTCTAGCCTAATTCTCATTGGTCCACCTCCAAGGCCATCCAATAGGATTTGAGTACACCTTGTGGGCATCTGGGCTAGGGAGCTGACATGTGTCCCTCATTCCCTTTGTGTAAAGGGAGCTTGTGTGTGTGTGTGTGTGAGAGAGAGAGAGTTTCTCTCTCATCTCCTACAACTAGGGCTCGCCCCCTTCTATGTAGGGATGCAAGGAGACTTTTTTGGTCACACACAAAGCATCCAATTTCCCTACTGTTTGACCATTGGACACAACCTTTGAAGTTTGGAACCTTAGCATTTTGGAAGTTTTAATGGGCTGAACCTTAGGGTCTTTTAAGCCCATTGTTGCACATTGCTCTTTTGCAGATGCTCCCCCCTTTGGATCCCTAATTTCCCTCCTTTGGATCCCTACTGTGGCCGGTCTGCCAGCTCAACCAATATTCTAGCTTTTTCTCCCTTGGCACTTCCCTATATTAAATGATCAGTTTAACATGAGAAAATCATTTAGGAGAATTAGATATTAGTTATTATGACATTACCTCTCTCTTGAAATCATAATCGTCCTCGACTATGGGGTAGAGAAGATAAAGCATATTCATTAGTCCTTTTCCTAGATGTTACCATATACATGTGGTAGTGATGTGTGTGAACACACTAGGACCGCCGGGGCATTTTTTCCCTCTTTAGGAGGTTTTTTCCCCCGTGCATTGTATATACGCCCATCACTCTAGGGCTATCCATCTTTCCATTGCACACTAAGTAACATACTCTCTATTGTGTGCCTTGAGCTTCCTTCGTCTTCTCCAAGCTGTGTGTGTTTCTCTGCAACTCTAATTCCAACAATTGGTATCAAAGCAGGTCACGTCCTCCCGGGCTTAGTCGCCAGCTGCTCCAGCACACGCCTGCTCACTTTCTCCGATTTCAATGAGCTTTGGCGAGCGTTCGCAGGTCGACAAATATTTTGGGCTAGCTCAAAGAGCTTGGTCTGCTCAGAATTTTGATTTGGGCTCATTTCGGCCTCCGTTTCCACTACGGGCAGTACTGCACAGGCTATTTCGTCATTTTGTGCAGATTTTCTGTCAGTGCCGTTTTCTGCATAACAGGTGCCTTATAGACTTCTACGGTTTGTGCTATATAGCACAAGTTGTTCCCGCTCCATTTCTCCTATTTTCGGGCAGTTTTCACATCAGGTGCAGCATTTACCATGGCTGACAACAACAACACAGATGTGTTCAAGATATTTGCTGCTGAGGACAGGTTGGATGGGGACAACTACCCTATGTGGGCTTATATGATGCAACATGTTCTTGTGTCAAAAGGTGTCTGGAACATTGTGCAGGGCATTGATGTACGTCCTGGTTCTGAAGATGTAGGCGATGTTGAGGATGTTGCAGGTCTTGCTGCAAGGATTGCAGCTGTTAGAGTTGTTTTGCCTACGGCAGAACAAGCTCGTTGGGATGTTAAGGATGCGCAGGCTCATGCATTGATTGCGTTGTCTGTGAAGCGCACCATTATTCCTCACATCCGTTCAGCAAAATCTGCAAAATAGGCTTGGGATATTCTAGCAGGTCTTTATGCAAGCCGCAATGAGGCTAAAATTGCTTTGCTGCGTAAAGAGCTAGAGTCGAAGATTATGCATGAGGAAGATGATATGGACACTTTCCTTGCTAGTATCAAGGATATTAATGAGCAAATCATTTCTGCAGGTGAAGTCATTTCGGACAGTTCCCTTGTGCAGACTGTTCTTGATGCCTTACCAGATTCCTACCAGACTTTTGCTAGTACTTGGAGACTCATGACCCAAGGAAATCCTGAAGTGGTCAAGTTTGATGCATTATGCACATTGCTGTTGCAAGAGTCACTTTCTAGAAAAAACAGGACTAGGCAGCGTCGTGCAGTTGAACAGCCTTTTATTGCTTCTCAAAGAAAGGGTGGTAACAGTAATGTAGCCACTTCTTATGGTTCTGCTGCGAGTGGCAAAAATTCTGTTCCTAATGCTTCTGGTGGCAGCACTTCGTCTGGCAATTCTGGTGATAAGGGCAAAAAGAAGATGCGTTGCCATTATTGTAAAGCCAATGATCACTTGATCAAGTTGTGTCCTAAGTTGAAGGCCAAAGAGTCTAAGAAGAAAGAGGGTGGTTCCACTGCAAATGCTGGTTCCACTACAAATGCAGCCATTGTTGAGTCTTCTGTGAAAGGAGATTGTGATGTTGATGTTGATGCAGAATGGGCTTTTAGCGCAGAGTGCACTTACAATCCTGCTGTCCATGATGCATGCTTGTCAGTTGCTGCAGATTCACATGTGTGGTATTTCGACAGTGGTGCTACAAAGCACATTACCTCACATCATGAATTGTTTACCTCTCTCGAGTCTGTCCCTCATGGGAATTCAGTCACTTGTGCCAACAACGCCTCTTATCCAGTTCAGGGAGTTGGAAAGATTGTGCTGACTGCTGCTAATGGCAGTTCCTTCACACTTGTTGATGCACTTTATGTACCTGGGATCAAGAAGAATCTCTTGTCTGTATCCGCACTTGCTAGACTTGGACTTGTAGTCAAATTTGTGGATGACAGATGTACAGTTCATGATCTCAGTTTTGGTGATGAAATTGTTGCATCTGGGCTTTTGTGCCGTGGGTTGTATAAGTTCACTTTGTATGACAAGTGTGGACAAAATTTTGCAAATGCTGTTGCAGATTCAAGGGCTATTTCATATGCAAAACTTTGGCATGCACGTTTTGGTCATCTGAATTTTGCCAGTTTGCTGCGTTTGCAGAAATCTGATATGGTTGCTTCTTTGGCGCCTCTTGAAGCACCTATCAAACATGTTTGTGAAGGCTGTATTCTGGGTAAAATGCAGCGTTCTTAGTTTCCAAAGGATGGTTCAGTTAGGGCCACATGCAGGTTGCAGCTTGTGCATAGTGATGTTTGTGGGCCCATGCAAACTCCGTCGTTGGGCAATTACCTGTACTTCGTGACTTTCATTGATGATTACTCCAGGCATGCATGGGTATTTCCGCTTAAAGCGAAGTCCGATGTTTTTATGTGCTTCAAATTTTTTTTGGCTATGGCTGAAAATGTCTCAAAATGTACTATGGGCACCCTCCGTTCCAATCGAGGGGGGGAGTATATGTCTCATGAATTTAATGCATTTTTGGCTAGTCGTGGGATAAAACACCAATGTACAGTGCCTTATACACCTCAGCAAAATGGTGCTGCTGAGAGGAAAAACAGGTCACTAACGGAAATGGCACGATGTATGGTCAAAAGTCAAGCTTTGCCGCATTCTTTTTGGCTTGAGGCCATCATGTGTGCCACTTATGTACTTAACAGGTGTCCTACGAAAGCTTTGCAGTCTATTACTCCATATGAATCATGGCATGATAGAAAACCTTCTATTAAGCACATGCGTGTTTTTGGCTGTTTGGCATATGCTTTGGTGCCACAAGTGCAGCGCAGAAAATTGGATGATAAGGCTGTCAAATGTATTTTTGTTGGTTATAGTGCTGAAAGCAAAGGTTACAGGTTGTATCATCCGCAAACAAAACGTATTCTGGTTTCACGGGATGTAGTGTTTGTGGAAGATTCTGTTCAGCCCTTGCTGTCATGTACTAGAGACAGTAATGTAAGCTCACAGGACATTTATGACACTTTGTTGCCTCTTTTCAGTGGTGGAAATACGAATGTAAGTTCCAATGAGGCAAATGTACAGCCTATGGGGGTTTCTGAAAATGTTTTAGAACAGCCTATTACTGATGCAGATGTACATGATGTACTTGATGAGGAAAGGGCTGAAAATGAGCAGGCTAGAGGTATGCCAAAATGGCTGGTGCACACTTTGCGTGACACTAAATTGGATGCACATTTATCTAGTCGTACTCGTTCAGGCTCTCGCCATGCATCTTATGCATCAGATTGTTATGCTTTGGCTGTGTCTAGTTTACATGATGTTGAGGAGCCTCTGTCTTTTGATGAAGCACAGAATTCAGAAAATTGGATTGCTGCCATGAAATCAGAATATGATGCACTTATAGAGAATGACACATGGACTTTATGTGATTTTCCTCCTGGCAAAAAGGCCATTGGTACGAAGTGGGTTTACAAGTTGAAACGCAAGCCAGATGGTGAGATCGATCGCCATAAGGCTCGACTTGTTGCAAAGGGTTATGCACAACAAAAAGGCATAGATTATGAAGAGACTTTTGCTCCCACTTGTCGTATGACTACTGTGCGTTTTCTATGTGCATTGGCAGCTCATTTTGGTTGGGATGTACATCAATCAGACATTGTTACTGCTTTCTTGAATGGTGACATATTTGAGGAAGTTTATGTAATGCAGCCTCGCGGTTTTGTCATAAAAGGACAAGAGGACAAAGTGTGCAAATGTAAGAAGGCTTTGTATGGGTTGAAGCAATCTCCTCGTGCTTGGTATGAGAAAGCTGACACTCATTTGGTTAAACGAGGCTTTCGTAACAGTCCAACAGAAAGCACATTGTATGTAAAGCGTGAGGATGATGTATATCTCATTGTGGTTCTTTATGTTGATGAGTTGCTGATCACTGGACCAAATGAGAGACATATTGCTGAATTTAAGGCTGATTTGAATGCTACTTTCAAGATGAAAGATTTGGGGCTGTTGCATCATTACTTGGGTATACAGTTTAAGCAGTGTGATGGTGGTATTGCCTTGTGTCAGAAAAGTTACATAGAGACATTGCTATGTAAGTTTGGACTTGAGGATTGCAAACCTATTGCCACTCCCATGGAAACAGGTTTGAAGTTGAGTCTACATGATGCTGGTGATCCTGCTGATGTCACTCTTTACCAAACTGCTGTTGGCTGCCTCATTTATGTATGCAACACGAGGCCAGATATTCAGTTTGCAGTCTCGCAGGTCAGCAGATTTATGCATAGCCCAGGGTCTAAGCATTGGCAGGCTGTCAAGAGGATTTTCCGCTACCTTAGTGGCACTTTACATCTTGGCTTGTTTTATCCCAAGGGGGGATCATTGCCGCCAGACTTACATGCTTTTTCGGACTCAGATTGGGCTGGTTGTTTTGACACGCGAGTGTCCACAAGTGGTTTTTGTTTCATGCTTGGCAGTTCATGTATATCATGGTTGAGCAAGAAGCAACCTACTGTGGCCACTTCGAGTTGTGAGGCTGAGTACAGGGCTGTCTTCACAGCTACGGTTGAGTGTGTATGGCTCAGACGCCTTATGGCTGACTTGGGTGTTGGACACGACACTGCCAACACTATCTACACTGACAGTCAGAGCGCATTGGCAGTTGCGAGGAACCCAGTTTTTCATGCTCGCACAAAGCACATTGAGGTGCATTACCACTATGTCAGGGAGAGGCTCTCAGCAGGAGAGATCAGCTTGGCTTATGTGCCAACACAGGACAACCTTGCAGATCTTTTCACAAAGGCATTGTCTCGTGAGAAGCTTGAAGCTTTCCGCAAAGCTTTGGGCTTACTCCCCTTTGTGGATTGATCCTGTCCTCAGGGCATGGCACTTCCCTTTACTCATGTGCCAGCTCTCATTCACCGCATCACTCCAGGGGGGATTTGTTACCATATACATGTGGTAGTGATGTGTGTGAACACACTAGGACTGCCGGGGCATTTTCCCCCTCTTTAGGAGGTTTTTTCCGTTGTGCATTGTATATACGCCCATCACTCTAGGGCTATCCATCTTTCCATTGCACACTAAGTAACATACTCTCTATTGTGTGCCTTGAGCTTCCTTCGTCTTCTCCAAGCTGTGTGTGTTTCTCTGCAACCCTAATTCCAACACTAGTGGGTAGAGGATCCCTATGTTACCGTACGACATCGTTCTAGAATGGATGACTAGTCTTTTTGGCGCTTGAGAGCCTAAGCTGACGCATGCATGTTTGCACATTAGTCCTATCAATCTTCCATAGTAGAGTGACAGGCTCTACTTGGTGTTCGGGAGACGTCGTCTCCGCAAACTTGATCTAAGCATGCATACTACTTCATTTTTGTGCATAGTAAAGAAAAAGAGAGTCTTATAAGACAAAAAACTTTGTTCATTTTTAACTTTTGTACATTTTCTTACTCTTTGGAAGCATTGTAAGCATTGACAAGGTTTAGTTTATCCTTTAATTGTATGCCTTGCATCCATCTAGCATCTTCAAAAGGATAATTCTTAACTTAATAAGATATCGTCGGATAGTCTTACCGCCTCTTAGTACCTTGTCTTCATGTCGGAGGATGGACTCAGGTTGTAGCATCTCTTCTTGGTCCTCAATCTCTGGTGGGTCTTCAATAGTAGATTCTTGAGGTGTCTCTCTTTTGTAAGGCTTTAATAGGCTCACATGAAAAGCATTGTGTATGAACCAATGGCTGGGAAACTTGAGTTGATAGGCCATCTCATTGATTGGCCTAAGAATATGGAAGGGACCATAGTACCTTTTTGCTAACTTAGCATAGTACTTTTGGTGTCCTGTAAGATTCTTGCCCGTCGTGTGCCTTAATCGAGCCTTGGGAAATTTGAGTAAGACCCAATCATTTTCTTTAAAGGCTTGGGCTCTTCTGTGCTTGTCAGCAGCAGCAGCAGCCTTTTGCATTTGCTTTGAGATAGAAATAGCATCCTTAATCTTTTGGAAAGATTCTTGTAGGTCTCGGCTATACCCATATGCAGCGAAGATCTTCGCGTGTACCTTAAGTAGCAGGGGACTTTTTGATCTTCCCTCAATTACCTCAAAAGGTGCTTTTCCCGTGGAAGTATGTACAGTGTTATTGTAGGCATACTCCACAAAGGGTAAGTACTTCTTCCATTGGGATCTTTGATCTACTTCTATTACATAGGCTTTTAGTAGATCGAGAATTGTTAGGTTAGCTGTTTCACTTTGGCCATCCGTTTGCGGGTGATAGGCCGAAGAGAAGTTTAGCCTTGTTCCTAAATTCTCAAAGAGACCCTTCCAAAAATTACTGGTCTTTCTAGGATCTCTATCAGACACTATGGACATTGGCAAGCCATGGTACTTGAAGATTTGTGATATGAAGAGGGTGGCCATTTGATGGGCTTTGATAGTCTTTTTGACATGTATAAAATGAGCTTGTTTACTAAACGTGTCCACTATCGTCCAATATATTCCCGTATTCCCATGGATAGACTTAGGCAATCCAAAGATAAAATCCATGGATATGCTCTCCGAGGTGAATTAGGGATTGGCAAAGGTTGAAGCAATCCAGGTTGCTTCCCTGTATCAAAATTTGTCTTTTGGCATACCACACATTTAGAAACATACTCTTGTATGTTTGCTTTCATGGTAGGCCAATAAAAAAATGTTTCAATCCCTTTTAGGGTAGACTGAATCCCTCTATGCCCTGCATAAGGAGGAACATGAGATTCATACATTACTTTCTCATGTAGTGAGCTAGTAACACATAGTCTATTGCCATAGACAAGATAACCATATTGTAAAGTAAATTGTTCCTCTTTCTTCCCTAATGCAAGGGCTGAAATCACATCTCTAAAATTGGGATCAATAGCATACTCATCTATCATAGAAGATAGATCATTGTGAGTTGCTATGGAAACCACATTCACTCTCGGCCGTCTTGAGAGCGCATCGGCTACTTGATTGTGCTTGCTAGCAATGTCAGCAATATGAAAATGAAATTGCAAAAATAAAATTTTCCCACCTCATTTGTTTGTCGGAGAGCTTGGTCTGCGTCATGAAGTACTTAAGACTTTGGTGATCCGTTCGCAAAATGAAAGGAGTCCCCAATAAATAGTGCTTCCATGAGTCTAAGGCATGTAGAACTGCGAGGAGTTCCTTTTCATATATGCCTAGAGCTTGCTCAACAGGGTCAAGCCTTCGACTTTCATAGCCTATGGCGTGCCCTTCTTGGAGCAAAACAACTCCAAGGCAATCACTACAAGCATCACATTGGACCTCAAATGGCTTTGAGAGGTCCGGTAGTGTAAGCACAGGTTGAGAGATAAGCTTTTCTTTAAGATTTTCAAAAACATTGTTCTCCTTGGCAGACCATGTATACCTAACGTTTTTCTTTGTTAGGCCGTCCAATGGTCCTGCTATTAGTGAGAACTTTTCTATGAAGCGTCTATAGTATGCACACATACCTATAAAGCTTCTTAGTTCATGAAGATTCCTTGGTTTAGGCCATCCTTTTATTACCTATAATTTTGATGGATCCATTTGGATGCCATCTTGAGAGATAATGTGACCTAAATACTGAATCTCTTGTAAGAAAAATTAAATTTTTCTTTTGTTTAACATAAAGTTTATTCTCTCTTAGAACTTGAAATATTACCTGGAGGTGTTGCTTGTGTTCGTCTAATGAATTAGAGTAGATGATGATATCATCAAAGAATACTCCAGTAAAGGTTTGGTGAGGCCTGAATACTTTCTCCATCAAGCGGTTGAATGTGACTGGTGCATCGGTCAAGCCAAAAGGCATAACAATGTACTCATAAAGACCAAACGTAGTACGAAATGTGGTCTTTACAATGTCTTGATCAACTATCCTTATTTGATGATAGCCACTTTTTAGGTCAATCCTACTGAAGTAGGTGGACCCTTGTATCTTATCAAATAGGTCTTCTACCCGTGGAACGGGAAACCTATTCTTGATAGTGATCCTATTTAGTGCTCTATAGTCGACACACATACGATATGTGTCGTCTTTCTTTTGCACTAATAGCACAGGAGAACAAAATGGAGATGAGCTAGGCCTAACCATGAACTTCTTAACTAACGCATGCACTTGCCGCATAATCTCTTCTTGTTGAGCTTGAGAAACTCTATAAGGAGGTTTGTTAGGCAGTGAACTTCCTGGAAGAAGTTCAATTGCATGGTCATCATTGCCTCATTTAGGAGGTAGCTCACAAGGGATGTCGTCAATAAAGACATCTTGAAACCCCTTGAGAAAATTGGATAACTCTAATTCCTTTTGATTGTGTATGTTTTCTTTTGCTAAAACATTAGGTTCATTTTGAGAGTCTTTAACAAAAATCATGTGCATGGAAATAGAGCTCTTTATTGACTTATGGAAAGCTTGTGTATGTACAATGGGTATGGTGTTACCCATTTCCTTACCATCTATGTACATATCTTTTTCCGTGAACCTAAAGGAGATTCTTGTTTCAGGGAATTTAACATTGGCAGCTATGCGATCAAACCATGGTGCCCCCAGGATTACATCCTCATGCTTGAGAGGAGAGATAAAGAAGTCCTCTTTGTCCACATAGCTTTGGACATGGAGCCGCAATTTCCTGATTAAGGGAGTGACTAAAGCTTCTTGCCCCTTGAAAGCACGGTCTACGGGTAGGACATCTCCCATCTCGTAAGCTTGTATGCCTAGCTTGGTGGCCAACTCTGTGGATATGAAATTGTGAGTAGAACCAGGGTCAAAGATAATAAAAGCATCATGTTATCTTACCTTTCCCCAAGCACGGCATAGAGGAGATCCTTTGTGGTGAGTTTCCTCCTCTTGGATTTCGACCAAGGTAGAGCTCTAGAAGATTCATGGAGGGTGTTGTTTTGGGGACAAGCATGGTACGCATGCCCTTGCTCGCCGCACTTGAAACAATGGTTATCCTTGCGATAATGCTCAAGCTCTTCAGGAGAGACTTTATTTTTGCCTTTGTAAACTCCCTTCTCTTTAACTTTGTTGGAGTTTCCCTTAGGAGACTTTTGGACATTGTCCTTCCCCTTAGGCTCATTGGAGCCCTTGTTTTCCGTGGGCTTAGAATTTATTTTAGCACCCGTTTGGAAATTGATTTGAGAAGCCACCATAGTAAGGTGTATAACCGCCGATATGGTGCGCCTTTGGGAGTTGACGTACTCCGCCATTTCTTCAGTTAAGCCCGCACAAAATTGTCGCTTTTGCTCTCCAAAATCCAACTTTTTGAAGAGAGTGGCTTTGAGTTGTAAGTCCCAAAACTTGTCTACATATTTGTGAATGGATTCGTAGGGAGAGAGCTTCAAGCTTCGCCATTCGGTGAGTACTTTGTCTTTGGCATCGGTGGCCAAATAATGCTTCATAATGGAAGCTCTTAAAGCTTTCCATGTTTGTGGAGCTTCACCGTTGGCCTGTAGGCTAGACCACAATTGTCTGGTGGACTTTTGAAAGTGCATAGCTACAGGGAGTAGCTTAGAAGACTCCGTGAAGCCCTCATCTCCAAATGTTGCATCAAACTGCTAGATAAAGGCCAAGACTTTGTCCGTAGCACCAAAGGTGCCATCATAGGTAAGGAAAGAGATGCTCTTCCCTCCCTCTTTGAACTTCTTGAGCTTGGACGACCTCTTCCATGCGGCATAGGATTTCCTATGGCCTCTTATTTTTGATGGTTCAAAGGTTGCACCATCACTTTCTTTTGAAGGTGAAGAATTTGAGGAAGATGGAGAAGGGGGTGACCTCTTTCTCGCCTTTTTCTTGTCTTGATCTTCTTTGTCTTCACCATCACTTTCATAAGAGGAAGAGGATGAAGAAGATGGAGAAGAGGGTGTCCTATTTCTCGCCTTTTTCTTCTCTTGATTTTTGTCATCCCTCTTTGAATTATGGTGTGGAGAAGTGTGCGATGGTCTTCTCCATTTTGGAGGTGATGGAGAGCGTTTAGCCCGCCATCTTCGTGGAGCCATCTCCATCGAGGTGGCAAGAGACTCACTTGTTTCTCATTCCTTCGGTGGGGGCTCTTGAATTCTCCTTTGAGAAGGAGATGCATCATCAAGGAGAAAATTTCTGAGCCCTTCATATGGATCCTCTTCTTCTTCTCGAATCGAAGAGAGACGTCTTTTGGAAGTCTTGCAAGGAGGCTTCCTATTGTGCTCTCTCATCATGGTGGGGAGCTTGGAGAATACCATGAGCACGAAACTGCCGTTGCACTTCACTTTGGAGGGATGGATTACCCATGGCTTGTTGAAGCCTAGAAACAAGATAGTTAACAAGCATATGGGCATCATTTGTAGCCTGCTCATTAGCAAAATCAAAGTTATCAACATTAATTTCAAGCCATTCTAACAACTTTTAACTGTGAACTTTTTAGGTGTACTTTGGCACTTCAAGCCCTAGTTGCTACTCCTCTTTACCCCTTTAGAAAAAAGCACTCAAGCTACTGTACTCGTGGCTTGAATACCATTAATTGCAAGGAATAGAAGAGAGGGTCATTCAACACCAAAACAACACCGGCTCCTGTCAAGCTTCTAATAGCTCAATAGTGATTAAGCCATAGGCAAGCCCCGTAGGACTCCACTATTAAGACCATAGCTCTCGACGGTGATGCCCCGTTAACTACACAAAGGCAGGCGCACTGCAAGGCTGAAAAATCCCTATTCTACTTACTCACATGCAATTAATAATACCAACCATTTATATTTAGCTTGAGGACCTCCCTTCTTGAGCAAGAAAAGAGAAACCTTGTGCTCTAATACCAATGTAATATTTAATGGTCTAGTAACTTGTGTGTAGCGGAAAATAGCATAAACATAGTGAGCATTTCATTAGAATAGATTCCTAATGGGAATAACAAGAGTACTTGGGTGGAGAGAGAAACAAAAATCATAACACCTAGTTAGATAGCATGAACAATACTTCAAAAGAGAGAGAAATTAAAAAATTGACAACAGTTGAGGACCGGATTTGCATGGAGCCGGTCCCCTCTCCAAAAGGCTTTGTATTATGGTTTCTCCCATCAAGAGAGACATTTTACAATACAATTCTTTGTGTTCCTTCAATACTAGCTAGTGCAATGGAAACTTCAAGCACTAAGAAAAACACTTATCAAACACAACATCAATTCCCTCACGGTCTCAGACCCAAGACCTCACACACCTTCGAAGATGGTGAGAGCTAGCGGGGTATGAGAGTAGATTGAGAGGAAGAAGGAGTAGTCTTACGAGGAAGATGTACATCTCCTCACATAATCACTCATATTAGCATAGATTAGCTTAGTAATTAGGATGGTAGAGGTGATGAGCATGCATTGAAGCTTGGCTCTTGGTTGGATTTGCATCACAAGGCCAAGAGTTGTTGCTGTAGGTCTCCCTTCTCACAAGCTTGGAGTAGGTGATCAGCTTTCCATTAAAGCTTGAGAAGAGAGAGAGAGTCTTCTTACTCTACACATCAGCTTGTGTGAGTGTGTGTGGATAATTGCCTTTGAAAAATCAGCCCCCCCTCTCTCTTGGTCGACCCCTCTTGCTATTGCTCTTGCTAGCACCTTATTGGACCCAGCTTAGCCAATGAAAGTTAAGTAGCATAAGTGATAGTCTTCTGACATGTGTCCACCTTTCCCCTTTTGTGAGAGCTTTAAGTAATTAATTAATTCAACTAAACTCTCATTGGACCCCTTTGCCTCCTGGCCAATAGGAATCAGGCAAGCCATTGGGTTGCTGAATGCTCATTGGACCCCTTGGGAGACTATCCAATAGTCTTCTAGAGAGCTTAATTCCTGTTGGTTCTTTTATGAAGTGTTTTAAAATTAATTAAACTAGATTTACTCTAGCCTAATTCTCATTGGTCCACCTCCAAGGCCATCCAATAGGATTTGAGTACACCTTGTGGGCATTTGGGCTAGGGAGCTAACAGGTGTCCCTCATTCCCTTTGTGTAAAGGGAGCTTGTGTGTGTGTGTGTGTGTGTGTGTGAGTTTCTCTCTCATCTCCTACAACTAGGGCTCGCCCCCTCCTATGTAGGGATGCATGAAGACTTTTTGGGACAGACACAAAGCATCCAATTTCCCTAATGTTTGACCTTTGGACACAACGTTTGAATTTTGGAACCTTAGCATTTTGGAAGTGTTAATGGGCTGAACCTTGAGGTCTTTTAAGCCCATTGTTGCACATTGCTCTTTTGCAGATGGTCCCCCCTTTGGATCCCTACTGTGGCCGGTCTGCCAGCTTAACCAATATTCTAGCTTTTTCTCCCCTGGCACTTCCCCATATTAAATGATCAGTTTAACATGAGAAAATCATTTAGGAGAATTAGGTATTAGTTATTATGACACTTACCTAGCTACGTGAGGATCTACATTATTCATTGACCCTAACCCAAGACCTGTACTTTGTCTCTCATCACCATCAAGACCAGTATCATCGTAATTCTCTATGACTAACATTGAACTAACTTCATCAGTATAAAGTGGATCATGAGCAACAACATATGATCTCTTTCTTCTTCGAGAGTCTTTTCCAATTGCAAGTCTCCCTCTTCTTTGAGAGCCTTGTCCAATTGGAAGTCTCCCTTTTCTTTGAGAGCCTTTTCCAATTGCAACTCCTATTAATTCTAAAACATTCCATTAAACATAGTACATTGATTGGTTCTTTTTGTATTTTCATAATCTAAAATTAATTTAAAGGAAATAAATTGGGTGAGTCTAAAATATGAATGACTTGAATCCAAATAAAGATACAATCAAATTCTTAATATCATACTCTCTAAGCATATAATTATGCATTTGCAAAATGAAGCGAAAAGGGTTAAAAAACTTGCCATTCCTGTGAGTATTGTATGGCGGTCAAAACTGTTCTATGGACGAAAGGAAAACCAATGATTCTTTTTTTTGAATCATTAAGTAATAATCTGTTGTCTACATGATATCAAGTGAAAAAGGTAAAAAAAGCCCCGCTCCTAACGTGTCGTCAGTACTATCGGCAGTTGAAACTATTCTACGACAGACAAGGTGAAAAACAAAACCTCTTGATGTGCCATCAATGTTAGATGGTAGTCAAAACAACTCCATGGGGAAAACACCTGTAAAACCCTAGTAACTGCCATGCTCGAATCCTCCGCCCAACCTCCCTTTATAGCCTCCCGGCCCTTAGATCCCTTCTCCACTGGGCAACCGGCCCTTGGCTAGGTCCTTGACCTCCAGGGTGGCCCTTGGCTTGACATTACTCCCCCCTTGGAGAAGCGTTTTCATCCTCAAAAAAACAAGTGGTAGTATCTTCGTAAGAACACTGATGTTTTCCTTATTGGCACCCATACGCGACCCAATTGTGCATATGATACTTGGTGCAGTAAGGAGGTCAATGAAACCAAGAGCAACATCTTAATTTTCAACATTGTTGTCCTTTTGCAACCACATGTATCTAAATGGTAACTCAATTGGTGCAACTTTCCATGAAGTTGTGAGCCAGATTTCCAACTCGCGTGAGTATCTTGAAAATCTCATAGCTACTGAGGGGCAAAATAGGGAGTTTCCTCATGTGAGACTGCTGAACATTTTGGAACACACAGAACTACATGTTCACCCCTAATGAAGGTTGCATGCCAACATGCTTTGTCAGCACACCTACTAATTCCTTGACTTATGAAACTATTGAAACGGTATCCAACCCCACCACAATAGGTGTTCAAAGCTGAAAACCTAACCTAAGCAAATTCTAGAATAGGGAGAGAAACACCCATTCAAAATGCTTTGTGCTAACGTATGCTCTTAGTAGATCCTTGAGCACTAGCAAAATACTTGTAAGCTACCCATCCAATGCGAGATGAATAGCAACAATAAGAGTGAGGTACGTGCCCCAACCACTTACAGTATTCCAAGACTGACGATAACTTTGACTCAACCAATGAGTATCCAGCCATATATTTGATATGGAGTGGAGACAACCAACTAGGTTGAAAGCGGGTTGGATTGGAGTAAGCTCATAGAGTTTAGACCATCCAACCACAGACACCCTTCCTGAGCCAGTACTACCTGGCAGGGTGTAAACTCATAATAAATCTACAGTAGGGCTGATTTCACTTACAGTGCAAAAAGGTGCAGAAAGAATAAAGTCCATGAATTTTCATGCCGCTCCAAATAAATCAGTGTTAAACACTAGGGCACATAACACCTAGTGTGCATGCATTTGACACAAACTTATCCAAACCGCAATTCCATGACGAGACTTTCCACGTTACATACAGGAAAGCCTGGCAACTAAAGTTGGACCATAATAGAATGTGACAACCCAGTCACACCTACGTACCAACCATGAGACATTCTCATGAACGTAGCATACTTGGTGATATGTAGAAACGACCCTCCGTTAAGGTGGTTTCTATTAGGAAATAAGACGTAGCTACATAGATAATTGAGTAGATTACTTAATGGAGAGAGACAAGTTTACATACATGAGATTATAGAGTAGAGAGAGAGAGAGAGAGAGAGAGAGAGAGAGAGAGAGAGAGAGAGAGAGAGAGAGATAGATAGATAGATAGTTCTATTATCGTCCTGGGAGGTCAAATATGACCTATGGGACCAAATGAACATGTCACGTGGTGTGAGTGGAGTTCATAAGTGACTCTCGATGCTCAAAAATGGCTGAAATGAGCGTCGCAATAGAGAGTCCACATCGTGGTTGGGAGAGGAAGGTATGTAGGGAGAGCTCATGGCTGAATATATGGGGAAAAGAGGACCTAATGTGGTCAAAAGCTGAGCACTCAAGTAGTGTGTGGTACTCACTCTCTCGCACTTGACGAGGGCATAAGGTGCAAAGTCGATGACACTCCTCGCCAGTGCCCCAACGTCCTGTCTCGCAGCGTAGAGAATGGGAGCTAAGACGAATGGAGGCAATGGTGCGGATCGCACTCAACGGGATGGGCTCAAGGATGTAGGAATGGGTTCGGTTACCTCGTTCCGAGAAGAAGAGAGATTTGTAGTTTGGGGCAACGTGTGTGGTGTAATGGCTGAAGCGAGAACCTCCGGATTTCTCCCAAGCCATGATACATTGGTGTTGTAAGAAGGCCTCATTAACTTGGGAGTCGATCGACGCATCCTTGACCAAGTGACATGCATCCCATCTTCCAAACCATTTCTTGATATCAAGCATCCACCCCGAACTTAGTATTTTGCTCTTGCATGTCTTTTGAACCTTTTGACTTGCTTCATATGCGATTCTAGGAAGTCGATGCAAAGGGCTACGTTGTGTCTTACGCATGTACTCCACAACCCTTTCCATGCCCAAGACCTCAATGGGAAGCGATCCGGACTCAAGAAGTAAGAGCATGTAGGGTGTTTGTGTCTTGACTTGGAGAAATTGTTTTGAAGTACTAAAGCCATTGAGTGGCTGCTTTTCCATGGACGTAACCCACATTGGGTGAACCACGTATATCGTGTGTACTTACTCTCTCTCTCTCTCATGAGAGGCAGCCATGTGTAGCCGTCCTTGTGTGAATAAGTCCAAATCGGACCCTCCAATCCGCCCATGTGTGGCTGCCCTTGTGTAGACAAATCCGCTTTTCAATTCGGCCACCGGTCCACCGGCCATTAACTTCCAACCATCGGCCACCGGCCATTGACTACCGGCCACCAGCCAACTGACCGGTCGTTTTCCGATCACTTTTCGGCCCCCGTCCGGCCCTAAGTTGCCCCTGTATTTTGGCCGGCCGTGAAAATTTTGGTTTCCGGCGAGTGATTTTTCTTCACACACGATGGCTTCTCCTCATAATGGGAGCCTTACAAATGTGCGTTTTTACCACAGAAATTACAAGGGGTAAATCAGGCTCCATACTTAACAGTTTCACAACACTTGTAATCGGAACAAGTCTGTACTTAGTACCCGACAATTTTTGGCCACTGAAATTGTTCCTGATACGGTGTGCTCCAAATGGTCTAATAAAGGGATGCGACCAACACGTAGGGACTTCGTAGTGACACATCATTAGGAATTAGGCACCAGTGTCAGTCCCAGAGACTCATATTCGCCACATGTGGAATATGTCTCATAAAGAGGTCAGAAAAAAAAGACATCCTTCAAGTACGAGATGTACTTGTGTGTGGAGGTAACTGCAAACACTCTGCGACATGAGTGAGAGGGACCCTCATTCATTGCTCCACATCGGCTAAACCGAACTCCTTGAGTTCCTAGACCATGTTGTATCCCATCCAACCACATGTGCCAAACAGAACCATACCATGTAGTTCTGTAATTGTTTCAACAAGAGTCAAACCCATCACGGTATCTTGATGAACAGGGAAGAGAGAAAATATCATTATTTTCTCAAAATGCTATGCTCTTAGAGGACCTTGTCACTTGGCTAAAGAGCAAGTTGGATGAAAGCCTTCTAGCTCAAACATCCCATTTATAGAACTTACATAAACTTAATTGGAAAGGAAAACAGATCCAAAAAACATGTACTTACCACCATGAGGTGGAAATTACCTAATACTTACCCGGAAGTCAAGTAGATCCCTCAACTTGTAAGCTTACCATATCAAAATTTTTTGATCTGCGAATCAATGAAATTAGAGATTATTGAAGATAAAGAAATTTAAGTCGTACCCCTTGGTGTTGCCTTGGCAATCCAACCCTTGAGTATATCTTGCCAAACCAACCCCCTTGGTGAAAGTTTGGAAAGCTCTTTTGACTACCCTTGGCAGATAGTTTTCTTGAAAAATAAAGTGTGAAGGTGTCCAAAAAATGACCATCAACCATATTGAGTGAACCTGTAATCGCACGTGTGGTCGTACCACCAAACCTGTGCTCCTATATGCATGCCTACTGCTATAAAGACAATAGGAGATCCACGCAGGGTGGAACCCCTAGCTCTTATGAACAGCCATGCTATTTGAAATGCTAGCTGCATCTATACGGCGTGTTATAGATCAGCCTATGCGAGTGTAAGTTCATCAAAACTCAATCTTCACACCAAAACATGTAGTGCTTACAAAATACCCAAAAAATATGTAATGGCAAGACTCTTACTTGGCCATTAACATCAATGGGAGTCCACTAGGTAGATCTGTTCAAGCTGGAGAACAATCACCCAAGAAATGCCAAGAGTTGGGTCTTACCCTAGATCTGACAATGGCTCTTAGCCAGTCTATGTGGCTCATAGCCCGTATGTCAATTAGTGTTCAATCGACGAACCGATGAAGACTAATTTGGATGGTGTCTTGGCCAATTGCTCGTTGAGAGTTAGAGCAGCTTGGCTCAGGCTGACTCTCAAGCAAAACATGTATCAAAATCTTCTTAGAAAGTTTTTTATTATTCTTCGAGAGAAGTAAGAGAGAGAGAAAGAGAGCATGCTGGACCGAGGAACTTTCCTTGAACGACTATGCCATGTATAGTTGATTGCCATGCTCGTGTGCATCTTATGCCTAACGTGTAGGTTATCCTATAAGCATGCAACAGTTGTATGCTATGACTCTCTCATCGAGAAAGGTAATAGAAAAAACACAAACAAGTCACAGACTGACCCACCTACCGTGTATGTGGTTGTGACGACACCAATGTGACTTAATGATAGCACTTTGCCTTTGAATGAAGTCCGAGTTTTAGGGTCTTTTTAGTGTTGTTGTGTTTGGACAACAACCCAAAAATCACGTTAAACAACCCATAACTTATCTTGTCCATGACGAAGTGTCTAGTGTTATAGCAGAAGCATAAACCAAAAAGTGGTGGAGGTCATTCCACCTGGCTATCATGCCTTGCATGCAGAGTGGTAGCCCTTGGCCAGAATAACGGCCTCAAACATGAGAGCCAAAACCAGAAGTGCCTTGCACAATCTATAATGGTAGGAATTTTGTGAGGTGATATTCCCTATGTTACCAGTTTCTCCAAACTTGTGTGCAAATACCCTGTGATTCCAAGTCGATGGACAATATCTTGGCACAAGTGAGAAGCCTTGCTTCGTTTTAAATTGTGAAAGCACTTTGGTTTGCACAAAATAAGAAGAACTTAAAATTGGCTAACCTGGTCGTTGCGGTAACTAGTGGTTGAGATGTGGAAGGAAAAAACTCATTCCGAACCAGCTCATAGCCATATCTGCTTTGCGAGAGATTGTTGCAAGAGAGTTATTGTGTATGCACATATACCCTCTTGTATCATATACGTCCGTCTTGTACGTAATGAGACAACTTGCAAGCATATTGCCAAATCCTTCCCAAGTGTCTATGCTCATAACATATGCCAAAAGTGGGAAGGCTCAATGAAAAATGTAGAAAGGGAAGCCTTGCTTCACATATGGACAGATTTGTTAGCCAACAGATGCTGCTGTCGACGTACAGATATCATGGTAAACAAAAATTGACCTTGTCAACAGAAATTGGCTAGTGTTGTGTGGCTAGCATCTTTGTCGGCTTCTGGAAGCAGTGACAAGAAGTTGGCCATGCTGAGCCCTATGCACTCTTCATCAAGTCAAGCCACATGGTGTGCCGATCTTCTTGAGAGTCCATTGGCACAAAACTTGAACTGCTGATGATCCGTGCCGCAGATCAGTGCGGCAGGGACTCAAGCCATGCTTGAGTCGATTTTGAATTCGCAAGTTAAGCATTGAGGCGATGCCAACAATGAATGTCAAGAGCACCATACTAGGCGCATACCATACTGGGTGTTGAGATACCTCAACTACCACGTATCACTTGAGGAGTCAAGACAAGCCGTGCTTGTAAAAGACAATCAAGCCATGCTTGTTACATGTCAATGAACCATAACAAAAAACAATTGATTGCATAACTAATTCAAAAAGTAATGCCAAAATGTAGACAGAAATACCTGGAATCATGTCAAAAATTTGTGAAGGCAACACAATACTGGAAGGCTCCTGCTCTTAGTCAAGCATGCCAAACATCTTGACTATCTTCATCAATCCTTGTTGGCATTGCTTTTGCTCTCAAAATCTTGTTGCCACACGCATAATCCTTGGTCGAAGTGCAATCATCGATGATTTTGGGATAAAAGCACCCTTGGAAATCTCTTTCTGATGAAATGCGGAAGCACTTTGCTTCCTCTCTATTGTACTGGGCATGCCGCAACCATGGCCCCTTTGTCAAGGCTCGAACATGAGCATGCATGACACGACAAGCATACCTTGGAAAAACTGCACATGCATCCTGGCCATGGCGTGAAATCCTGCGCATGCTGTAATTGGTTCGCGATTACCTAAATTATGCTACTGGTTGCGTCACCCAACATGGCAACCTACCGGGTGCCGAAGTCTGAGGCCGATTGAATGAGGGGGGGGGTGGTTTGGTCCATGGGCTCCCTTAACTTTCAAATTTCTTGCCCTAAGGCCCTCGGCCTTGGGCGTTCAAATAGGAAAAGACCAAGGCTATGGTGAGTTGCATCACGGTTGCCAACTGCGCAGAGAATACAAAAAACGGCGAGCATGTTCTGGTGCTCCTCAGCTGTCATCAATGAAACGAAAAATCCTCCCCAGTCCTGGGCAAACACATAGAGCCCATCTGCACTCAATTTGGTGAAGGCGGCCTGCACAAGCTGCCTCTTACCAAGCCCCTCTACACACGGTGTTTCAGTGTCATCCTCCTGGCTTATGGAGAAGCCATGCTTCCCACATCCTCCCTTCTTTGGTACTCGGCAAGCAAAAGCATACACGCCCTTCTTCTTCCTGGAAGGCCAAAGAAAGAGTAAACGAGAGAGAGAGAGCGAGAGAGAGAGAGAGAGAGAGAGAGAGAGAGAGAGAGAGAGAGAGAGAGAGAGAGAGAGAGAGAGAGAGAGAGAGAGAGAGAGAGAGAGATCATGCAGCCATGCAAAACCTTCCCCCCTCCTCCATAGCCTCTCCCTTCCTTGAGCTTTGATACCAGTGTAAAACCCTAGGAACTGGCGTGCTCAAATCCTCCGCCCAACCTCCCTTTTATAGCCTCCTAGCCCTAGGATCCCTTCTCCACTGGGCAGCCGACCCTTGGCCAGCAGGTCCTTGACCTCCAGGGTGGCCCTTGGCTTGACAACACCCCCCTCTCAACATGCCATAATTGTCAAACGACAGTTGCAAATGTTTCTCATCTCACTGATAGCCTTCCAACACTATCGGCACTTGGGATGATTGCTTAATATTGATTCAGAGAATATGTTATCCACGTGGACACCGGTTCATGAAGGTGAAAACAATGATTATGTTAAAATAAGCATGGAGTTGCAAAAATAATGGACGTGCAAAAGTAAAAAGCATGCCTTAGAACAAACACAAAGCTTGTAGAGGAGTGGACACACACACACACACACACACACACACACACACACACACACACACACACACACACACACACACACACACACACACACACACACACACACACACACACACACACACACACACAGAGAGAGAGAGAGAGAGAGAGAGAGAAGAAGAAGAAGAAGAAGAAGAAGAGAATTTTTACATCGTAGGAAACTATCCCAAGAGACCTTAAAGATCTATCCAAGGAGGATAGTTGAACTATCCACACACACACACACACACACACACACACACACACACACACACACACACACACACACACACACAGAGAGAGAGAGAGAGAGAGAGAGAGAGAGAGAGAGAGAGAGAGAGAGAGAGAGAGAGGGGGCAAAAGATCGGATGAAGTTGCACGGTTGTTACTTGATATCATTTTAAAAAGAGAAAATTATCAAAATACCCCTCTAATTTGTGAAAATTCCTAAAATAATTCGCAAATTTAAAAATTCCCAAAATACCCCCAATATTTTGCCGTGAATTTTCAAAATGCCCTTCAAATTTTCCAAAATTCCCAAAATACCCCTGGTTGTGAGAGAAAATTTCTTCAAAAATAAAGTTTTTTGTAGCTTTGCATACTAGAAGACTGATTGTCAATCATACAAGATGCTACAACTAGAATTTGAGTTGGTTTTGTAGGCTTTGGAGATGAATTGCTTCATTCTTGTTTTGCGAGGTATTTTGTGACAAATTTACATGCTAAGCACTCAAAAGTGGATCTCAACTCTCAAAAAATAATAAAGATTAGGAAATCTTGAACAATCCAACAAAAATCGATACAAGGAAGGGCATTTTGGGAATTTTAAAAATTTGAGGGTTATTTTGATAATTTTCCCTTTTAAAAAACATTCACTTTAATAATTTTGTTCTAGCACTGGCAACGTGGCCTATGTCTGGTCTGCTGCTGTAACCATTCTACACCGGCGCAGACTGGTTGGAGCAGTAGACCGCTGCAACCTGTGCTCACTGCTAAGCCGATTGTATATGGCCAGCCGCCAACCCGTTCAGCTGCTTCCCCGATTCCCTTCTGTAGCGCCATCACTTGGCCCTTCCAACTCTCACAAGGAGCTTTTGATGTGTTGCTATATAGCAATATTCTAGCCGTTTGATCTATTTCCTAGATAGAAATAACAAGTCCACAATTTATGTAGTATAATTGCTAGATGGGACTAGCAAAGTCATAATATTGTGAGCTTGCAACATTTTAAGTTTGTTATTGCTAGAGAGAGCTAGCAAATTCATAGTGCCGACCCATTTACCATATAGTAATTAAATGAAGTTACTAATTGGAAGTAGCAAATCCTAGTCTCGATGCACTTACTATATAGCAATTACTCATTTCCTTATTCTCTATTTAGTAGGCAGTATTAAGCACTTACGGTACGGAGTTCTTTAAACATCCATGTTTGTTTTTTATTAGTGTACGAGAAAGTCCTTCCAATTATTTTTCATATAGCTGATATTGTAACTCATATTGATTCTGTTAAACAATGTATCGTTTTTTTCCATACTCACAATTTAAGTGGTATTATATTAGCTCAACAAAGAATGTACATTAGGCCTCACACCTCACATGTGCCTTGAGGAAACTACAACACCAAAAGAGGGTATAGTAAGTAAGTATCACCGAACCTTTGATATTCTTAGCCCACAAAACAACGTACTTTGAATACTCCTGGGGAGGAATATAAGCATATTGCTATGCATTTTGACATAGAACCATGCTTTTGTCAACCATTCGATGCTACTAAGTGCCTACTTCCAATGGTAGTCATGCCTATCATAACCTACACTAGAGCCGACCATACTCATTACTTAGGTGCTTTCTTAGAAGATATCATTAAACTCGTAGGTGTGATTCAGATAGCAATGTCTGATTGTTTGTATGCACATCAAAATTGCTAGGTTATGGAGCTTTCTCCCTCCCAAAAAGCAAGTCACTCCTAAGGAAGGAAACTTTATAGGTCTTTTACAACCAATTGCATATCACAAGACCCCTTATGGAAAGAAAATTTTGGAAAAGATCCAAGGGATCTTTTGAAGCTTCCTTGCACCCAAAACAAGTATTTGAGCCAACACCTTTCATGCGAAGGCTTTTATAGAGCTTGTCCATTTTAATGGCTAGATGTTGGTGGC
This sequence comes from Adiantum capillus-veneris, assembly GCF_014529385.1. Lineage (NCBI taxonomy): Eukaryota > Viridiplantae > Streptophyta > Polypodiopsida > Polypodiales > Pteridaceae > Adiantum > Adiantum capillus-veneris. Next base: position 158,686,123 of record NC_140945.1, read on the forward strand.
ATAATTTAACCATTTTGCCTCCATCCAATTTGCCCCCCACAATTTTTTGGGTGGAGCAAACCAATCTGCCTTCATACGGTTACCTTATATAAACGAGTCAAAATTCCATCTAACCCTTTTCTTTCACAATTTTCAAACCTCTCACCTAAATCAACTGTCAATTTGCCATATGTGAACAGAGCATCATGAAGCAAACACTTGTTAGTAGATCAATTACATTGTATGTGCTTACATGAGTGCACATTGTAGTTGCATGAGGGCACTACTAGATTTGTAATTTTTGTGAGTGAACTAACATGCATTATTTGCTAAGATTGGTGTGCATGAAGAACATGAATGAGAGATCAGATATGATGCCAAGTCTATCACCAAGGGAGGTGGTGGGTTCTCTAAATCAATTGTCAATTTTCCATATGTGAATAGAGCATCATGAAGCAAACACTTGTTAGTAGATCAACTACATTGTATGTGCTTACATGAGTGCACATTGTAGTTGCATGAGGGCACTACTAGATTTGTAATTTTGTGAGTGAACTAACATGCATTATTTGCTAAGATTGGTATGCATGAAGAACATGAATGAGAGATCAGATATGATGCCAGGTCTACCACCATGGGAGGTTGTGGGTTCTCTAAAACCTTGGAGTGCAACATATTCATCCATTTTTTCTCTCAACATTTTCAGTCAACTAAGAAAGACAATAGACTTCCTGGCTATATTCAAGAATGATCCATGAATATTTGTGGCCCATTTGGAAGGAAAGAGAAATAGAACAATTGACATGATTGTAATTGTAGCCAAGGACAAAGTCAATGGAGATGTTCATGTTGGAGTTTTTACTATTTTTAGATACTAAATGGATATAGAATTTATTTTAATGTGTTTTTTTTTACTACTTGTCTGGGATGCCCCGCTTCCACACAGAGCGTGCGCACAAGGGAATCATGCAAGCATCTATTGTGCAGACAACCAATCCATTTGTAGCTTTCTATTAAGATGATATGTAATGGAAATGGCCTATGAACTTTGGTAATAGCGGAATTAAGAGAATTAGAGTGAGCATTTTTGTTAGATTACTTTGAGAACATAGGGGGTGAACTTAATTGGTGGTAGAAACATAAGAATAGTGCTTAATTAACTTGGCATGAACAATACTTTTGCAAGAGAGAGAGAGAACATAACAATAGTTTAGGACCGGATTTACTTGGAACCGGCCACCCCTCCAAAAGGCTTTTGTATTATAGATTCTCCCATCAAGAGAGACTTGGTACAATACAATCTTTGTGTTCCTCGTGACCTTGCTGATCCTATTAAGATGGAAAGCTTCATGCATCACTAGCATAACATAAAATTTTCAAAAAGCATTAACTATCCCAAGCCTTAGTCCCAAGGCCTCAAACACCTTCAAAGGTGGAGAGAGCTAGCGCGGAACGAGGGTAGGGAAGAGAAAGAAGAATCATTCATAGGAGACAGAAATAGTTCCTTCCTTATCATCACTTTTCTTGCTTAGCATAGCATAATAGCATAGTAATGAAGATGAAGAAGATGGCTATTGATATGAATAATTTTTTTTGTTTCTTGTAAAAAACTTGGGGATTTATTGTTCCAAAATGGGTCTCATATGTTACACTAGTTTATTGTTTCAATGTGTCTCATATGTTACGCTCTATTTGCTTTGAAGTATGGTGGATCAAGTACCATAATTTGGAAAGGATTTGATTATATCTAGTTTAGTGGGTTACTTCTTCTTTGGAATGGTTTCACTTGGAATCTGTTGATTGCAGGGTATTGTCAACATGGCTGTGGCAAGGAAGCATTGTTTTGTTTGCACCACAAAGGGAAAGCCTGTCTCCAAGCAGAGTCACCTACAATGGCACCTTAAAGGCATGTGGCCTTATGCAAGATGTTGACATGGGTGAGAGAATGCACCTTGTGATTGCTGGTCACAATCTGTTAGAGAAAGATGTTGTGCTTGGTGGTGCTTTAGTTGATATGTTCCTGGTGGGAGATTTGTCAAATCATGCTCCTCATATTTCAACAGCTGTTGATGGGTGGTATCCTGATGAATATATTGATTTCGATATATGAAGAAGATGATGATCATGACTATCATAGGGAGCCCAATAAGACTAGTTTCTTGCACATGAAATTAACATGTATGACAGATGTAGTGTGCTTGAGAAAGCACAAAAGGTGCTTTGTCTGGAATGCCGTCTCTTGGAACACATTAGTCTCTAGATGCAATCACCTACGCGTACATCTTGAATCATGTGGCTCTACACAAGATGCTGATACGGACACAAAAATTCATGATGATATTGTTAGTGAGAGACTATTGAAAAGAGATATCGTGCTTGGCACTATCCTGCTCGATCAAAAAGCACCAAAAGTTCTTCAAGATTGAATTTGATAAGGCTTATGATTCTATTTTTCAGTTTCTTCATGATATAGGAATTGGGAAACTTCTTATGAAGTTTGTCCAAGTTCTCATTGGAAATGCTTGTGCTAAAATCTCCCTCAATGGTAATCTTCTTGATGTCTTTCCTCTGATAAAATCCATTAGACAGCGCTGCCATGTTGCCCCTTATTATATGCTGTTTGCTATGATGCATTGGGATGGCTGGTGGAGGCAAAATTGGAGGCAGGCAAGATAAAAGGTATCCCACATCCCCGGTGCTAGCAAAGACCCATGCCTTCAACAACAATTTGCTAATGATACAAATGCTCTGATGAGGTAGGATGAGCGATCTATTACTACCTTTTGGAATTGCCTACATACCTTCTGCAGCACTGCCAGTGGATCTGTGACATCAAAAAACTGGATATAAAGTTTCCAAAGGAGATCCTCCATCTGATCAAGGATTATAGAAGATGGTCAAGTTTTCAATTGTATCTAAAACAATATGCATGAGTGCACCAATCCATTGTTGTTGGTCAAGTCAGGTCCATAGCAAAATCAGGGTATACCCAATAGTTGATTGCTACTGGGGTGTCCATGGTAGCTTCTTCATCGACTTGGTCTCACTATTTCTCTACATTATGAGTTACAAAGAGGGTGTTAGAGGTATATCATCTCATTGACAAGTAAATTGCTCGATAAAAACCCATTATTTTTGGGCTCTTAGGGATTTATTCTACTTATTTGTGGGAAGGGAAACCTATAGATGGGAAACAATAGAGGTAAGTTGACTAAATTTGAAGGTTTTCTCACCTTCAAATTCAAATTTAGAGGTCAATCTCAAAATTTATAGGGGGATTACACTAATCCTAGGCCATGGAACTTCAACTTAGACCGTAGGAGGACATTGGCCGGACACTGTTCAACTTCAACTTAGAGCTTGCGATAGTGGCCGGACACATTTATCCCAAGAGATCTTAAAGATCTATTCGACGAGGAGAGTTGAACTCAAGACTTGTTATGAGAGAGAGAGAGAGAGAGAGAGAGAGAGAGAGAGAGAGAGAGAGAGAGAGAGAGAGAGAGAGAGAGAGAGAGAGAGAGAGAGAGAGAGAGAGAGAGAGAGAGAGAGAGAGAGAGAGAGAGAGAGAGAGAGAGAGAGAGAGTTTCAATATCGGCCCAAAGCTGATCAATTCAGATCAGCGTCGACTAGGCGTCTTGCTGCTCTCTCTTGTTGCTGCGCGCGTCAGCTGCTGCTCGAAGCTACACGAGACGTCTTGCTGCTGCGCGCATCATCTGTCGCCCGCCGCTGTCGCCGACGGCGTTGCTGCCCGATTGCGCTACCGAGTAGGTAACCTTTTCTTTTAATAAATCTTTAATTCTTTTAAACCCCCCCCCCCCCCCCTCCCCCCCCCCCCCAAAAAAAAAAAAAAAAACCCAAAACCTGAGCACATAACTTTGATGAACCGTGGGTCTACTAGAGTTCTTGAAAACTGGTTCGTGCAAAAAAAAGAAAAAAAAAATTTTAGTCTTTGGAGTTCCTCATTCCGACAAAAAATGTGTCCTATTTTGAGCCCCTGTCCCCCCACCCCAAAAAAATAAAAAATAAAACTTCTTTTAATCATTCTTTGAAAGCTCTCAGTGTTTGGCTTAAACGTGATTGCTTGGAATGCTGCGAGAAGTGTCCAGTTTGTGCCAAAGCAAGGAAATCAATGCTTTCCTTTGACTACATTCCCATCGGCGGGCCTCAACTAAAGCTATTGACAAAGAGTAGCACTTATTGCCATGAGCTACTATGTTTATGGAGGCACAAAGAGAAACTGCTCAAGGGAGATGCAAATAGCAACCAAAGAAGCATTGTTGATTTTTGGGATGGACAAAAATTCCAAGAAGTCAAGGACTTTTGGGATCCATTAGCATCTTATGAGCTACCGATTGTCTGCTCTAATCCTCTTTGCAAGAAGTCTTACACTACTTTTCCTACCAGTAGACATTATAAAGCTCTTCAAAATGTTGTGGGAGAAGAGTACAACTTTGTCTGCATCGAGTGTAAAGAGGACATTGTGTGTAAAAAGAGCCTACAAAAGGTGCATAGAACCATCACAATGTTGTTTTTTTTGAAAGATCTCATGCTTTCAAATCAAACTTTATTTTGGGTGGCCATGTCAATAGGGTGATCCTCGAAATGTAGAATTTCTGCTACATTGGGATGGATTTTAGACATCATAGACAACCCAAAAGAGTTGTGGGGTAGTAGAGGTCATGGTGTTGAATCCATGAATCAAGTCTTCCATTGATATCTTGCCAGTTTTGTTTATCCCTCAAAGTTGCAAGAAAATTATGAAGGTTTCTGGTGAAGTTTTTGGGACATTTTTGGAACCTTTGCTAGATGAGCTAGAAAGCCTATACCTAAATGGTGTGGAGGTGTTGTATGACTATCCCATAGAGAAGATCTTTGGTGCCAATCAACAAGGTCTTTCAAAGCTATGTACGATACGCGCTATGGTCATGATGGTTACAGGAGACCATCCGGCACAATGCAAAATAGGCCTCTTCAAGAATGGAGGACAAGATTTTTGTAGGCGTGTAAACCTCAAGCAACTCTAGTACGACCTAGCATTGGATCAAAAGAGGGGCGATACATCTATAATGAAAATCGCTGACAAGCTAGATATCCACCTTCAAAGAGGACCATTGAGGAGATGACAAAAGCTCTTGATGAAGCTAAACGGTGTTGCACAGACAAAGAAAAGGAAGCATCATGGAAAGAAGCTGGTCTCTCAAGAGAGTCCATACTCTGGAGATTATATGATCTATATGGATTTGATCTCTCTCTAGATTTAGTCCACGATCCAATGCATATCTTATCATTGAATGTATTCAAGAAATATATCTCACATTTATTTGAAAGTGTTGAGGCTCCTCTAAAGAAAGAAATCGATGCTGCTGTGTGTGTTGTTAAAAAGGCAGCGCCTTCCTCCATTCGATATGGACGTTGGCCTAACTCCCTAAGGATCTACTTTGCAAGCTTCAAGGAAGAGGAGAACCAAAAGTTCATCCAATGGTGTCTACCATTTGTTTTGAGAGTTGTTAGTGGCATTCCTCTTGAAATGCATGTTTTGGGATTTTTGCTGATTGACATTGCACACAGCTTCTACAATCATAGTAGAGATCATGGATGGTCTGTGAAAGACATAGAAGTTGTGAAGACATTGCTACAATCATGGAGAGTTCGAAATGAAGAAATCTTTGGTGCGAACTCATCACCTCTAGAACATGTAGCTGGTATGTATATCTTGATTAGTTAACAATAATTTTGATATCCATGGTGATAGTGACAATATCTTACCTTCTGAAAGGTTTTTGAAGGACCTACATTGTGCATTGATTCTTTCTCAAAGAAGCTCGCTATTAGCAGATGCTCCATCACATGATTGCTCTCCGTCACATATGGATGGGCTATTGGTTGTGTCTTCAATTGAAAAGGCTAAATCTATGTGGAGTGATCTATTAAAATATGCAAGCAATTCACCATGCACTAGAAATCTTCTTCTCAAGGGGATTGCAATATCAAAGAAGAGATGCACTTATAGAGATCCTACTAGTGAAGAGAAAACTTATCTAAAGAAGTTTTGGAACATTCTAGAGCAGTACTTCCAATGTTTGGAAGTAAAGACATACCAAAAGGTCCTCTTTAAAGGGGATATATTTAATGTGGGCGCCAATGTCATAGTGAAGGTGGATACTGATGATGCAACGGTGGAACACAAAGGTCACTGGAAGGCTTGTATAACATCCTTGTTCTCAACACAGTTTGATGGAAAGTGTATGCTTTTCTTTGGTGGACGGTATTACAAGCAATGCATTGTGGGAAAGGGGGACTCAGAACAATTGTTAATGGATCCAGTTACTCAAATGAGTGTGCTTGAGAAGGCCCCTTTGCCTTTCACATGGGATTGTGTTCGGCCCATCTACTATACTTCACAATTTTATTACATTGCCAATACCAAGGAGACAGAGGCTCATTGTTTATGAGGTGAAGGATTTGAGGCAGCGTGATAGCTTGTTAATGGAAGGAGGTTGTGGAAATATAACATTTAATGGCCTAAAAACTTGTGTGTAGTGGAAATTAGCATGAACATAGTGGGCATTTCATTAGAATAGATTCCTAATGAGAATTACAAGAGTGCTTGGGTGGAGAGAGCAAGAAAAAGCATAACACCTAGTTAGATAGCATGAACAATACTTTCAAAAGAGAGAGAAATTAAGCTATTGACAACAGTTGAGGACCGGATTTGCATGGAGCCGGTCCCCCCTCCAAAAGGCTTTGTATGATGGTTTCTCCCATCAAGAGAGACATTGTACAATACAATTCTTTGTGTTCCTTCAAGACTAGCTAATGCAATGAAGATGAAAGCTTCATGCACTAAGCAAAACACTTAGCAAACACAACATTAATTATCCCCGGTCTCAGACCCAAGACCTCACACACCTTCGAAGATGGTGAGAGCTAGCAGGGTATGAGAGTAGATTGAGAGGAAGAAGGAGTATCTTACGAGAAAGATGTACGTCTCCTCACATAATCACTCATATTAGCATAGCTTAGCTTAGCAATTAGCTTGGTAGAGGAGATGAGCATGCATTGAAGCTTGGCTCTTGGTTGGATTTGCATCCACATGCCAAGAGTGTGTCGATGTAGGCTTCTATCTCACAAGCTTGGAGTAGCTGATGAGCTCTCCATTAAAGCTTGGGAAGAGATAGTCTTCTCTTTCTTCACACATGAGATTGTGTGAGTGTGTGTGTGATAACGCCTTGCAAAAATCAGCCCCCCCCCCCCCCCCCCCCCCCCCCCCTCTCTCTCTCTCTCTCTCTTGGGCGAGCCCTCTTGCTATTTGCTCTTCCTCTACCCTCATTGGGCCTCCCCCAGTCAAGCCAATGATTATTAAGCAGCATAAGTGATAGCCTTCTGACATGTGTCCCACTTTCCCCTTTTGTGAGAGCTTTAGGTAATTTAATAATCCAACTAAACTCTCATTGGACCCCTTTGCCTCCTGGCCCAATAGGAATCAGGCAAGCCATTGGTCTCCTAAATGCTCATTGGACCCCTTGGGAGACTGTCCAATAGTCTTCTAGAGGACTTAATTCTCATTGGTTCTTTTATTAAGTGTTTTTAAATTAATTAAACTAGATTTACTCTAGCCTAATTCTTATTGGTCCACCTCCAAGGCCATCCAATAGGAATTGGGTACACCTTGTGGGCATCTGGGCTAGGGAGCTGACATGTGTCCCTCATTCCCTTTGTGTAAAGGGAGCTTGTGTGTGTGTGTGTGTGTGTGTGTGGCTTTCTCTCTCATCCCCTACATGCAAGGATCGCCCCCTCCCAAGTAGGGATTTGAAAAGACTTTTTGGTCACACACAAAGCGTCCAATTTCCCCTAGGGTTGACGTTTGGACAAACCTTTGAATTTTGGAACCTTAGCATTTTGGAAGTCTTAATGGGCTAAACCTTAGGGTCTTTTTAGCCCATTGTTGCACATGGATCTTTTGCAGATGGCCCCCCTTTTGGATCCCTATTTTCCCTCCTTTGGATCCCTACAGTGGCCGGTCTGCTAGCTTAACCAATATTCTAGCTTTTTCTCCCCTGGCACTTCCCCACATTAAATGATCAGTTTAATATGAGAAAATCATTTAGGAGAATTAGATATTGATTATTATGACAGGAAATGTTCCATTATGGGTGGAGGTCCATGATATAGTTCAAGTGTGCTTGAATAGCGAGAATGCAATACAGATTCAACATGCTGTTGTTAGAGAGACTGATTACGAAAGGAAAAGGGCAAAGCTTGCTTTATTGGAGCGTGATGCATATCAACAAAACACTTATAAAGTTTGTAGAGAGGAGCATCAATGGAGAAGTTGGGATACATGTTCCATTCAAATTAAAGATTGAACAGCCACAAAACAAAAAAAGGTTATAAAGCCTGGACAGGCGGCTAGATGGATACCTATTGTTTGGCATTCTCTATAGACATATAATGGTGGTAGCCCCTTTTATTCAATCACTCCTAGTAATCTTGTGGAAATATTTTAGAAAGACTATTGCTTCATGGATGACAATTGTTGTATTCATTGTTATGGTGTTCTTTACATATCTTTTGTATAACTTCACTCATATGGTATGCAAGCATGGCTAGTACATTTGTGGAAGTAGTTTAGAATGCTAGTATACTTGTGGAAGTAGTTTAGAATGACTATTATTTCATGGATGACAATTTTTGTACTCATTGTTATGCAAGTAGTATACCTATGGAAGTAGTTTAGAATGACTATTCATTTATGGATGACAATTGCTAGGTTCATTGTTACGATGTTCTTTGCATATCTTTCTTAGAACCTCACCATAGAGTATGCTAGAACTTCTGGGAGATCTACTTTATGGATGGAGATTATTGTACTTATTGTTAGTATGCAAGCATGGCTAGTATACTTGTAGAAGTAGTTTAAAATGCATATTATTTTATACATGAAAATTGTTGTATTTATTGTCAAAGTTTTCTTTACATGTCTTTCTAAAACATTACTCATAAAGTAATGACAAGTTTGTGTATAATTTTTGAGATAAACTTTGTTACTTAAATGTCTTGTTGCTCATGTGTGTGTTCAATGCTTTGTCTTTTCAGATATGAGTTATCCACAGTCCTTTGTGGAGCAACTACTGTCTTTCTCTAATGAAGAGGACCTCAAATTTTTAGATTCTTGGAGGGCCAGTCATCTTGGAAATAAGAGAGTTGTTTCTTCTCCATCTAGCATCTCTATAGGTGTTGACACTAATAGCAACGATCATATATGAACAGGTGTTTAGGGGTCCACCTCCTAAGCTTAGAGAACCCAATAAACTCTATGGTAGGGATTTACTCTTAGAAGAGGGTAATAACCAACATAGAGTTCTTTATTCAAACTATGGGTTTGTTAGAGGATGGTTTGCCAAACACAATCCATTTGGAGACCTTAGAAATAACATGGAGAGAAAGAATACCGTGTTGGATGTAATAAGAAAAAATAAAGGTGAGCTTCAGCCTATAATAGTAGCTGGACAAAATTATCATTGGAAAGAAGAGGACGTTTATACATGGGCCATCAAGTCTCTTGCGGCAAAACGAAAATGGAGAAAAAAGAAACCAAACAACGAATTATCTTCTATCACCCCAATGGTGGGTGTCATTTTGTAGGATTTTCTCTAAGTAACGAACTTCTATTATGTCAAAGTATAATCAAAATGTTTTCATGAGATTAGATAGAAAAAGAAAAAGATGATGATGATGATAACCAAGAATTTCATGAGAATGATGGAGGAGAAAGTGAACTACAAGGAGAAAGTGAGCTAGGAGAATATGGTTCACTCACAAAACTTGTGAGTAATCCTCTAAGGTGTTGAAAATTTATATGAAAACTAATGATGAAGAAAGTAATGCTTTTGTTGTTATTGAATAGCTAAAGGATGCTTGTGCACAAGAAACCACTTGTATATCTACTGAAGAAGAAGAAGAAGAGCAACCACAAGCTACTCATGTAAGCACTTCTATCTTAAAATAACAATAATGTATGACCTATCATGATCAAATTTGTTATTATGTGTTTAGAGAGAGACGAAAGCATACATTCCTAAGATGCCATGGGAAAATCATGATTTACAAAGTGATGCTTATGAGGTATGTGTGGTTTACTCCTCTCTCTCTCTCTCTCTCTCTCTCTCTCTCTCTCTCTCACACACACACACACACACACACACACACACACACACACACACACACACACACACACACACACACACACACACACACAAAGATATCAATTGAAATAATTGAGGTAAATTTAGCTAGTTTTGTGTGCGTGTGTGTGAGATATCCAAATTCAATTGCTTAATGCGCAGGCATATAGAAACTACATGCAAGATGAAGAGTTTGTCCAATGCTATCAAGAAAAGGATATGGAAGTAAACAATGAATTAGATGAGTGTGAAGACCATATCACAAAACTGGTACAATTCTAATTCATGTATTTTTTTCACTCTAAAACTTTTTGTTAATTGCACTCTTTTCTTGAATAATTTGTGAAGGAAAAAATCAATGGAAGGACACAAATTATAAGTGGTACAAACCAAGAACAGAAAAGAAAAAGCACACGAAAGCGCAAGGTACTATTTTAAGATGCTTCACATGGAATATTTATTTAATGAAATACTTACCCTACTTAATTTTAATGTTCTAAAAAAGCCATGTTTTCCCACTTCTATAGGCTACTTCTAAGATTGAAGAGCTACTAAAGGAGAAAGATCAAGCTTCAAAGTTTTTGAAGCTTAAAAAGAAAAAGGTTTTTTTCTTCACAATAATAAGATTCTTTAAATATTTTTGCATGTGGATACAAAATAAAAGAGTGGACTTTAATTGTTTTAGGAGCAGAAATCTGATGGGGGATGTTCAATGAATCAAAATCAATGTGTGTTGGAATTTCAGGTATGCAATAAAAGCTAAACATTTCCTTACTTATGTTCACTAAAATAGTACGTCACTTTTTAAACAATTTTATTTTGTTATGACAATTATGTAGGCACGAAATTTGTCCAGGGATGACAAAGAAACTATATTAATGAAGTGGCTAAATCTCAAGAAAGTACAATACTTGTACCACTTGATCAAGCCAATGTATCTTGCTATGCAGAAATCAAATAGTTTCCTCAAGAAGAGAGCAAATGAGGATACTAATACTTCCACTATGTGTGAAGATTTAGTTACATGGCTTTTGTTAGAAGGCCTGATAATTTTTGATTTTGATAAAATTGGCTCTTTATCCATGAAGGATATCATTGTAACAAATGACAAGTAGTTTTATAATCCAACCACATGATTTAAGAACTGTAGCATGTAACACACGTTATGTAAGCTTTCATTTGTTGTACTCATAGCTATCTTTATGAATTAAGCCTACTTTAGTCTCCTAATGTTGAAGTAATCTCTCCAAAATTGTTTGCTCGTGGGAAATTTTTTAGATTAATTACTATTTTGTGTCTACATGTTCCTTAGTGAATTATTAAGTGAACTACAAGGTTGTTGATAGAAAAGTTACTAGATGAACTACTAGTTTGCAAGCAACCGTCCTTATATATCACTAGATGACTTGCTAGGTCGTAAACAAAAATTGCTAGTTGACTTACTGGTTTGAAAACACCAATATGTAAGGTCAAACTAGTAATTGAGTCAAATCCTACATTGAACTAGTGATCTTTTTACTATATTGAGACTTGAATTGCCATATGGCTATTCAAATCTCCATATAGTAACAAAATTACTATATGTAGCATCTAGGAGTTGTCTCTTTTTTACTAGTTTGCACTCTTACTAGATGTGTGTATTGAAACTAGTGAATCATCTAGCAATCATATATTTTTTACTATATGGTAAGCTGTCCAAAGCCCCTTGTGTCTACAACCATCCACCAGATCCCCTTGTAGTGCTCGCCTCTGTGCATGTTGCGGCCCCTTAGTCCAAGCGAGTGCATTCACAGCTTGTCACTTCCTTAGTTGTGGCTCGTAGCTCCGGCAGTGGTTAAATGTCAGATTGCCTCACTACGTGGCAGTCGTGATGATGACCTACTCAGCCGGTGACAAGCGTGATCATGCACACTACCTGAAGGCTCGATCATGAGGTGGTTAAAACACACAAGCATTTGACGCGGAAGCGTCGTGTGCATGCGACCTGTTTAGAGCAAATGTTTCATGCAGTGTACTGTGTACGTCTCGAGCTCAAGGCCTGAGAAGTTGCTACGGATGAGAAATCATTTTAAATGATCAAACATTTTTCATGTTTAATCATTTCCAGTTATCGGCTGACCTAGTGGAGGCGGACTGCCACGTTGGTTGGCAATCCGATATCTATCTCAACCCATAGCTCCTCTCATGCTTCTGTCGACTCCCTCTTTATGCCACTGGCTGCTCCCCTTGCCATGCAAGTTGCAGTCCCCTTCATGCCTCCTATCATTCACGTCCTCCTCCCCTAATTTCACTTCCAGTAGCAGACTCTCTCATGTAGAGCCAGGCCTGGCACCTCCTTTAGAAAAAAATTTATAGCTCTAAGCTATTTTCAACTTGATTCAAAAAAATCTTGCTTGGTCCCTTGTCCCACACTCGGAACTGCCAGCTTGAGCTTGCCTGAAAAAAAAAACCACCTTCACTCCACACCTTTCTACATGGTACCATATGGCATGGCATCAACTACCGTCCTTGCACTTTGCCTTGTATAATTCTCATAACCCCCCCCCCCCCCCCCCCCCCCCCTTCATGGTGGCAAACGCAACGTAATCGGCTTGAAGAACGATACTCCTCCTAGAGTAGTACAACCACTTCAATTGCCACCATGAGTGACCTTCTAAATGATCGGCTTTAAACAAACAAATGCATTGATCAAGTCACACACACGTTGACATTAAAGAGTAGGAAGAAGATGACGTACACTTGGTTCTTCATTGGAGGTGCATATCGCTGCGTGTTGTACCCCCCCCCCCCCCCCCCCCCCCCCCCCCCCCCCCCCCCCCCGCGGTGTTGCCTCCCTCTCCCCACCTTGGAGTCCCCTTTCTGTTTTGCTCTTGCTTGGAAAGTGAATTCAAACCTTGCTCGCATCTCAAGCATCTGAGTGCCATCTCAGCCATGAAGTATGCTTATAGCCATTCATGACGACCATTGGATGTCTATAGTTTGTTTGCATGCCTGGTTTACCTTGAAATGTGGGTGGGCTCTTCAATTTGTGGCCCAATTCTTTCCGACCTGCAGCCTTTAACATATTCTTGGGTACTTAAACCATATATGGAAGCATGTGAGTGCATGTTTCTCTTAGGCACACATGTACCACGAGTATGAAAGCATACTAGAAGTTCATATAAGGGAAAAGTACACATCATTGTGTAATGTGGCTCATCGTTTATGTAGATAATAGTGCATAAAGTCATGTTGTCTTCTTTTATGCTGGATTCCATCTGACATTACAAGTGTTGTTTTGCAAGCAAAAATGGCAAGTGATTGAACCAAAGGGGCAGATTGATTTTCTCTGGGAAGTGTAGAGCTCATGGTATGGATGGATTTAAAAAGGCACAAATTAGAAGTGATGGGCAACTGAAAAGGAGTCGATGGTAGCTGCCAAGGTCTCAAAGCGATCAAAGAGATCAAGAGAAACAAAACTGAGGTGAGTGAGCAACAAAAGCACTCTTTTGATGAGATTTTTCCTTAAGAGCTCAAGCTTAAAGGAAAATCTTGATGCAAATCAAGCTAAGCTAGTAGCCTTGGAGGAAAGTGAGTCCTCTATTTAGGGCCAATTTTTTGGTATACCTTTTTTTTGCCTTGGGATCTTAATACTTTAATGAGGTTTGGGAGCATAGCATGGAAGTCCCTTTTGTTTATGAAGATGATAAGATTGCCCATATCTCAACTATTTAAAGATGCTTCAGCATCTCCAATTAGCATCTCCAATCAACCCACGATTTAAAACCATTGCTAATGGACATGATTTGACCTCAGCACGTAGGAGAACAAAGACTCAAGCTTAACCACTAGGCTATATGCTTGTGCTGCCCTATGGTTTCCCCTTAAGCATTAAAAAAAAACAATCCCCCCCCCCCCCCCTAGCCCCGTACCCTTTCTCCTTTACCTTTCTTTTCCCCACCCTTCCCTTTTCCTTTCTCTCCCCCCCCCCCAAAAAAAAACTAATTAATTAATAGGTTTGTGAAAACAACGTTTTGGCTACCTACTTGGTTAAGGTGATGGTTCTAAAGTTTGGATCTTTCACAAAGAATCGTTGATTTGTGGTGGTGGTTACAATATGCATGGTATAACTATTTTCTTCCAAAATTGTTGCACTTGTTTTAATTTTTCTTCAAATTTGGTCGAAATTTATCTATGCTTGGTTTTTTTAGCTTGGTGATTAGAACCCCCCCCCCCCCCCCCCCCCGCCCCAACAAACACACACACACACACACTTTAGATACATGTACATTTGCTTTTGGTTCATTTTGCTTATTTAATAAAGGAAACCCGTCTTAAATGTTTAAATATTTTTTATGCTTGTTACCTAGAATGACTTTTTTTGGTGAAGTACAAGCATTTGCGCTTGTAAGCTCCAAAGTGCACCTTCGGGCATCACTCAATCACATTTGAGTCCATGACCTGGGTCACAGAGGTCAAATGATTCAACCAATTGAGCTAGCTCCCATAAGCTAGAATGACTTTCTTGACTTGGTTCAAAACTTCAAATGATGATTAAGCCCTTCAACATCTTAGTCATAATAATATATATAAATATTTTTTGCCATGCTCACCATTGTGAGTGGAAATGTTATATTAATAGAAAATCATTGCATGGGCTGCCTTAGAGATATTGTAGATTTTTGCCATAAGCCAAACTCCTTCCAAAACCCATATGAGACATTCTTACACTTGCAAATCCTGGCACCCGTGCAAGTGGAACTCGTTACTTATCAGGTTTCCATATGTTGCCACCATGCCTTGCATTGTTATGTTTTCTGCCAATCCTGTCACCCCTTTAGTACATAATTGACACTTTTCTGCCTCACCATCAATTGTGCAGAGAGCTAGTGCAGTTTGCCATGAAGGTGCACTACTCCTTGGCTATCTTTGGTGGCAAGCTCCTGTAGAATCAAGAGGGTATGTAGGTGAGGTAGTACCTACACCCAATCAATAAGAGTGTATTCCAATAGATGCCCACGCTCAAGCCATATCTTCATGCCTTCTATCATCTGGTTATTGGTAGGAGGGGGGACCTCCATGCTTGTTGACCTTGCTAATGGTGCCATAACTATATCTGCACAAAATTTAAGAAACCGCAGAAAAATATAGAAGGACTTCGCAAAAGCTTGCAGGTAGCAAAAGTACTCAAAAAAGCACAAAACTCTCATGCAGGGAGCAGAAAAGTGCTCTGCATGCAAAAGTGAGTTTAAAACATGCATTGCACGTTTATAGTATCTCTTGTGCATGCCAAACAATGTAGACCATTCCTTGATTAAATATTTCACAAGTGTGGTAGTTAATGGACCGCCATGCCATGTCACACCAATTACACTACTCATTCTAGTATCCATCTCATGATGCCTCAAATACCCCCCTTGGGAATAGAGTCCATGTCAAAGTTGCTTATCAATTAATTACAATAACAATTGCATTAGATACCATGATCTTCTCCTCATGATTACTGGGCACCATCCCAATGTGAGTGGCCATAATTTGAACCCAATCACCGGACTAGAAATCAAAGTGCCATTCAAATTCCGCAAAAAGAATGCATTGGCACCAGCACTTTCATGAACATAGTACGGGACTAACCACTGCAACTTAAGCTTTCCCTTATGCTTCCCTTGCCATGAATTAAACATCAACACCAAGTCTCCTAGTTTAAATATCTAAAGTGCTTTCCCAGGTTGACTTGTTTTTTCTTCCTGGTCTAAGATTCCCGCAACAACATAAAACTGTTATATCTATCCTCTTCCAGTGGGAGCAATTGATTGATGCAATAGGCCATTGAAACTTTTGGTAAGATTTTCTCCAACACCACAATCCGCATGCTAGGTACTACAAATTGCAATAGAGAAATAGCCTCTATTCCGAACACTAGTTTGAACGGAGTAAACCCTATAGCAGCTTTATATGAGGTGCGATATGCCCTTATTGCCACTGGAAGTTCAATATCCCAATAATCTTGTTTTGTAGCCACTAACTTGGTCAACATCTGCATCATGATCGTATTACTACTTTCAGTCAAACCATTTGTGCTTGCAAATAACAAGGAGTACTCTTCTTATGCATGATTTGGAAAGTCTACAACAATTTCCTTATCATCTTATTCAGGAAACGTGTACCTTGATCACTAAATAATTCCATTGGTAATCCAAACCCTGGAGACACATCCTAGCATAGGCATTCAACAATTGAAACCAAATTATCTTCCTTTAATATCCATGCTTTGAACCATTTTGTATAGTAATCCATACAAAAGATGATGTAGGATATTCAACAACCTAATCCACCTCACACTGGGTAACCCAGTCCCCAATGCTTGGCTTTAAAAAACCTCAGGCAATGACCCTCACAAAAGGTTATGCAAATACAACTAGCCACAGTCTCACAAAGGGCTCTTTCAAACTGAGTCACAAAAATGGCCGAGACTGCCAAAAAAAGCAAAAATTGGCTCCACAATGATGTAGAATGGAAATATCTGCAACGTAATGTACATCCAAAATATGAAATTGACACTAAAAAATTGCAAGACATGCCCTCAAGAAAACACCAATGAGTATGCAAGTAAAAACACAAAACCAACTTCTGTAGAAAGTAAAATGCTCTTAATAGAGCGTAAGTACTCTTAAGTGCTAGTCACGCATAAACCATATGCATCCAAACCCCCACGAGAACTGTAATGCCTATTACTTCCAAAGATGCTCGAGAATGACTGCTATGTCAAGAGAGCCTATGACTATCCTTGTGCGTGCAAAACTGTATCTGAGAGCTGTCTTAAAAAATCCATCAATGGATATGCATAAGCAATACCACAGAGAACATACATCATGGCCAAACACACATATGGCAATCCAAATCTTCTCTCACAAAATGCATAGGATCACTGCTAAAGCAATCTGTAAGCTACCTCTCACTGTCGACAAACAGTCTCCCTATCTTGCTCTCTATAATAGCAATCTGTAACCTACCTCTCATTGTCGACAAACAATCTCCCTGTCTCGCTCTCTACAATACTAGAGAGCATGTGAAAAACTGTAGTCAATGTCATCAAAGTTGATGCCAATGCCGGGTGTCACTCCTCTATGGAAGAGGTCAATCTCGAAAGAGAAGTCGTCGATATTGCAAGCTAGGAAAACGGGTTGTCAATGTTGAGAATTGGATTGTGTGTGTTTGTTGGGGGCTCGCCATAGCATAGGCAATCTCCCACAAAATCTATCAATCCGGAGAGAGAGAGCATGACCCGGCTAGGGCTTGGAGGCATCACACAAAGAATGTGCGAGAGCGTCATCGGATGCAAAGATTGAGAGGATTCAAGAGCGTGCATCCTCCAATGCAAATAGAAATCATCCCAAATCAACTAATGCTAATCGCACATCAAGCATCAATACAAGCAATCATCTACACACATCAAGCAACGAAGTGAAACACACTAATCTTGGAATCTCTCAAGCACAACTCCAATTACATGCATTGACGATTAAGCACACAAGATCGCATTCAATTCGGCCACCCCAACCATGCTAATCATGGTGTCCAAATCAAGTCACACATAATCAAATTAAGCTCAAGGCTTCTTAAACCTACACACACACAAGCACACCATTAGAGGACAACTCTAATCCCTCAATCACGAGTACGTCCACTCCCCTTAATCGAGAGAGTTAGATAAGGACTCCACTAATCAGAGTAGCTTAGCATAAGTAAGAGTTAGATTAGAGAAGATCAACACTTCAAAACAATGAAGGAAAGTAGAGAAACATGATTGACAACATAATGAAGACTATATTAATTAAGAGAGGATTACACTAATTACATGTGATTAGCACTATCCTTCTAAGCATGTGCATTAAGCTCAAAGACTAGGCCATCAAGACTTACTCTAGGGAGAGAGTTCTCAAAAGGACCACTCAAGAATGACCTCTCATTAAGCATAGGGCTCTTTTATAGTTTTGGGCCTCAAACCCTTCAACTATGGGATAAAGCGAGCTCTCTAGCCTAGACTCATACAACTTTGGAACTCTTAAATGAGCCCAAGCCCTATACAATGAAAAGTAAATATTGTGCACATCCACAACATATCCACAAATTGGTGCATAATTGGTGCAACCGTTAGCCGCTGCTAACACTCCCCCCTTCCTAATTTGGCGCACGTCCTCGTGTGCCGGTGAAGCAAGACACGGTGACATGGTAGAAAGCAAGTCCATGGAAGAAATGTTGAGCTGCAAAACATGAGAACAAGTAATGAGCATCAAAGGCCACCAAGAATGAATAAAACATAAAGCACAAATGAACAATCATGCAAAGTGATTTTTTGCTTCTAAAAGATGGGTCAATCATAGTAAAAAACTAGACAACATAAAGTAAAAAAATACTCAAACTATTGTGAAGATTAAACCACTTGAAATTTCAGTTTTATGCATGAAACATAAGCAATCAATTATGACCCTAGGCTAATGCAAGTTCATAAACCTACTAGCCTAAAAATTATGTGAACAATCTTAATAAATCATTCAAGTCTATCATGTCTATGGGCTATAAAAAAGCTCTTAATCTATTAGTACATTGTCAAAGTTTTTTGAAGCTCATGGAAGTTTTGATTTAGTCATTCATTGAAAAATTAAAGCACAATTACAAGGCTACCACCCCAAGGCAAGTCTAGGTGCGACTCTCAGCTCCTTGAACCCTCAAGAAGGTGTTCCAAAAGCCTACTAGCTTACCAAGGCGACGGCTAACCCCTATCAACCCAGGGCATCGGTTTAGGGCCTTGACCAAACGAGCCAAGGTGATTCCCCTCGCCTACCAAGTGCCGATAAGGTGCTAGGCCTTTCATAGACACAACATAACATATAATTTTTATTTTCATGTGCCTTAGTAGCATTTTTGCTACTTTTTTGGACACTTATTTGCTTCATGGTTCATTTTTTAGCACATTTTTATTGCTTCCTTTATGAGATACCAGTGGCAATCGGACTAAAAAGATTAAAGCCTAATCATAGCCCTAGGTCATGACAAAAATGAATGGAATATTAAGACCTATCACTATGAATCTAGGTCTAGCAAGAAATGTACCTACATTAACCTAAGGTCAAGGCCAATTACCTATGATTAACATTCATAAAACCTATTTTTTTGTGAGTAAATTTTCACAAAGTAGGGTGTTGAAAATTTACGATGCTTAGCTTTCTAACATGAAAAAAACCATAGCTTAGAAGCAAAATTTCACCTAATCCAAGCAAGAGAATGGAGAGATGAACAAAGAGCAAAATCATGGAAGGATTACACCTATTCATGCTCTTTGAGCATCCTTGAGCAAGCATCCCCTTTGTAGAGAAGTCTCTTGATCTTTTATTTGCAAAAGAAGCTGATTTGAAGCTAAGTGTAAACACAAGCTCCAAAACCTTTTATTGAAAGACAAAAGCACACAAAACATTAATGAAAACCTAAAGCTAGGGTCTTGCATACCCGAATTTGCCAAAGGGAAAAAACCCAAGGAAAAAAAATGCCTTTGGTTATGCACATGATGCTCTTTGATAGCAAATTTATGCATACATATCAACCATGAGAGAGGTAAAATGCTTCTACATAAGCAAATTTTGCAATTTTTACCATCTCTCATGCATGATTCAAAAGTCGATTAATTTCTAGCTCAATGAGATGGAATTTTAAACAAGCCAAGAGCTGAAAATAATGAAACTTTATGAAGTGAAGTGGCTTTTCAAAGCCAGATTTAACATTTCAAAGCTTTCCAAAAAGTTGGCTAACAACTAGCTCACATGAATTTTACAATTTTAGAGCACACTCTATGAGCTAGAGATGACTGCAACTTGATGAAATGAAAGTGAGTGGCTCTCAATAGCCAAATTTTATACTTGAAAGCTCTCAAAAAGTTGGCTTAACACTAGCTCAAATGAAAACAATTGCATTTTTAGACCAAGCTATGAGCTAGATTTACAACTTTAATCCAAACAATTGGAATGGATCTAATTAGCCCAATATTGCAATATTACAATGATGACCCCTTATGGGATCGTTTGGAATCACTCATGGCCACACCCCTTCAAAACGAAGCTCAATTGTTAGTGCTTTTCAAGCATTTGGAAATTCAACTCAAGCACTAAAAGCATGCATAATCAATGCCAAGCCCAAAATGAACAATGCTACCCAAGCATTAAAGCATTAGCAATGGTAGCTTTCGAAGTTCTTATGCTTGCCAAAAAATTAACTTCCCTTTTAATGCAAAGAGAATTTTTTAAAAGCCAATCACTGGATCATGCATAAGCCAAATACTCACACAATTATCACCCCCACTATCCATGCTCTCTCTTGGCCATCAAATTTTAGTGCTATGCAACCATGTTTCCATTCAAGTCAAGCACTAAAATGCACACTCAATACCAAACTCAAGTTTTAATGCACAAGACTTCCTGACCAAGCATGTACATGTCATCAATGTAACTCTCAAATGAAGCTCGTCTCCTTGCCAAAAAAGATTTTTTGTTTAGCTAATGCAAATGCTACATAAAATTAGCACAAGTCAGCTTCTTAGTGCCAATAAGGTCATTTACCCAATCAATGCCCGCATGCTCTTATGTAGAAAATTTTTCCATACAAAGCAATAAAAGCGATGAAATTTCATGAATGCATACGCGGCCGAACACTCGTTCTCTCATGCATTCAGTCTGGCATAGAAGAGAGTGTTGGAATTAGTGTTGCAGAGAAACACACACAGCTTGGAGAAGATGAAGGAAGCTCAAGGCACACAATAGAGAGTATGTTACTTAGTGTGCAATGGAAAGATAGATAGGCCTAGAGTGATGGGCGTATATACAATGCACGGGGGAAAAAACCTCCTAAAGAGGGAAAAAATGCCCCGGCGGTCCTAGTGTGTTCACACACATCACTACCACATGTATATGGTAACAAATCCCCCCTGGAGTGATGCGGTGAACGAGAGCTGGCACATGAGTAAAGGGAAGTGCCATGCCATGAGGACAGGATCAGTCCACAAAGGGGAGTAAGCCCAAAGCTTTACGGAAAGCTTCAAGCTTCTCACGAGACAATGCCTTTGTGAAAAGATCTGCAAGGTTGTCCTATGTTGGCACATAAGCCAAGCTGATCTCTCCTGCTGAGAGCCTCTCCCTGACATAGTGGTAATGCACCTCAATGTGCTTTGTGCGAGCATGAAAAACTGGGTTCCTCGCAACTGCCAATGCGCTTTGACTGTCAGTGTAGATAGTGTTGGCAGTGTCCTATCCAACACCCAAATCAGCCATAAGGCGTCTGAGCCATACACACTCAACCGTAGCTGTGAAGACTGCCCTGTACTCATCCTCACAACTCGAAGTGGCCACAGTAGGTTGCTTCTTGCTCAACCATGATATACATGAACTGCCAAGCATGAAACAAAAACCACTTGTGGACACTCGCGTGTCAAAACAACCAGCCCAATCTGAGTCCGAAAAAGCATGTAAGGCTGGTGGCAATGATCCCCCCTTGGGATAAAACAAGCCAAGATGTAAAGTGCCACTAAGGTAGCGGAAAATCCTCTTGACAGCCTGCCAATGCTTAGACCCTGGGCTATGCATAAATCTGCTGACCTGTGAGACTGCAAACTGAATATCCGGCCTTGTTAACCGTCACGGCTCACGGATACCCTATCACCTACGAGACGGACGTTGTAACCTACAGTGGACATTGTATTATTTATTTGGTAGAGTCAGGTACCGGGCTTGTCGGTCCAATAGGAAAAGGGTAAGAGTGATCGCCCATGAGAGGCGCACTCTAACAAGGACATTCAAGGGATTAGTTGGCTAAGCATGGGCACCCAAGTGTGAAGGGGGTGAGCTCATATAAAAGCCAGCTAAACCTAAAATTCACTCATTCTCTCATTTGTGCAATAGAAGAGTGCTCTTGCTCCATCTCCATCTCCATCTTCTTCTTCTTCACCTCCTTGTGTGTGTGTGTATGTGTGTGTGTGTGTGTGTGTGTGTGTGTGTGTGTGTGTGTGTGTGTGTGTGAGAGAGAGAGAGAGAGAGAGAGAGAGAGAGAGAGAGAGAGAGAGAGAGAGAGAGAGAGAGAGAGAGAGAGAGAGAGAGAGTGCGATCGAGCATTGCGGCGGCATGACGGCGGTGAAGCGATTGAGCGCGACGTAGCGGCGTCTCCTTCTTCTTCGCGGTAAGGAATCCTCCATGGCAGGAGCATAGAGCAGTGAGTGACACACCATTGCCCTCTTTTGAGCTTACTAGTTAATCTAGTTGTGTGCTTGGAGCCGTCTGTGGCTCGCACACAGTGTTAGGGAAGTCCCTTGCTTCGACAGTGCGGCAAGGAGCGCACATTTTTGGCGCCGTTGCCGGGGAATTGCCCTGCACTAAGCCCAAGAGGCACTTTGTGCTTCTTCTATGAGTTGTTTGTAGTAGGAAAGAAGAGGAAGAGGAAGAGGAAGAGGAATGAGTTATTTTTCTGCAAGTTGTTAATTTCTGTATTGTCTGCAAGTTCTTTGATTTCTGCATAATCTTGTGTTTTCTGCTTGCACACAATCTTTGCACAATTAGTAGTCGTTAGCTTGTTCACAGTGAATGAATAAGTAGGTAGACAGTTAGCAATTTCTCTTTGCACATAGTCTGTACACAGTTTTCTGTCAAGGTTTGCCTGCACACAGTCTTTGCACAGTAAGGTAGTGAGAGAGGAAGTAGGTGGACAGTTAGCTCACTGTCAGTAAGCAGTTAGCAGAGTGGTTAACAGATTAGTTAGTAGATTAGTTAGTGGTTAGCAGCACTGTTAGTAAGTAGATAAGGTAGTGAGCTGTGGACAGAGAGGTTAGGTAGGTGTTGACAGTGTGTGTGGCCAAGAAAGGGTCACCTAACCCGCGCGCGGTCGTCGCAAAAAAAATAAAAATAAAAAAATCAAAAATATTTAAGCGTGAGTGACTGGGGAGCTACACTAAAATTTTATACTAGACTCACTCTTATATATATACCCTACCCCCTCAAGAGGGATAGAGAGCATGTGGGGCAAGTCCTCCACTCTCCTCCCTTCTCTTCCCACTTGCACCCTTAGACGTTCTAATTTGGGCCTAGTTCCCTACTAGAAATTGACGGTTTTAGGGATTCCGAGGGCATAAAGTGACCAAACGGAGGGCTGTAAATCACGGCACGTCCCTCTGAACGAGAGGCTCTTTTTGAGCTATCATACGTTCTATTCTATAGCTGGGTCAGAAAAAAAGGACCAAAACAAAGGAAAAAAAGAAAGAAAAGACTTGGGTTGCAAAACACCCAAAAATACTAGGTGAGCAGCCTTCACGGGCACTCACTGACACTTCTAGGGGATCCAAGTCATATGAACCTACCCTCTGGACGAGTGTTAGAGCACGAGCATATTGGTAGTGCCTCCATTTACGCGGGCACCCATTATTCCTCTACCCTAGGTTCTGGACCTTCAGCCGGGACTCAAGGTAGCGCGACCCAAAATCCTCATATCGCGTCTAGTGATTCTTCCTCTGACTACGAAGTCATGGAGGGGTATCCTACACCAAACCCTGATAGTTCAAGTCAAGACATGCATGCCATGGGCCCACGGCCCGGGTCCAGCGTGTTTAGCCGCTTAAAAGAGACCCTTAGTAGAGCTACTCACTCCGAACATGCGGTTAATGAAATAAATGAAGGGAGTGGGGAAGTAAATTCTTCATTCATGACTAAAATAGACCCTATGCTTCTTGAGAGTGTGCATATGAATGTTCCATCCACTGCACCTCCTGATCCTTTAGGACTATCTCCCTCTGAGGTTCTACTACCCGATGGTAGGAGTCTTGCCGAAGTACAAGAGATCGAACGCTATATGCAAGCAACAAGGGAGAGGAAAATTGAGAACCTATGAAGGCTAGAACAAAGTCGAGCCCTGAAAGCAAAGGCTCCTATGACAACAATCATGCCAGCCGAGCAACCGAGTGCTCCCAAGGTAGCAGTCACGGAGGGGCAAGCGATGGGGAGCAATAATGCTTCCACTTCGAGGGAAACCTCCAGCACGCCAGGCCTAGATGGGATATTCCTAAACGAAAATTGGGAGTATGACCTACAAGCAGAAGCTTTAACTGATCGATACACATGACACACCTATCATGTGGGTTGGTTAGATGTTCTACAATCCACATCGGGTGCTACTAGCATAGATGAGCAACAACAGAAAGTCTGTGATGTCCTCCATAGGATTGTCGAGTTAGAAAGACAGAACACACGGATCAACATGCCTTCAACAGGCCTAATGAGATTCTTGGATACGGGAAAGGCCAACCAACCAACCCTATCACAAATGGAGACTCCCTCAGTGAGCCCCATTGATCCTCCATATGTTGTTTCGCCAAGAGCCTCAGTACAATCTGAGCCCACAAGTGGCAGCTTTACCTTCCCAGATCTAGCTCATCTTTCTCTTAATGACACTATGACTACCATGCATATCCCAGTGGTGAGCATGGCAAGAAGTACACCATGGAGTTCATTTGTTAATACTGCGCCGATGCCTAGTAGCACAGTGCCCCCAACTATACCTACATGTATGTATCAATCATGTGCACCTGTCGTACCTCAGCCTCATGTAGCTCCTACACCTCCGATTATTCCAAGAGCTTACAATCCACAATGGCATTATCCAAGCTCTTATACAAGTGGAGCCATGCCATTTAATAATAACATGCCATATCAGGCACCCACTATGCCTAGGGCCACGCCTATAAACTTTGGACCACCGTCTGGTACACCACCATACGAAATATGGGACCCAAGAGCCGCGCGTATGCCAAGGCCAAGGCCAACTCCCATCTCACATGTGGTTCCAGGAGCACATACACCCATTATACCCGCTCAAATAGGAGATTTGGCAGCATTTGCTCAAACTATCGGTCGCTCTATTGTGGAAAACATGCGTAGTGCACCTGATAGAGAGCAAATAGCAAGGCAGTTCAAGTAGCTAAGCTCACACAGAAATTCAGTGGAGACGGAGATGCTAGAAAGCATATGGAAGTCTTTGAACATGTGTGCGATTCCTTGGAAGAGCACAATGAGCTACATAAGTGTAAGGCTTTGAGTTTGACCCTAAGCGGAAAGACTGGAGATTGGTATAGAACCTTAAGAGTAGAAGAGAAAACGATCTACTCTACTCTTAGGAGATTGTTCTTGAAAGAGCACATACGAGAGGGAGTACTTTGGGGTGTAGCCTCTTAGCTCCAGAAAGCCCAACGAGAAGAAGGTGAATCCGTGAGAGACTTCATTAGTCGCCTAAAGAATTTGAATTCTCGATGCAATCCAAACGAGCGATTCAACAACAACCGATTGCTCGATAGATTCATTACGGGACTACGACATGAAAGTATCTATAATGGCCTAGTCATTAGAGGTATCACTACTTGGGAAGCAGTCACCATGAATGCAATCCAATTGGAGGATAATTTAATGATTGCAAGAGAAAGAGTGTCTGCCGAGCCGAAGTCTAGTAGCTCGCAAGCGTCAGGGCATGAGCCAATGAAGATAAAGCCAATCGTGAAAGAGCAAACGATATCTGAGATGACTTTGGCAGATCTCACCAAGGCCATCCAAGAAAGCCTTAGGGGTAATCGTGCTCCACAAAACACTCATATGTATCCAAGAAGGGAGCAACAATGGTGCTCAATTTGCTTGGGCCCACATACTACGAGTGAATGCCCTACTTTCAGAGTAAAGTTTAACGGGACTTGTAACGCGTGTGGTAGGTATGGCCATCAAGCGAAGGATTGCCTAATGCTTAAACGCATCATGGAAAATAGACCGTCTATAGCTTGGGCAGACTCACCTCGAGTTCCTGCATTGATGCCTACCCCACCCATGGAGCAACAGTTGCCATTACAACACATGGTCCCTAGAACCCAAAATGTGGTCCAAACCACACCGTTGCCACCTCCAGTGCTAGGACCGCAACCCCCTCATCCAAGAGTTACACCTATGAACCAAATAGGTTGTGAGTCATCTAGTACTTATGTAGATTGCGAAGAGGACGTAGACTCTAGTATCACCTATGGAGTCAACATGCTTGAGGAGTGTCCCATGTACTATATGGAAGACCATTGGGGACAAATCAAACCAGTATATCAAGCTACTGCGCTAGCAGCAAGAGGCCAAAACATTAATAGTTTTGCCAGGAGACCACCTCTTCAGTGCTAGGAATGTGATGGACCACATCGAGTAGCTGAGTGCCCCATTAGAATGCAAAAGAATGCTGCACTGATGCAAACAAGTCAAGGGAGTTCATTGGCAACGCCAATACTCACTTGTAATCGTTGTGGCATAGATCATTTGATTGCACAGTGTCCTAACAATCCAAACGCACCGAAAATCACACCATTGAACTTAATAGAGATTGTTGATGGGACACCATCAACTATAAACATAGTACCAGTAAACGCACTCACACGATCGATGCTCCAAAAACAAAATTATATTCTTGAGGAAAGAGACACGGCATCAATTGCCCAATCTCAGAAAAAGAAGAAAACACGAAGAAAGATATCGAAAAAAGAAGCGAAGTCAGAAGACCCCAGCTCAAAGACCAACATAGGGACTGGTGATGACCCCGTATATATGAACGACGCTGAAGAAGATTCTGATTCAGGTGAAACCATGGAGACCAAAACGACCACTAACATAGAAACCAACAAGGAAGATCTTCATGAGCCACAATGGCCAGGATCCAAAAAGAAGATAGGAACTTACCCAAACCCTACAGAGGAGATTGAGCGAGTCAAGCATTTAAGGAGTTTGGTAGAAGATACCCAAAGGGATCTAGAACCAGCACCTAGGAAGATCCAGATTACAGACACCGTGTTCCCTACACAACAACAACCTCACCAAGTCCATAGACCCTATGACATACCTAGTGTCATCCAAGAAGAAAGTGACTTAAAGTCATGGGAAAGTGGGCGTACTCACTTCTTGATGGAAAGAATGTTTACAGAGGGACTACCTGATCCTATCGAAGAAATGGAGATCCCATCTTCCCCACGTCAAGGGACTCAAGGCCAAAAGGTGCCGTTAAACATTGCCAAATTGATGGATTTCATGTTTTCAGAAGTTAGAACCACCATCATGTCCAAACTATATAAAGACCCCGAGCTAGTGTCAGCTCTTCGAGCCTTCCTCAATGGAGAATTACAGGCTGGATTACCACAGTTTGCACATATGAACAAACCTGACTCGGTAATGAATGATGAGGAACATTTAGCACCACCATCTGACCTAGCGGGACATGAATCTGTAATTGAAATACCCGTTAACAAGTTGGGGCAATACTTTGAAGGTGATGAATCTAATGCTACTCTACCAATCACTACTAAAGGATTAATTGTAAAGGGGGTCCTTGACGGTGGTGCGGGAGTCAGCATGGTTACAAAGAGTTGTTGGGAGTCTATGGGGAGACCTCACCTTGAAGCCACAAGCGTAGTGGTAAAAATGGCTAATGGATCTATTGTTACGCTTATTGGAATGCTAAAGGATCTCAGGATCAACGTCTTGGGACACAAGGTAAGGCAGACTTTCATTGTTATGGATTTTTCCAAGCATCCTATGTCATTTGAGATGATCTTAGGGCGTCCATTCATGAGGGAAGAAAAAATGGTGCATGACTGGTCCAAAAACCACGTCTACTTACAATTCCAAGACTCTGTCATTCGAGTTGATCTTTTAAGTGGTCGAACGCATCCTCTAGGAAATAAATTCATCATTGATAATAGATCAGACACAACAATTCACTCAGCTCCATTATAGTATTGTTACACGTGTAACGAAGACACGGATATTGGGGAGAACTCTCCTTATATGGATATCCTACCCGGAATGGCTGAGTCAGACAATGTCGATTGGGTACACCTAGCGGCAACTATAGATACATGGGGAGCTAGAGGAACAACCTGGGTAACACCAGATGGGGAAGAGATACCACACATCGCACCAGTAAACATGTTAGGTGTAGCGCATGTAACATCCGATGATAAGAAAGAAGCACACCTACTTGAGAGTGAAACTGATGATTCCTCAAAGGCTTCAGGCCAATACACATCAGAAACGGAGAGAAATGGATTCAGAACCTGAGGAAACATCGAGTGAACCAAGTATAGAAACTAAACACTCAAGGCCTAGTACGACCATCTATGGTAATTTATATGAGAGTGAAGAAGATACAAGCGAAGAACTATCAGGCGAGTCGAGTTCAAACATTTACCAAAATCAAAACCTTAACAAGAAATAAAGGTCATATAAGAGATGACGATATCGAGCAAATGTGAGAGCTAGGATAAACAAGGAAAGATCTACTACAAAATGGCTTAGCTATCTAGGGGCATGTGATGCTCATTGAAAGCTAGTAGACAATTGGGGTGAACATCTCCAGAGTGTCATGTGGTGCAGCCCGCGACCCATTGACCTCGCTCAATTGGAGGTTACAGAGCCGAAATTGAGTCGAACTATAAGAAGACGTCAAAACCAAGAGTTAGCACAACAACAAAAGGAGGCAGAAATAAAAGAAAGGTCTTTGTCATGACAAGAGCCTGCTGACTTACATACGGCTCTTGAACATTTTAAATCTTATACCACGGGGGAGCGAAAGGTTGTGTATGCCAAAGCCCAACAAATACCTACCAATGGAAGCAGTGGAGTCTATGATGGTCCAGCGGTAGTTAAAGAGATAGAATTAGCAGAACTAGGTGAAGAGTCTAAACCAGTCTTTATTGCTCAAGACCTTACTGAAACTGAAGAGGCTGTACTTAAGGAGCTCCTCAAGGAATACAAGGATATCTTTGCTTGGACATATCATGACATGAAGGGCGTTCCACCTTCTGTGGTGCAACATACAATTACCATGATCAACATTGCTAAACCCGTCCAGCAACGACCCTATCCAATGAATCCTAAGTACGCTAAAATTGTACAAGAGGAGATTGAAAAACTTATCCAATGTGGATTCATATACCCTATTGAGCACTCAGAATGGGTTTCTCCAATAGTCATTGTGCCAAAGAAGAATGGGAAACTAAGAGTGTGTGTGGACCTCAAGAAAGTTAATGCAGCTACTAGGAGAGATCATTATCCCTTGCCATATTCAGAACATGTGCTTGAAAGAGTTGCGGGCAAGGAAGCTTATAGCTTTTTAGATGGGTACTCTGGTTACAATCAAATCACAATTGCATTAGAGGACCAATCTAAAACTGCTTTTATCACAGAGTTTGGAGTGTTTGCATTTCGTGTTATGGCTTTTGGCTTAATAAATGCCCGTGCTACATTCCAATGATTAATAAACACTGCGTTTAAAGAATTTCTAAGGGAGTTTTGTGAAGCTTTCCTAGACGACCTTTGTGTTTATTCTTCTTGGGAGAAGCATTTGTTATATTTGCGAAAAATATTTGAAAGGTGCAGATTTTATCGCATCTCATTGAACCCTTTCAAATGCCAATTTTGGGTTAAGCATGGAGTCATTCTAGGGCATATAGTGTCCAAGAACGGGATATCCACAGATGAGAGTAAGATTAAAGCCATTGCCGATTTTCCACCACCTACGAACTATAAAGGAGTTCAAAGATTTATGGGCCATGTTGGTTATTATCGAAGGTTTATTTTAAACTTTGCCGAGATAGCGCGTCCATTGTACAAGCTTCTTATCGAGTTTCACTGGACGGAAGAATGTCATCAATCTTATGAGTTATTAAAGAAGGCTCTAACAAGTGCTCCAATCTTGCGAACACCTGATTGGAATGTACCTTTTCATGTGCATATTGATGCATCAAACTTTGCTATTGGGTGTGTTCTAACTCAACCACGAGAACATAAATTGGACTACCCTATTAGCTTTGCAAGTCGCCAATTAAATGATGCCGAGATGAACTACACTACTACAGAGCGCGAAGGTCTAGCTATGATTTACACAATAAAGAAATTTCGCTGTACCTTCTTGCTACCAAGTTTGTGTTTTATGTTGATCATCAAGCATTGCTATATTTGGTAAACAAGCCGTGTTCCACAGGTCGAATTACACGATGGTTGTTAATTCTTCTTGAGTTTGACTTCACCGTTGTTGTGAGGCCTGGGAGGAAACATGTCATGGCGGATCATTTATCTCGTATCCCTAATGGCGAAGCTCCTACGGGGGCTGATGATGAATTGCCTGATACTCCTTTGTTCATTGTTGAGACAAAGTCTGAATGGAGTGAAAAGATTGTTAACTTCTTAGTTAATGGTTTTCCACCCAAAGAGCTGCGAAAAGATATAGCTCGAAATTAATCAAGGAATGCGAACCCTATTGCTTACTGGCTGGAACTCTCTATAAGAGAGGAAAAGATGATGTTCTTAGACGTTGTCTCCGCGAGGATGAGTATTTATATATTCTACAAGAGGCACACATGGGCGTAGCTGGTGGTCACTTTTTAGGAAAGTTGACTGCCCGAAAGATCTTACAGTCAGGCTATTGGTGGCTCACTCTGTTTAAGGATGCATCACTTTTTGCAAAGGGATGTGATGAATGCCAGCGCTTCAAGAAGCCACAAAGAAGGGATAGGATGCCTCTACATCCCATCAAGGTAACCCAACCATTTGAAAAGTGGGGCTTAGACTTTGTAGGACCGATTAGTCCGGCTGCACGTAGCACGCAATCACGATATATAATTGTGGCTACCGACTATGTAACCAAATGGACTGAAGCAAAAGCAACACGAAAGGCGGATGCAAAAACAACAGCTAAGTTCCTCTTTGAGAACATTATCACACGTTTTGGATGCCCCTTTGAACTTGTGAGTGACAATGGAACTCATTTTATAAATGAAGTAATAAAAGAACTCACATCAAACTTCATGATATCTCACCACAAGTCTACACCCTATTATCCCCAAGCAAATGGCCAAGCTGAGAGTACCAACAAAACTCTCATCTCCATTTTGACAAAGACAGTCGAGGCTCATCGCACTGATTGGGACCTAAAGCTTACATCAGCTTTATGGGCTTATCGTACTGCTAGTGTCACGACGCGACCACCGACTCTTACCCCTATCATTTAAGCAAAGTCACCTACGTTGCAAACTCTAGCAAAGTTGAAGGATAGCCAACATTCACAAGCCAAGGTGGTTAACTCGTCTTTGCCGGCTACCCATGAACCTAGCACTTCAACACTTGTAGTTGCAGCAAGCATTAATATTGCAAGTACTCAACCTGCACGACCTAAGAGTACATATCAATGGGTCCCCAAGGCCTTACTTCCAACTACCTCAACCCTCCCATCCATTTCAAGAAAAAATTTCCCTGGAAAACCAAGAGCGCGCTCTAGGAGAGTCAAGACCAAATCACGATGGATTCCAAAACGACTATTAGAAGCCCAAGTCTACTATGATGGAAATGAGCAAATTTGGGTACCTAAACGTAAAATGTGTCCTTCCCTATCGACAACAAACCCATATGAGTCAAACAGTGTAACGCTAAAGCCAATGACAGACCGTGGGAAGGGAAAGATCACAGAATGCTACACACCTAGTCCAGAGCTAGTTTGGGCTCCAAAGCAAAACCAATTTATTCCACCTAGCTCAGGAAGGGGGGAGTTCCATGAAGCTTCTAGCTCCTCATGTAATACATCCATAGAGGTAAAAGCTTCTACACAGCCTCCACCTACAATAGTGGACCTCCATGAAGCTACAAAGGAATCCACACCTTCCAGTGTTCAAGAATCACCTGATGAACCACTTCAAGTTCGATCCTGGGAGAGTACCTTACCACCCTTGCAACTCGACGAGGCACCTAAGGTAATAGAAAACTACTGGCAAAAATCTTCACCTATAACAACTTGGAACAACTGGTTTCAAAGGGTGACGACATCATTTCAAATGGTATGATCTACCCAAGGAAGGGGGGAGTGTTTGTGGACATCCATTATTCACTTGCTTCCCTCTCAACCTTTCTCCCTGACCTCTTAATCTCCAATCTTAGGGAATGTATATATAAAGCCTTATACTCACAAAAACAAGATAAAAAAGTAAAAGAGCAAGAGCCATAACACAAAATCATAAAAACAAATTATGCACAAGAACACGACCCTTGTAATATTTGCACTCTAACCATCATCTATTTGCGTGTACAGATATGGCTAGTACGCTAGAGTCATCCACTCCCACCTTGGGTGAGAGGTACCCTTATTACTTTTCACAAATATTTCACATGGTCCTTTCAGTGCTTGCATGTGAATGGGATTTGATAAGTTCGCTAGCATGTGAGAGGAATTTTGAGGAGTTAGAATGGCTGATACGTCTCTTGACCACGTCTGATACATACTTAGTAGAGAGCTTTTCTCCCATTGCACAAGCCTACCCTTTTGACCAAGATTACTATAGGCGTCTAGTGACCTTCTTAGTAAACATGGGAACCTATGATGAAGAAGAAAATTTACAGGACTACACGGATGGCACATATGGTCTCATGGATGATGACTTTGTTTATCTCGACGACGAGGATAGGGGTTTAGCCTTATGGTTTCCCCCCAACCTCTACAATATCCTATTCCCTTGACTCTCTAGGGGGAGTGCAAATAATTAGGTTAGGGTTCCTTATGTTTTTTGTTGTGTTCAATAAGTGTTGGTACCTTTTCCCACTAATGTGCCTCATGGAGGTATTCCTTTTGTTTCCTAGTGTGTACAGGAGCGTGTTGCTATTGATAGAATTTGGACCTTCATGGAACCTTTCTCTCGTTCACACTTCAGATCAAGCGCGACCATCAACACAAACATGTGTTTTTTGTCCATTAGCATTGCCCCTATCTATTTTGCATCCATGATTGTCTACTTTGATTGTGATTGGTAGCATAATATTCATCGCATTTTCTTAGTATCAAACATTATATTCAATGTAATTTTGTCATAATCACTTGACTAGGTTTAAAAATCAAGCAGTCCGACTAAGCTAGTTTGACCAAGTTGTTACCATATACATGTGGTAGTGATGTGTGTGAACACACTAGGACCGCCGGGGCATTTTTTCCCTCTTTAGGAGGTTTTTTCCCCCGTGCATTGTATATACGCCCATCACTCTAGGGCTATCAATCGTTTCCATTGCACACTAAGTAACACACTCTCTATTGTGTGCCTTGAGCTTCCTTCGTCTTCTCCAAGCTGTGTGTGTGTCTCTGCAACCCTAATTCCAACAATTGGTATCAGAGCAGGTCACGTCCTCCCGGGCTTAGTCGCCAGCTGCTCCAGCACACGCCTGCTCACTTTCTCCGATTTCAGTGAGCTTTGGCGAGCGTTCGCAGGTCGACAAATATTTTGGGATAGCTCGAAGAGCTGGGTCTGCTCAGAATTTTGATTTGGGCTCATTTCGGCCTCCGTTTCCACTACGGGCAGTACTGCAAAGGCTATTTCGTCATTTTGTGCAGATTTTCTGTCAGTGCCGTTTTCTGCATAACAGGTGCCTTATAGTCTTCTACGGTTTATGCTATATAGCACAAGTTGTTCCTGCTCCATTTCTCCAACTTTCGGGCAGTTTTCACATCAGGTGCAGCATTTACCATGGTTGACAACAACAACACAGATGTGTTCAAGATGTTTGCTGCTGAGGACAGGTTGGATGGGGACAACTACCCTATGTGGGCTTATATGATGCAACATGTTCTTGTGTCAAAAGGTGTCTGGAACATTGTGCAGGGCATTGATGTACGTCCTGGTTCTGAAGATGTAGGCGATGTTGAGGATGTTGCAGGTCTTGCTGCAAGGATTGCAGCTGTTAGAGTTGTTTTGCCTACAACAGAACAAGCTCGTTGGGATGTTAAGGATGTGCAGGCTCATGCATTGATTGCGTTGTCTGTGAAGCGCACCATTATTCCTCACATCCGTTCAGCAAAATCTGCAAAACAGGCTTGGGATATTCTAGCAGGTCTGTATGCAAGCCCCAATGAGGCTAAAATTGCTTTGCTGCGTAAAGAGCTAGAGTCGAAGATTATGCATGAGGAAGATGATATGGACACTTTCCTTGCTAGTGTCAAGGATATCAATGAGCAACTCATTTCTACAGGTGAAGTCATTTCGGATAGTTCCCTTGTGCAGACTGTTCTTGATGCCTTACCAGATTCCTACCAGACTTTTGCTAGTACTTGGAGACTGATGACCCAAGGAAATCCTGAAGTTGTCAAGTTTGATGCATTATGCACATTGCTGTTGCAAGAGTCACTTTCTAGAAAAAACAGGACTAGGCAGCGTGCAGTTGAACAGGCTTTTATTGCTTCTCAAAGAAAGGGTGGTAACAGTAATGCAGCCACTTCTTATGGTTCTGCTGTGAGTGGCAAAAATTATGTTCCTAATGCTTCTGCTGGCAGTACTTCGTCTGGCAATTCTGGTGATAAGGGCAAAAAGAAGATGCGTTGCCATTATTGTAAAGCCAATGATCACTTGATCAAGTCGTGTCCTAAGCTGAAGGCCAAAGAGGCTAAGAAGAAAGAGGGTGGTTCCACTGCAAATGCTGGTTCCACTACAAATGCAGCCATTGTTGAGTCTTCTCTGAAAGGAGATTTTGATGCTGATGTTGATGCAGAATGGGCTTTTAGCGTAGAGTGCACTTACAATCCTGCTGTCCATGATGCATGCTTGTCAGTTGCTGTAGATTCACATGTGTGGTATTTCGACAGTGGTGCTACAAAGCACATTACCTCACATCGTGAATTGTTTACCTCTCTCGAGTCAGTCCCTCATGGGAATTCAGTCACTTGTGCCAACAACGCCTCTTATCCAGTTCAGGGAGTTGGAAAGATTGTGCTCACTGCTGCTAATGGCAGTTCCTTCACACTTGTTGATGCACTTTATGTACCTGGGATCAAGAAGAATCTCTTGTCTGTATCCGCACTTGCTAGACTTGGACTTGTAGTCAAATTTGTGGATGACAGATGTACAGTTCATGATCTCAGTTTTGGTGATGAAATTGTTGCATCTAGGCTTTTGTGCCGTGGGCTGTATAAGCTCACTTTGTATGACAAGTGTGGACAAAATTTTGCAAATGCTGTTGCAGATTCAAGGGCTATTTCATATGCAAAACTTTGGCATGCACGTTTTGGTCATCTGAATTTTGCCAGTTTGCTGCGTTTGCAGAAATCTGATATGGTTGCTTCTTAGGCGCCTCTTGGAGCACCTATCAAACATGTTTGTGAAGGCTGTATTCTGGGTAAAATGCAGCGTTCTATGTTTCCAAAGGATGGTTCAGTTAGGGCCACATGCAGGTTGCAGCTTGTGCATAGTGATGTTTGTGGGCCCATGCAAACTCCGTCCTTGGGCAATTACCTGTACTTCGTGACTTTCATTGATGATTTCTCTAGGCATGCATGGGTATTTACGCTTAAAGCGAAGTCCGAAGTTTTTATGTGCTTCAAACAATTTTTGGCTATGGCTGAAAATGTCTCAAAATGTACTATGGGCACCCTCCGTTCCAATCGAGGGGGGGAGTATATGTCTCATGAATTTAATGCATTTCTGGCTAGTCATGGGATAAAACACCAATGTACAGTGCCTTATACACCTCAGCAAAATGGTGTTGCTGAGAGGAAAAACAGGTCACTAACGGAAATGGCATGATGTATGGTGAAAAGTCAAGCTTTGCCGCATTCTTTTTGGCTTGAGGCCATCATGTGTGCCACTTATGTACTTAACAGGTGTCCTACGAAAGCTTTGCAGTCTATTACTCCATATGAAGCATGGCATGATAGAAAGCCTTCTATTGAGCACATGCGTGTTTTTGGCTGTTTGGCATATGCTTTGGTGCCACAAGTGTAGCGCAGAAAATTGGATGATAAGGTTGTCAAATGTATTTTTGTTGGTTATAGTGTTGAAAGAAAAGGTTACAGGTTGTATCATCCGCAAACAAAACGTATTCTGGTTTCACGGGATGTAGTGTTTGTGGAAGACTCTGTTCAGCCCTTGCTGTCATGTACTAGAGACAGTAATGTAAGCTCACAGGACATTTATGACACTTTGTTGCCTCTTTTCAGTGGTGGAAATACGAATGTAAGTTCCAATGAGGCAAATGTACAGCCTATGGGGGTTTTTGAAAATGTTTTAGAACAGCCTATTACTGATGCAGATGTACATGATGTACTTGATGAGGAAAGGGCTGAAAATGAGCAGGCTAGAGGTATGCCAAAGTGGCTGGTGCACACTTTGCGTGACAGTAAATTGGATGCACCTTTATCTAGTCGTACTCGTTCAGGCTCTCGCCATGCATCTTATGCATCAGATTGTTATGCTTTGGCTGTGTCTAGTTTACATGATGTTGAGGAGCCTCTGTCTTTTGATGAAGCACATAATTCAGAAAATTGGATTGCTGCCATGAAATCAGAATATGATGCACTTATAGAGAATGACACATGGACTTTATGTGATTGGCCTCCTGGTGAAAAGGCCATTGGTACGAAGTGGGTTTACAAGTTGAAACGCAAGCCGGATGGTGAGATCGATCGCCATAAGGCTCGACTTGTTGCAAAGGGTTATGCACAACAAAAAGGCATAGATTATGAAGAGACTTTTGCTCCCACTTGTCGTATGACTACTGTGCGTTTTCTATGTGCATTGGCAGCTCATTTTGGTTGGGATGTACATCAATCAGACATTGTTACTGCTTTCTTGAATGGTGACATATTTGAGGAAGTTTATGTAACGCAGCCTCGCGGTTTTGTCATAAAAGGACAAGAGGACAAAGTGTGCAAATGTAAGAAGGCTTTGTATGGGTTGAAACAATCTCCTCATGCTTGGTATGAGAAAGCTGACACTCATTTGGTTAAACGAGGCTTTCGTAACAGTCCAACAGAAAGCACATTGTATGTAAAGCGTGAGGATGATGTATTTCTCATTGTGATTCTTTATGTTGATGATTTGCTGATCACTGGACCAAATGAGAGACATATTGCTGAATTTAAGGCTGATTTGAATGCTACTTTC
This sequence comes from Adiantum capillus-veneris, assembly GCF_014529385.1. Taxonomy (NCBI): domain Eukaryota; kingdom Viridiplantae; phylum Streptophyta; class Polypodiopsida; order Polypodiales; family Pteridaceae; genus Adiantum; species Adiantum capillus-veneris. The sequence continues at coordinate 158,723,266 of NC_140945.1, forward strand.
AAGATGAAAGATTTGGGGCTGTTGCATCATTACTTGGGTATACAATTTAAGTAGTGTGATGGTGGTATTGCCTTGTGTCAGAAAAGTTACATAGAGACATTGCTATGTAAGTTTGGACTTGAGGATTGCAAACCTATTGCCACTCCCATGGAAACAGGTTTGAAGTTGAGTCTACATGATGCTGGCGATCCTGCTGATGTCACTCTTTACCAAACTGCTGTTGGCTACCTCATTTATGTATGCAACACGAGGCCAGATATTCAGTTTGCAGTCTCGCAGGTCAGCAGATTTATGCATAGCCCAGGGTCTAAGCATTGGCAGGCTGTCAAGAGGATTTTCCGCTACCTTAGTGGCACTTTACATCTTGTCTTGTTTTATCCCAAGGGGGGATCATTGCCGCCAGACTTACATGCTTTTTCGGACTGAGATTGGGCTGGTTGTTTGGACACGCGAGTGTCCACAAGTGGTTTTTGTTTCATGCTTGGCAGTTCATGTATATCATGGTTGAGCAAGAAGCAACCTACTGTGGCCACTTCGAGTTGTGAGGCTGAGTATAGGGCAGTCTTCACAGCTACGGTTGAGTGTGTATGGCTCAGACACATTATGGCTGACTTGGGTGTTGGACAGGACACTGCCAACACTATCTACACTGACAGTCAGAGTGCATTGGCAGTTGCGAGGAACCCAATTTTTCATGCTCACACAAAGCACATTGAGGTGCATTACCACTATGTCAGGGAGAGGCTCTCAGCAGGAGAGATCAGCTTGGCTTATGTGCCAACACAGGACAACCTTGTAGATCTTTTCACAAAGGCATTGTCTCGTGAGAAGCTTGAAGCTTTCCGCAAAGCTTTGGGCTTACTCCCCTTTGTGGACTGATCCTGTCCTCAGGGCATGGCACTTCCCTTTACTCATGTGCCAGCTCTCGTTCACCGCATCACTCCAGGGGGGATTTGTTACCATATACATGTGGTAGTGATGTGTGTGAACACACTAGGACCGCCGGGGCATTTTTTCCCTCTTTAGGAGGTTTTTTCCCCCGTGCATTGTATATACGCCCATCACTCTAGGGCTATCAATCGTTTGCATTGCACACTAAGTAACACACTCTCTATTGTGTGCCTTGAGCTTCCTTCGTCTTCTCCAAGCTGTGTGTGTTTCTCTGCAACCCTAATTCCAACACAAGTTAGGTGTTAGAGATCTTCTCTTAATACCATGGGGAATGCCTTCCTAATAATCAATGGTTACTTAAGTTCTTAATCCCATTTAGGAAGCATTGTGTGAAATGTACTACGGCTTTCTAGTGGGCGTGACCCTATTGACCTTTAGCTTAAGTATTATAAAGGGAGTTTACTAGTGTGATGAGCCTGGGGAGGTGTATCAGTGTTATATGACCCCCCAAAGTTACAAAATTAAAATGCTGAAAATGAAAAAACAAAAAATCAAGTGCCATAATGTAAAATCTTAAGCTGAAAGAGAAATCTCAGCTTGATTGGGTACTTCACTCACATGTATCGCCTATGGTACTAGAGCCCTAGAGGTTCCCAGTATGGGCGCATTTCCTTGAAAAGCAAAAAACCCAAGGCATACAAAATAAGCACACACATCAAAATTGAATCACTGTGAAAAGACTTTGGGGGGTCAAAGCAAAGGTAATCAGTCAGGCGATGATTTCATGAGAAATTCCTTTTATCGTAGATTAACTACAAGGTCCTCTAGGTATAGCCTCTAGTCAGCCCTCGAACATGAAATACTTGGCTCTCGCAATTAAACAACTTAATTAACCAGAGAAAATTAAGAAGCTTACCCATGGTATTAATAGTCGATCTCTAGTGCCTTTCGACCGTTAAATTAGCGACCCCAGACTGATTATGCATTTGATTACATTGCAATTTAATGCTTATTGCTGACAAATTGTTTAAAATTCTGTTACCAATCAATTGTCTGCCTAAAATTGCATATGCTTTTTAATAGCTTATGAGAATGCAATTACTGTGCAATGTTGTTTGATTTTGCAGTGACGGAAGAAGGCTACGGACATTCATCTCAAATGCTCTTCCACCTCGACCAACGAGCTTCAACTCAATAGCTTCCGAGGACGGAATGTACATCAGGAAGGGGGGCATGTTAACCCTCACGGCTCACGGACACCCTATCACCTACGAGACGGACGTTGTAACCTACGGTGGACATTGTATTATTTATTTGGTAGAGTCAGGTACCGGGCTTGTCGGTCCAATAGAAAAAGGGTAGGAGTGATCGCCGATGAGAGGCGCACTCTAACTGAGACATTCAAGGGATTAGTTGGCTAAGCATGGGCACCCAAGTGTGAAGGAGGTGAGCTCATATAAAAGCCAACTAAACCTAAAATTCACTCATTCTCTCATTTGTGCAATAGAAGAGTGCTCTTGCTCCATCTCCATCTCCATCTTCTTCTTCTTCACCTCCTTGTGTGTGTGTGTATGAGAGAGAGAGAGAGAGAGAGAGAGAGAGAGAGAGAGAGAGAGAGAGAGAGAGAGAGAGAGAGAGAGAGAGAGAGTGCGATCGAGCATTGCGGCGGCACGACGGCGGTGAAGCGGTTGAGCGCGACCTAGCGGCATCTCCTTCTTCTTCGCGGCGAGGAATCCTCCACGGCAGGAGCATAGAGCGGTGAGTGACACACCATTGCCCTCTTTTGAGCTTACTAGTTAATCTAGTTGTGTGCTTGAAGCCGTCTGTGGCTTGCACACAGTGTTAGGCAAGTCCCTTGCTTCGACACTGCGGCAAGGAGTGCACAAGCCTCGTGTTGCATACATAAATGAGGCAGCCAACAGCAGTTTGGTAAAGAGTGACATCAGCAGGATCACCAGCATCATGTAGACTCAACTTCAAACCTGTTTCCATGGGAGTGGCAATAGGTTTGCAATCCTCAAGTCCAAACTTACATAGCAATGTCTCTATGTAACTTTTCTGACACAAGGCAATACCACCATCACACTGCTTAAGCTATATACCCAAATAATGATGCAACAGCCCCAAATCTTTCATCTTGAAAGTAGCATTCAAATTAGCCTTAAATTCAGCAATATGTATCTCATTTGGTCCAGTGATCAGCAAATCATCAACATAAAGAACCACAATGAGAAGTACATCACCCTCACGCTTTACATACAATGTGCTTTCTGTTGGACTATTTATGAAAGCCTTGTTTTACCAAATGAGTGTCAGCTTTCTCATACCAAGCATGAGGAGATTGCTTCAACCCATACAAAGCCTTGTTACATTTGGACACTTTGTCTCTTGTCCTTTTATGACAAAACCGCGAGGCTGCGTTACATAAACTTCCTCAAATATGTCACCATTCAAGAAAGCAGTAACAATGTCTGATTGATGTACATCCCAACAAAAATGAGCTACCAATGCACATAGAAAATGCAAAGTAGTCATACGACAAGTGGGAGCGAAAGTCTCTTCATAATCTATGCCTTTTTGCTGTGCATAACCCTTTGCAACAAGTCGAGCCTTAGGGCGATCGATCTCACCATCCGGCTTGCGTTTCAACTTGTAAACCCACATCGTACCAATGGCCTTTTTGCCAAGAGGCAAATCACATAAATTCCATGTGTCATTTTCTATAAGTGCATTATATTCTGATTGCATGGTAGCCATCTAATTTTCTGAATTTTGTGCTTCATCAAAAGTCAGAGGCTCCTCAACATCATGTAAGCTAGACACAACCAAAGCATAACAATCTGATGCATACGATGCATGGCGAGAGCCTGAACGAGTACGACTAGATAAAGGTGCATCCAATTTATTGTCACGCAAAGTGTGCACCAGCCATTTTGGCATACCTCTAGCCTGCTCATTTTCAGCCCTTTCCTCTTCAAGTACATCATGTACATCTGCATCAGTAATAGGCTGTTCTAAAACATTTTCAGAAACCCCCATAGGCTGTACATTTGCCTCATTGGGACTTACATTCGTATTTCCACCACTGAAAAGAGGCAACAAAGTGTCACAAATGTCCTGTGAGCTTACATTACTGTCTCTAGTACATGACAACAAGGGCTGAACAGAATCTTCCACAAACACTACATCCCGTGAAACCAGAATACGTTTTGTTTGCGGATGATACAACCTGTAACCTTTTCTTTCAACACTATAACCAACAAAAATACATTTGACAGCCTTATCATCCAATTTTCTGCGCTGCACTTGTGGGACCAAAGCATATGCGAAACAACCAAAAACATGCATGTGCTCAATAGAAGGCTTTCTATCATGCCATGCTTCATATGGAGTAATAGAGTGCAAAGCTTTCGTAGGACACCTGTTAAGTACATAAGTGGCACACATGATGGCCTCAAGCCAAAAAGAATGCGGTAAAGCTTGACTTTTGACCATACATCGTGCCATTTCCGTTAGTGACCTGTTTTTCCTCTCAGCAACACCATTTTGCTGAGGTGTATAAGGCACTGTACATTGGTGTTTTATCCCATGACTAGCCAGAAATGCATTAAATTCATGAGACATATACTCCCCCCCTCGATCGAAACGGAGGGTGCCCATAGTTCATTTCGAGAAATTTTCAGCCATAGCCAGAAATTGTTTGAAGCACATAAAAACTTCGGACTTCACTTTAAGCGTAAATACCCATGCATGCCTAGAGTAATCATCAATGAAAGTCACGAAGTACAGGTAATTGCCCAAGGACGGAGTTTGCATGGGCCCACAAACATCACTATGCACAAGCTGCAACCTGCATGTGGCCCGAACTGAACCATCCTTTGGAAACTTAGAACGCTGCATCTTACCCAAAATACAGCCTTCACAAACATGTTTGACCGGTGCTTCAAGAGGTGGGAAAGAAGAAACCATATCAGATTTCTGCAAACGCAGCAAACTGGCAAAATTCAGATGACCAAAACGTGCATGCCAAAGTTTTGCATCTGAAATAGCCCTTGAATCTGCAATAGCATTTGCAAAATTTTGTCCACACTTGTCATACAAAGTGAGCTTATACAGCCCACAGCACAAAAGCCCATATGCAACAATTTCATCACCAAAACTGAGATCATGAACTGTACATCTGTCATCCACAAATTTGACTACAAGTCCAAGTCTAGCAAGTGCGGATACAGACAAGAGATTCTTCTTGATCCCAGGTACATAAAGTGCATCAACAAGTGTGAAGGAACTGCCATTAGCAGCAGTGAGCACAATCTTTCCAACTCCCTGAACTGGATAAGAGGCGTTGTTGGCACAAGTGACTGAATTCCCATGAGGGACTGACTCGAGAGAGGTAAACAATTCACGATGTGAGGGAATGTGCTTTGTAGCACCACTGTCAAAATACCACACATGTGAATCTGCAGCAACTGACAAGCATGCATCATGGACAACATGATTTTAAGTGCACTCTACGCTAAAAGCCATTCTGCATGAACATCAGCAACACAGTCTCCTTTCACAGAAGACTCAACAATGGCTGCATTTGTAGTGGAACGAGCATTTGCAGTGGAACCACCCTCTTTCTTCTTAGCCTCTTTGGCCTTCAACTTAGGACAAGACTTGATCAAGTGATCATTGGCTTTACAATAATGGCAACGCATCTTCTTTTTGCCCTTATCACCAGAATTGCCAGACGAAGTACTGCCAGCAGAAGCATTAGGAACATAATTTTTGCCACTCACAGCAGAACCATAAGAAGTGGCTGCATTACTGTTACCACCCTTTCTTTGAGAAGCAATAAAAGCTTGTTCAACTGCACGCTTCCTAGTCCTGTTTTTTCTAGAAAGTGACTCTTGCAACAGCAATGTGCATAATGCATCAAACTTGACAAGTTCAGGATTTCCTTGGTTCATCAGTCTCCAAGTACTAGCAAAAGTCTGGTAGGAATCTGGTAAGGCATCAAGAACAGTCTGCACAAGGACACTGTCTGAAATGACTTCACCTGCAGAAGTAAGCTGCTCATTGATATCCTTGAGACTAGTAAGGAAAGTGTCCATATCATCTTCCTCATGCATAATCTTCGACTCCATCTCTTTACACAGCAAAGCAATTGTAGCCTCATTGCGGCTTGCATAAAGACCTGCTAAAATATCCCAAGCCTGTTTTGCAGCTTTTGCTGAACGGATGTGAGGAACAATGGTGCGCTTCACAGACAACGCAATCAATGCATGAGCCTGCGCATCCTTAACATCCCAACGAGTTTGTTCTGCCGTAGGCAAAACAACTCTAACAGCTGCAATCCTTGCAGCAAGACCTGCAACATCCTCAACATCGCCTACATCTTCAGAACCAGGACGTACATCAATGCCCTGCACAATGTTCCAGACACCTTTTGACACAAGAACATGTTGCATCATATAAGACCACATAGGGTAGTTGTCCCCATCCAACCTGTCCTCAGCAGCAAACATCTTGAACACATCTGTGTTGTTGTTGTCAGCCATGGTAAATGCTGCACCTGATGTGAAAACTGCCCGAAAATTGGAGAAATGGAGCGGGAACAACTTGTGCTATATAGCACAAACCGTAGAAGACTATAAGGCACCTGTTATGCAGAAAGCGGCACTGACAGAAAATCTGCACAAAATGACGAAATAGCCTGTGCAGTACTGCCCATAGTGGAAACGGAGGTCGAAATGAGCCCAAATGAAAATTTTGAGCAGACCAAGCTCTTCGAATTTTCCCAAAAAATTTGTCGACCTGCGAACGCTCGCCAAAGCTCACTGAAATCGGAGAAAGTGAGCAGGCGTGTGCTGGAGCAGCTGGCGACTAAGCCCGGGAGGACGTGACCTGCTCTGATACCAATTGTTGGAATTAGGGTTGCAGAGAAACACACACAGCTTGGAGAAGAAGAAGGAAGCTCAAGGCACACAATAGAGAGTATGTTACGTAGTGTGCAATGGAAAGATAGCTAGCCCTAGAGTGATGGGCGTATATACAATGCACGGGGGAAAAAACCTCCTAAAGTGGGAAAAAATGCCCCGGCGGTCCTAGTGTGTTCACACACACATCACTACCACATGTATATGGTAGCAGAGAGCCATCATGGAAAGGACCCGAAATTTCAATTTTCTGCTAAGTGACCATTTACGACTAGCATGCATAGTTCATAGGAAACTCGATTCTGAAAAATGCTAGTCATGAAGTTGTGCGAGCCCTTATGCCAAGCATTTTATCTTCCCCTCGTACAAAACGTATTCTTTGGTACTTACTCTTTCAAAAAATTCAATGATTAGTGCTTTTTTCATTCAAAACGAGCACTAATACCATAGTTTCGGAAGGGGAGGGAGGTGATTCCGTGGGAATCACCTTCTAGCATAAAAAAAAATTATGGTGGCGGCCGGCTGACTTCAGGGAGTCGGGGACGACGCAACTGCGAGGACGAGCCAGTGCGAATCCCGACAGGTGTGTGTGCGGCTAATGTGGTTAGGCCAGCGACACAGACGAGCAGGCGGGTGCGGGTGTGTGTCAGATGCAGCAGAACCTGCGGGCCCATGAGGGAGCGAGAGGGAATTGGGACCTGGGTGTCCTTGTGGGTGAGCGAAGTGTTTACACACAACTCTCAGTTGGCACTGCAACTCAGCTCTCAGTTGGCACCGCAGAGTTCGTGGGCTCAACATCTAGGGTGAGTTTTGAATGGAGTTGAAGTGTGCCAATCCTTAGCTCAGGAGACAGGAGAACGAGACAGTCTGGCCGTTTTCTTGCACAAACAGATAACTCCAAGCCAAGAATGGCTTGTTGAGGAGTATGTGTATGTGCATCGCGACCAACCACGTGAAGGGCTCTTTGGAATCTACTGCAAAAGAGGGCAACCGATCCCTTATCCTTAGATGGTGGGATCGTCATAAGCATGGGTGTCACTTTGCAGATCGCATGTGTGTGCAAGCTGTGAAGACGCCAAAATCACATTTGGCTTTTAGTGAAAAAGGGGTGTGTGTGAATTGTGTAGCGCTACGAGCTAGGCATGGAAAATCCAAAAATGGGTGTGTGTGAGTTACTTGACATAGTGGGTCCGCATGGGGGAAGTGGACAACACAAAGTAGGGGCCACCGAGTGTGCACACATACGCTTGAGAGAGAGACAAGCTGCAGCATTCAAATCGTCAACAGATGTTTTATTTTCCATCCATTTTTTTTTTTTTTGAATCTCTTCTTGAAAGGAGTTTTCCACGGGACACATGGTCAAGTGAGGCATGAGTGACTATAATGGTGATTGAAATAGTTCAAGGACGTGTGGTGATTGGCTTGACGACACAAATGAAAGAAACAATAATAACCACAATATCGCATTTTGATATGTTTACATTTTACCATCACATTAGTGATTGCTTCCACAAAATTGTGCACCATCACTCATGACCTCACTAATGGTTTTCAAATGCATGCAATTACACACAAAAACTGTCCATCCCTTTCATGAAAATTTTCACTTGCATCAATTGGTCAATAATTTGTATTGGTAATTTGTATATGTCTTAGTATCAACACGATTGTACAATTCCAACTACAAGCGGAGTTGTCAGTGCACACACAGTTCCAACTTGGTCATACCCAAAAGATAAATCTTATGCACAATCACACTACTCAATCTTTCTTTCTCTCACTCCAATTTTGTGCTTGGTTGAACACACATGTCATTGGAATTCATGCATGCATAGAAACCCAATTTTTACTCAAAACTGAATCAACTATTACCAATTTGGAGATGCATACATCATTCACTAATGCATAAATTTCCTCTCAATTTTGATCCCACTTTATACTTATTGCAACATAAGTTACTCATTCATATTGATCAAGCCTAAGTAGGCCTATTGGGAGTCTTGCATGGCAACACCATCAAGTTCACATCAATCATGCAATCATAGCCAATTTCCAAACGAGTCCTAATCATTGCAAAACTAATTGCTCATTTTTCTTAGCCAATCAAAACCTTGTTCAACAATCATTGCAATAGTAATTGTTCATATTTGATAACCCTAATCATCCAAACCTAATCGGCTTGTCATTTGGTTCGTACGGTTACACACAATTGATTACGGCATTTGCACATGCACAAATCATTGAATTTTTGAATATTTTCAATCAAATTGGCACACCGATCATAATGGTAATCACATAAATAATCTTCAATTGAGTACCAATTGAATCATCCAAAGTCAATCAATCTCAATACACCGATCTTTTAGGCCAAATTAATCATCATAATTGGTAAAAAATACCAATTAATCATTCACAATTTAGACATAATTGATCATTAATTAGGCACACACACCTAAATTTAGGCCGTCGATTTGTGCAAAAATTTCATTAAACACTCAATGCATTTCATCAATTGCACACTTGATCACATATACATGAGTATATAAATGCTAAATTAACTCAATTTCAATAAAAAATTGATCAAATTTTAACTCAATTTAGCATTGCACACACAAAAATTAGGTGCACAAATCCAATTTTTTGCTGAATTAGCAACGAAATTAGGCCAATTCCTAATGTTTGCACACACATTTCTTGCAAAATCATCAATCTACAAGCATTTAGGTGTTCAATTTGACCATAAATCTTCTCATCAAAGTTATTTAAAATGGGCGCACACAATCAAATCTTGCCCTAATTTTGGCAATTAGGCCTACTCCATGACCGGAATAGCCTCACATACACATCAATTTAATGATTTGCACACACAATTTATGCAAAACTACCATTCCTTAAGCATCTAGGCATTCTATTTCATTCCAATTTCATGAAATTAGGCATAAATTCCATTAATTAGGCACACACACCTAATTTTAGCAATGATTTAGCAACTCAATGGGATCAACTTAATCAATCAAAAATTGAACGGAGTAGGTCAATCCACTTACAATTGATTACTTGCTCGCTTAATCTTTGCTCCCCGCGTAGACACTCCATTGCACACACATGTGTACAACTCCGATTCGGTCCAAAATCGATCAAAAAGATTGACCAAAATCAACACTCAATCACATGATTAGGCATAGATTAGAGCAATTAAGACTGATGATCCTCCTCAATTAAGGGGATTTAGCATACATTCCAAATCAAAATTAGTGGTTAGGTTAGCACAATTAGCATGAAATTAGCATGGAATTAGTACAATTAGCACGAAATTAGCATGAATGGGATGCAAAATTAGTGAAGGGTAGTGAAAAATTAGCAAAATCAAAAGAGAATTTAGGGGTTTTTGGGGTGAAATGACTCTATACACATCCAATTAAACCTAATTACACTACACACAAATAAAATCCTACCTAATTACAAGAAATCGGTAATCAAATTACTCTTATCTTTTGCAACCTCAACTCCACTAGCGTAGGCAACCCGTCCCCGGCAGCGGCGCCAATGTTGGGGGCTTGCCATAGCATAGGCAATCTCCCACAAAATCTATCAATCCGGAGAGAGAGAGCATGACCCGGCTAGGGCTTGGAGGCATCACATAAAGAATGTGCGAGAGCGTCATCGGATGCAAAGATTGAGAGGATTCAAGAGCTTGCATCCTCCAATGCAAATAGAAATCATCCCAAATCAACTAATGCTAATCGTACATCAAGCATCAATACAAACAATCATCTACACACATCAAGCAACGAAGTGAAACACACTAATCTTGGAATCTCTCAAGCACAACTCTAATTACATGCATTGACGATTAAGCACACAAGATCGCATTCAAGTCGGCCACCCTAACCATGCCAATCATGGTGTCCAAATCAAGTCACACATAATCAAATTAAGCTCAAGGCTTCTTAAACCTACACACACACAAGCACACCATTAGAGGACAACTCTAATTCCTCAATCACATGTAAGTCCACTCCACTTAATCGAGAGAGTTAGATAAGGACTCCACTAATCGGAGTAGCTTAGCATAAGTAAGAGTTAGATTAAAGAAGATCAACACTTCAAAACAATGAAGGAAAGTAGATAGACATAATTGACGACATAATGAAGAATAGATTAATTAAGAGAGGATTACACTAATTACATGTGATTAGCACTATCCTTCTAAGCATGGGCATTAAGCTCAAAGGCTAGGCCATCAAGACCTCCTCTAGGGAGAGAGTTCTCAAAAGGACCACTCAAGAATGACCTCTCATTAAGCATAGGGCTCTTTTATAGTTTTGGGCCTCGAACCTTTCAACTATGGGATAAAGTGAGCTCTCTAGCCTAAACTCATACAACTTTGGAACTCCTAAATGAGCCCAAGCCCTATACAATAAAAAGTAAATATTGTGCACATCCACAACATATCCACAACTTGGTGTATAATTGGTGCAACCGTTAGCCGCTGCTAACAGTGTTGCACTACGCACATAATTTTTCTCTCTTTTTGTCAAATGTGTGTATTTGAGACTTTCAATACCGAAGTGGAGATGAAGCTATCTCTCTCTCTCTCTCTCTCTCTCTCTCTCTACTTGTCTCTTAACTCGAATGCACAACCTATCCTGAGAAAATAAATTCTATGTTTTTGACTAGACATACTTGTACTCCAAATTACCTACATTCTTCTACAAAGTTGTAGAGCTCAAAGAGATCTCTGTTTTGATTTTTGTTTGTTTGAATCAGAGTTTTGTAGCTCAAGTTACGAGCAAAATAGTGACCTACTGTCAATTTTCCCTAAACTGAGCAACCCGCTTCTCTCTCTCTTTGAGCTCATAGAAAGCTAAATCTTTCACCCCTGGTGGCTTGTGGAGTTCAGCCCCTTGCCACTTTAATATGTGTGTGCCAAGCTCACAATGCCTCCATAGCCACGGAAGCCCCGAGCTTCAATTTGTTTGCCGATGTGAAGCTCCCCGAGAAGAGGGAAACGTTGAGAGAAGTAGCATTGCAACCTTCAACTCTGATAGCACTTGAAGAGTGCATGGTGCATGCAGAGTGCAAGGGAGAAGAAGAACAACATGAGCACAATGTGGGTGGAGCTCTCAATGAGGATTCAAATTGCCTCACTACTATTTATTGCTCTATATGATCAAAACAATAGACAAGGTTAGTATGGTCAATGTGTTGGGTGTCCGGCCAGTTGTCAACAAAAGTATGTAAGGGCAATTGGGATCTCTTTGATCACCTATGGATATTATAGGCACTCATGGAAAACCTATGGAAATCAACAACTCTTGAGGACACCTTATAAAGGTACCTTTGTACTTAAGGAGTTTCTATGAAGGTAGTAAAGTAACTTTTGGCACCACATTGTACGGCAGTAGGTATGGACATCAACAAAAGTATTGCCAATTAAAGTTCCTTTTATAGTTCACAAGTACCTAGGGACAACATAGGATTCCTTGAATACCTACGTACATAAACATAAATTCCTTATTAAAGTACCTATGGACACCAAAAGTACTTTTGGACATCATAGTTTATTGAATAATTCCTATGGACATCATAGGTATTTCAAGAGACCTATGCACATCACATGACTCCTACTGAAGAAAGTACCTATGCTTGATTAAAAGTACCTTTCAAAGGTACTTTCAAAGTACCTAAGGCACCTTATAATGCAACTTCTATACTACAATGTAGTTTAGGTCATACAAACAAACCTAGTGAGGTGCCATACAAAGTGGCTATGGGCGTATGCAAAGTATTTATAAAGGTTTCTATTGCACCTAGAAAATACCTATGGCCCATAAGCAGTTTTAATAGCTTCATAAGATACCTTTGAAGGACCTCAAGAACCACAATAATAAAGGAATTTGATAACCTACAAAATAACTATGGCCCTACAAAAACAATTTAAAACACAATGTGCTTATACTTTACAACCACCATGTATAATAGTAAACTACCCTTTCAACTACCTACAAGACCTAAGAATAGAAAGGGGCTTATTTTGTAGAAAACCATACCTACACAAGATTTATAGATGCCTTCATATTAGTCATGCCAGAATCAATGTCCCCAACACTCTCCACTGCATGTGAAGGTAGAAATCTATGCTTCATGTGCTACAATCAATTGGCTATTGTTGTTAGCCATCCCCTTGGCTTTATTGCACTTGTTTTGAAGATCCTCTATTTGCCTTCTAAGCACTAAAGCTATGCATGACTACCCCTTGGTCTTCCACATGGATTGCTGCATGATCTCAAGCTCTCCCTGCTTTAACCGAATAGTGGACTTTACACCTTGTACGCTAGCCACTAATTGCACCACCAATTTGTCCATGATGTGCAAGTCCAACTCTACCAATGATGTATTTCCCTAGTCCTAGTCCCAAAAGATGCCTCTTCCTATTGTGCAGAGTCCATTTGACCTGGTTCATGGCTTTTTAGATCTCTACATGGTGGCATGCTAGAGCCTCCCTCACTAACCATGCTAGACCCCCACTAGACCCCCCCATTTTGTGCCAACCAATTGTTAATCTTTTCTTCTATTCCACCATGCAATTTCGTGCAATGGTCCTCCACTTGCTTCCTTGTTGATTAGGACTGCTTGATAAACATAATGGAAAATTTTTCTACATGGTTTGACAAATTGAGGGTGTATCTATTGGTGCAAAAAAATCTTTGCCTTCTTCTCTCACTTGATGCTAAACACACTAAGCCAATTCGCATTAGAAAGATCCTCTGCTTTGAGGTGTTGGAAAAGCTTACCTTCCATGGATACACCATATTCCTATGTAAATTTGCTACCATAAAGCAAAATTGGTTTCACTTTGGATAAAGAAATTTCTTGCCACTAGCTTTTGACATCTTGACTATGACCACCGAGAAGCAAGCTGCCTGCCTACTTTTGCATGGGGAGAGAGAGAGAGAGAGAGAGAGAGAGAGAGAAAGAGGGAGGGTGGAAACACACATCAAGATTCCATGGTCCCTACACTTTTATGCTCGAAATGTGAAAATGTTGTACCACTTCCCTTGCTTCCACCCTAATGTTTGTACAAAATTGATCGTCCTTAATAACACTAGTAATATAAATTATGGTAAGCTTTCTTACGTCTAACTAGCATTGAAACGACTTAATTGATATTAGTCACCACAATGATAAAAGTGAACCTTAGTAGTTCTTGCTCTCGTGTGAAGTGATTGGTTTTCCAAGTTGGTTCAATCGAGTACTGTTTGGAAAAGCTTAAAAAAACCCGACAGTGGTCTTTTAGTATAAAATAAGTTAATCAAAAATTAAAATGGCACGCCTTTTACATCGAGAAAGAAAAAACGAATTATATAAATGATTGAAAGATAAATATAAAAACAAAGCAAATAATATCTCTCTCTCTCTCTCTCTCTCTCTCTCTCTCTCGCTCGCTCGCTCGCTCACGCGCACGCACACACACACACTCTCTCTCTCTCTCCCCCCCCCCTTCCCAAAAAAAAAAAAAAAAACAAGTCATGAACAAATGAAAGAGAACTAATTTTTTAATAACTTAATCTCAAAAGGAGCCAATAAGATTTTAAAAGAAATGCTTTTCACTCTCATTTCAAAGAATAATAAACTCTTACATAGATTATCTTATCTTAGAAAAAAGAAAGCAATACTCACAATACTGAGTAGAAATATATCAATACTCCAAAAAGAATTACAACTAAAGTAGGCATGCCGTATGGAGTTTTCTTAGCTGTGCCAAGTTCTTGAACGTAGTGCACACTGTGTGGAGTTGGTTGAATTTGACGACTCATCAATTCGAGTTGCGGTGGCCAAGATATGGCTAGTCAAAGTTGGGTGCATTTGCTAAGGAGATGGTGCCATGCAATTTTTTCTCGTTTTCATGGCATTGGTTTGCGGTCTTGGGATCATCCAAATGCTGCAAGGGTGAAGGAGTTTGGGGTCCGGGTTGCCAACTTTTGATGACTTTTTACAGCTTGAGCATCCAATGCTAGGGGTGGAAATGACACCAATTCAAATGTGGTACAAAAAGTTTTCTTGAAAAGGCATTGGGTGGACAACTTTTGAGGCTTTGGGGTGCTAGATTGTCGTGGTGTTGCCACGTGGAGGCCCTATGAACCCACACGCAAAGAGGAGGTCTAGAGACATAGGGTATATAGGCTCCAACGAGCCTATGCATTGTGTACAAGGTGAGAGGGAGAGAGAGCTCCCCTCTCGTGGGCTATGGTGGGGGCCTTGTGTTGGGTGCTACGTGTAGGTGGGCGACCGTCTTGAGGTGGTTTTGGTGGCATTGTTGCTAGCACTAGAGGTGAAGGCTATGGGTCGGTGACTTTGTTTGACGATGATGATGTGGCTGGCCCGTATGTCACTTTCACACGTGGGGTTTCCGACGGGGCCGCCCTTTTAAAGTTGACGGCCAAGAGGGCTAGCACTAGCGCTAGTGCCCCCTCGACTCAGGAAAGTGAGAGAAGTCGACATGCCTACAAAGAGGCAATTTCCATGCATGAAAAGAGGAAAAGCTGGACAAAGTGTCGAGTGCTCCACAACTTACTAGAAAAGGACCAATTTTTTGTATAAATAGCCCAAAACGGCTCTTTTTTGAGGCTTTTTGCCCGACTACCAAAAGGAGGCACCGTCAAAGTGATGAGGGTGAGTGTGTGAAGAGTTTTTGGTGTTGAATCAAGCTTGGATTTCTTTGTAGTCTATCTATCCCCCCGCCCCTTTCTCTTCTGTTGCTTCTCATTGTGTGTGTGTTGGTGACAACACATGTGTGTGCCTGCGGACCATTTTGTGGTGCGCGCACACACACACACACACACACACACACACACACACACACACACACACACACACACACACACACACACACACACACACACACACACACACACACACAGAGAGAGAGAGAGAGAGATCTGGAAGTCTTTGAAAAGAATACAGGGTTCAATCACACTGTGCCAATGAGGGTCATCAGAGACAGGATGATAGAAGATGCAATGGTGTTGAAGGACAAAGGTTTCAGAGATAGAGTGATGCATGTCCTCAACAAACTTACAGTTTGATGAGAAATCATGACAGTATGTAAAATGATATTGTAAATATAAGAAAACAAAACAATTTCCCAAAAGAAAGAGAGAGAGAGAGAGAGAGAGAGAGAGAGAGAGAGAGAGAGAGAGAGAGAGAGAGAGAGAGAGAGAGAGAGA
The DNA here is from genome assembly GCF_014529385.1 of Adiantum capillus-veneris. Classification (NCBI taxonomy): domain Eukaryota; kingdom Viridiplantae; phylum Streptophyta; class Polypodiopsida; order Polypodiales; family Pteridaceae; genus Adiantum; species Adiantum capillus-veneris. The sequence continues at coordinate 158,739,311 of NC_140945.1, forward strand.
GAGAGAGAGAGAGATTTTTTGCATGTGTTGGTGGTCACTGTGATAGAAGCTGTACGAATGGTGCATGTGTGTTGATTCCCAAAGTGTGTGTGTGTGTGTGTGTGTGTTTGGTCTATTTGAGCGTGTCAATGCGTCAGATTGTGTACAAATGGTGGTTTGCTAGGTGAAAGTGTGTTGTTTGAAGGTGTTTTCTGCGAGGAGCAGGGTGCTGTGAGTGCCCTGGTCTATAGAGAGGCCTTGTGTAGAGGCTAGGTAGAGAGTATAATTCCAGACCCTCTGGTCTCACAGCTCAATGGCTAGCTTAACATAGATCATCCAAGAAAGCAAGGAAATGATTCTTGCCCTTGGAAAAAGGAAGAACTTGGACAAGGGAAATCATGCAATTCTCGCTGCCTAGATTTTTTATGATGGGTAAGTGATCATGGATATTGGCTAGCATAGGGCTAGTGCTTTGTATCATGTGGTTGAGAGATACCTCAAGGCTCAGCACGAGCTTGAGGTTACTTTGTACATTTCTTCATGGAGATTCTAATATATACACTCACTCAGAATTGTGAGTTTAGCAAAAAAAAAGAAAAAAAAGAGTCTGCCATTGTAGAGTTTGCTACCATATTACAACTCTTCCTTCACTCGCTGTCAGCAAAGCGTTCACTCCTTTTTGTCTTTTTCGGAGCAATGGCCTCAAGATGCATGTGATGTACAACACTTGCATGCGTCAGCAATAAGGTGTCACAAATTTTCATGGAGAAAGTGGGAACAATATGTCCCTTCCTTAAAGAGCCATGGTTCCCAAAGTGCATTGATGTTGCACGTATTGAATTATATACAAACATTTCTAACATTGAAAACCTAATTTTCAATAGTTGCTTCTCTCCATGAACTTCCAAGGGGCTCTACACTAAGTGAAGAAACCAAAATTTTGCTTGTGTTGATTGCCAATCTTCTGGCGCCAACTTATCCTACTTATTTTGGAGCTCTTTTTCAATTAATGCACTCATGCCTATTTGGCCCAAATGGGCAAACAACCATAGACATGGGGGTAAGTAGATCTCGAGAGCAAGGATAGGTAACAATGCATTCATCATTTGATAAAGAACTATATGTTTCCATACCATGGTCTTTAGAATTCCAAGACTCTCCCTACAAATTGGAATAGGTCATACCATGATCTCTAGCTAGAAGTGCAAGTTTTTCTAGATAATTTTCATAATAGGATGAAAGGAATCTCTCTCTCTCTCTCTCTCTCTCTCTCTCTCTCTCTCTCTCTCTCTCTCTCTCTCTCTCTCGCCTTCACCTTCGCTTTTTGTGCTTCCTTGGTCTCCCCTAGGGTGAGGGGAGGCTCTTAGGGGAGGCGTTACAACCCAGTCTAGCCCTCACCATGCCTTAGCCTATGCCTCTCCAGGCCCAGCTATTGTTGGAATTAGGGTTGCAGAGAAACACACACAGCTTGGAGAAGAAGAAGGAAGCTCAAGGCACACAATAGAGAGTGTGTTACTTAGTGTGCAATGGAAAGATAGATAGCCCTAGAGTGATGGGCGTATATACAATGCACGGGGGAAAAAACCTCCTAAAGAGGGAAAAAATGCCCCGGCGGTCCTAGTGTGTTCACACACATCACTACCACATGTATATGGTAACAAATCCCCCCTGGAGTGATGCGGTGAACGAGAGCTGGCACATGAGTAAAGGGAAGTGCCATGCCCTGAGGACAGGATCAGTCCACAAAGGGGAGTAAGCCCAAAGCTTTGCGGAAAGCTTCAAGCTTCTCACGAGACAATGCCTTTGTGAAAAGATCTGCAAGGTTGTCCTGTGTTGGCACATAAGCCAAGCTGATCTCTCCTGCTGAGAGCCTCTCCTTGACATAGTGGTAATGCACCTCAATGTGCTTTGTGCGAGCATCAAAAATTGGGTTCCTCGCAACTGCCAATGCGCTCTGACTGTCAGTGTAGATAGTGTTGGCAGTGTCCTGTCCAACACCCAAGTCAGCCATAAGGCGTCTGAGCCATACACACTCAACCGTAGCTGTGAAGACTGCCCTGTACTCAGTCTCACAACTCGAAGTGGCCACAGTAGGTTGCTTCTTGCTAAACCATGATATACATGAACTGCCAAGCATGAAACAAAAACCACTTGTGGACACTCGCGTGTCAAAACAACCAACCCAATCTGAGTCCGAAAAAGCATGTAAGTCTGGCGGCAATGATCCCCCCTTGGGATAAAACAAGCCAAGATGTAAAGTGCCACTAAGGTAGCGGAAAATCCTCTTGACAGCCTGCCAATGCTTAGACCCTGGGCTATGCATAAATCTGCTGACCTGCGAGACTGCAAATTGAATATCTGGCCTCGTGTTGCATACATAAATGAGGCAGCCAACAGCAGTTTGGTAAAGAGTGACATCAGCAGGATCGCCAGCATCATGTAGACTCAACTTCAAACCTGTTTCCATGGGAGTGGCAATAGGTTTGCAATCCTCAAGTCCAAACTTACATAGCAATGTCTCTATGTAAACTTTCTGACACAAGGCAATACCACCATCACACTGCTTAAACTGTATACCCAAGTAATGATGCAACAGCCCCAAATCTTTCATCTTGAAAGTAGCATTCAAATCAGCCTTAAATTCACCAATATGTCTCTCATTTGGTCCAGTGATCAACAAATCATCAACATAAAGAACCACAATGAGAAATACATCATCCTCACGCTTTACATACAATGTGCTTTCTGTTGGACTGCTACGAAAGCCTCGTTTAACCAAATGAGTGTCAGCTTTCTCATACCAAGCACGAGGAGATTGCTTCAACCCATACAAAGCCTTCTTACATTTGCACACTTTGTCCTCTTGTCCTTTTATGACAAAACCGCGAGGCTGCGTTACATAAACTTCCTCAAATATGTCACCATTCAAGAAAGCAGTAACAATGTCTGATTGATGTACATCCCAACCAAAATGAGCTGCCAATGCACATAGAAAATGCGCAGTAGTCATACGACAAGTGGGAGAAAAAGTCTCTTCATAATCTATGCCTTTTTGTTGTGCATAACCCTTTGCAACAAGTCGAGCCTTATGGCGATCGATCTCACCATCCGGCTTGCGTTTCAACTTGTAAACCCACTTCGTACCAATGGCCTTTTTGCCAGGAGGCAAATCACATAAAGTCCATGTGTCATTCTCTATAAGTGCATCATATTCTGATTTCATGGCAGCAATCCTATTTTCTGAATTCTGCGCTTCATCAAAAGACAGAGGCTCCTCAACATCATGTAAACTAGACACAGCCAAAGCATAACAATCTGATGCATAAGATGCATGGCGAGAGCCTGAACGAGTACGACTAGATAAAGGTGCATCCAATTTATTGTCACGCAAAGTGTGCACCAGCCATTTTGGCATACCTCTAGCCTGCTCATTTTCAGCCCTTTCCTCTTCAAGTACATCATGTACATCTGCATCAGTAATAGGCTGTTCTAAAACATTTTCAGAAACCCCCATAGGCTGTACATTTGCCTCATTGGAACTTACATTCGTATTTCCACCACTGAAAAGAGGCAACAAAGTGTCATAAATGTCCTGTGAGCTTACATTACTGTCTCTAGTACATGACAGCAAGGGCTGAACAGAGTCTTCCACAAACACTACATCCCGTGAAACCAGAATACGTTTTGTTTGCGGATGATACAACCTGTAACCTTTGCTTTCAGCACTATAACCAACAAAAATACATTTGACAGCCTTATCATCCAATTTTCTGCGTTGCACTTGTGGCACCAAAGCATATGCCAAACAGCCAAAAACACGCATGTGCTCAATAGAAGGTTTTCTATCATGCCATGCTTCATATGGAGTAATAGACTGCAAAGCTTTCGTAGGACACCTGTTAAGTACATAAGTGGCACACATGATGGCCTCAAGCCAAAAAGAATGCGGCAAAGCTTGACTTTTGACCATACATCGTGCCATTTCCGTTAGTGACCTGTTTTTCCTCTCAGCAACACCATTTTGCTGAGGTGTATAAGGCACTGTACATTGGTGTTTTATCCCACGACTAGCCAGAAATGCATTAAATTCATGAGACATATACTCCCCCCCTCGATCGGAACGGAGGGTGCCCATAGTACATTTTGAGACATTTTCAGCCATAGCCAAAAAATTTTTGAAGCACATAAAAACTTCGGACTTCGCTTTAAGCGGAAATACCCATGCATGCCTGGAGTAATCATCAATGAAAGTCACGAAGTACAGGTAATTGCCCAAGGACGGAGTTTGCATGGGCCCACAAACATCACTATGCACAAGCTGCAACCTGCATGTGACCCTAACTGAACCATCCTTTGGAAACTTAGAACGCTGCATTTTACCCAGAATACAGCCTTCACAAACATGTTTGACAGGTGCTTCAAGAGGCGGCAAAGAAGCAACCATATCAGATTTCTGCAAACGCAGCAAACTGGCAAAATTCAGATGACCAAAACGTGCATGCCAAAGTTTTGCATCTGAAATAGCCCTTGAATCTGCAACATCATTTGCAAAATTTTGTCCACACTTGTCATACAAAGTGAGCTTATACAGCCCACGGCACAAAAGCCCATATGCAACAATTTCATCACCAAAATTGAGATCATGAACTGTACATCTGTCATCCACAAATTTGACTACAAGTCCAAGTCTAGCAAGTGCGGATACAGACAAGAGATTCTTCTTGATCCCAGGTACATAAAGTGCATCAACAAGTGTGAAGGAACTGCCATTAGCAGCAGTGAGCACAATCTTTCCAACTCCCTGAACTGGATAAGAGGCGTTGTTGGCACAAGTGTCTGAATTCCCATGAGGGACAGACTCGAGAGAGGTAAACAATTCACGATGTGAGGTAATGTGCTTTGTAGCACCACTCTCGCAATACCACACATGTGAATCTGCAGCAACTGACAAGCATGCATCATGGACAGCAGGATTGTAAGTGCACTCTACGCTAAAAGCCCATTCTGCATCAACATCAGCATCACAATCTCCTTTCACAGAAGACTCAACAATGGATGCATTTGTAGTGGAACCAGCATTTGCAGTGGAACCACCCTCTTTCTTCTTAGCCTCTTTGGCCTTCAACTTAGGACACGACTTGATCAAGTGATCATTGGCTTTACAATAATGGCAACGCATCTTCTTTTTGCCCTTATCACCAGAATTGCCAGACGAAGTACTGCCAGCAGAAGCATTAGGAACATAATTTTTGCCACTCACAGCAGAACCATAAGAAGTGGCTGCATTACTATCACCACCCTTTCTTTGAGAAGCAATAAAAGCCTGTTTAACTGCACGCTGCCTAGTCCTGTTTTTTCTAGAAAGTGACTCTTGCAACAGCAATGTGCATAATGCATCAAACTTGACAACTTCAGGATTTCCTTGGGTCATCAGTCTCCAAGTACTAGCAAAAGTCTGGTAGGAATCTGGTAAGGCATCAAGAACAGTCTGCACAAGGGAACTGTTTGAAATGACTTCACCTGCAGAAATAAGCTGCTCATTGATATCCTTGACACTAGTAAGGAAAGTGTCCATATCATCTTCCTCATGCATAATCTTCGACTCCATCTCTTTACACAGCAAAGCAATTGTAGCCTCATTGCGGCTTGCATAAAGACCTGCTAGAATATCCCAAGACTGTTTTGCAGATTTTGCTGAACGGATGTGAGGAATAATGGTGCGCTTCACAGACAACGCAATCAATGCATGAGCCTGCACATCCTTAACATCCCAACGAGCTCTTTCTGCCATAGGCAAAACAACTCTAACAGCTGCAATCCTTGCAGCAAGACCTGCAACATCCTCAACATCGCCTACATCTTCAGAACCAGGATGTACATCAATGCCCTGCACAATGTTCCAGACACCTTTTGACACAAGAACATGTTGCATCATATAAGCCCACATAGGGTAGTTGTCCCCATCCAACCTGTCCTCAGCAACAAACATCTTGAACACATCTGTGTTGTTGTTGTCAGCCATGGTAAATGCTGCACCTGATGTGAAAACTGCCCGAAAATTGGAGAAATGGAGCGGGAACAACTTGTGCTATATAGCACAAACCGTAGAAGACTATAAGGCACCTGTTATGTAGAAAGCGGCACTGACAGAAAATCTGCACAAAATGACGAAATAGCCTGTGCAATACTGCCCGTAGTGGAAACGGAGGTCGAAATGAGCCCAAATGAAAATTCTGAGCAGACCTAGCTCTTCGAGCTATCCCAAAAAATTTGTCGACCTGCAAACGCTCGCCAAAGCTCACTGAAATCGGAGAAAGTGAGCAGGCGTGTGCTGGAGTAGCTGGCGACTAAGCCCGAGAGGACGTGACCTGCTCTGATACCAATTGTTGGAATTAGGGTTGCAGAGAAACACAGACAGCTTGGAGAAGAAGAAGGAAGCTCAAGTCACGCAATAGAGAGTGTGTTACTTAGTGTGCAATGGAAAGATAGATAGCCCTAGAGTGATGGGCGTATATACAATGCACGGGGGAAAAAACCTCCTAAAGAGGGAAAAAATGCCCAGGCGGTCCTAGTGTGTTCACACACACATCACTACCACATGTATATGGTAACAAAGCTATACCCCTGTTTCCTGTGATCTACTTCAGTTGTTGTTCGTTTTGCAGTCCGGTTTTCCTACCCAAAACCAGGATGTTTGCTCTATGTTTGCTGGCCGATATGCCTAGCTTCGGCTCTTTGCCTTCCCGGCTTTGCCCTAGATAGCTCATCAATTCAAGCTGGTAATCGATTCAAGGTGCCAATTCATTCAAGGCTCTCAGAGAGTCTTCAAGGCTATCAAAGGCCCTGATCAAAGATTTCAAGTAGTTCATTCAAGGCTCTGACCAAGTTTCAAGGCTGCGATCAATTCTCTGATCAAGATCTTTACAAGATCAACAAGAACGAACACCTCAAAAATCCTTGCAAGGACTCGATCAAGATTTGCTACAGTCCTAGTAGCACCAAGATTGGATAAGACAACTTCAAGCAGCCTTGGATCAAGGTATGGAGGAAAAGCATGATCTTAAAGCTCACCTTAGCGCACTCGAGGCATGCTTTGACTCCATGACTGATCTAGCCACCAATAAGGTAAAGGAAGTCGAAGCTAAGGTCACCCAAGATCACTCAACAACCTTCACTAGGGTGACAACTTGTGTGACAACGGAGTTTCGTGAACAACGATCCCAAGAAGAGAACACACTCAAGGTCTGCATTGGTGGGCTTGCCTCCCCATGGTTCACCACTGAGGGCACTCTCAAAGAAGCACTTACTAGGCTCAATGACATCCTTCAACTAGTCAACTTCAAGACGAACGTCGTCTCCTAGATCAACGACACACATAGACGCTGTTAGGAGTTTTTTGGAAGAAGTGATTGCACATATGTACATACACATGCATGGTGCATTGAATAAAGAATTTCCCATTTTCCAAATCCAGGTGGTTACGTGGGGCACACATGTGTACAGGTAGGACAACGTGTACATAGTACATCGATTTCCATCGTCACCAGTATCAGTGTGTTTTTCTATAATAATGAGGAGTTGGTAGAGCGTAAAAATTCTCGGGGAAGCTATCAGCGGGCCGACGCCATGAGGTAAGCAGGTGCATCAAGTGGCATTCAATGGCGTCAAGAGGTCGAAGGGGATCACGACTTGCACGTGGATAAGTACGCACACAACGAGAGCGTTTTATTGTGATAAATTATGCAAAAAGGTCATCACAAGAACTATATTTTGGGGCCACATCACGTGATTGCGGGATGCATTATTGAGAAAAGTTGAGTGCCAGGTGTGCGGATGGATGTAGAAGGGTAACAAAAATGCAATGAGTGGCCATTTTTTGGTCTGTTCGGGGTCCGTTTGAGGTCAATCAAAAGGCCAAAGGTGCCCAAGGGATAAAGTAAAGTGTGGAAACTAAAAACCTGAGAAAAAACAAAAAAAACATGGAGAGAAGAGGAGGAGCAGCTGCAACTCAGTTTTTGCTGTTTTTGAAGCCTGTTTTGGCTATAAACTACTCATCCGAGTTCGGATTTGAACACTTTGATATTGTAGACTGGGGTTTTTGGCCGTTCTGGGTGCAATGGTGCTGTTCATTTTGCTAAGTTCCTCACTATTTTTTTGTTGTTTTGGCTGTGTAAGTTTCTCCTGTGAGTGAAGCCTCTGCTCAAATTTGTTATCTAGTATCTGGCATATTTCATCCATGGTGTGAGATATTTGCCCCATTGCTGATGGCCCAAGCTTAACTGTATCTAAGCATAAAAAATCTTCCTCTTTTGAGCTAATGTGTGTGTGTGTGTGTGTGTGTGTGTGTGTGTGTGTGTGTGTGCATTGAGTGGGCAAATGGATAGTCTCTCTTCTCTCACTCCATCATTGTGTTCCCTGTCTCGCGGCCAGGTGGATTGTGTAAGCCGAGTGGTGCCCCATAATCTCTGTGTGTGTATTATCCCAAGAGTGTGTTTTGGATGATCATAGAGACATTGTGCGTGTTTCCATCCCGCTCTGTGTGTGTTTGCGTACGTGTGTGTGTATTATCCCAAGAGTGTGTGGGGTGATCATAGAGGCGTTGTGTATGTGTGCGTCTGTGTTGAGTGGACAAATGGATAGTCTCTCTCCTCTCACTCCATCGGTGTGTTCCCTATCTTGGCTAGGTGGATTGTGTAAGCTGAGTGGTGCCCCATAGTGTGTGTCTGTGTATCATCCCAAGAGTGTGTGTCCGTGATCATAGAGGCGTTGTGTGTGTTTTCATTCCGCTCACATTGTTTTGGCGCCCCCACGGAGGATCTTCTTCAAGTACCTTCATTTTCAAGATTACAGATTACAGGTTACAGGGAACATGTACAGGTACAAGTGATTCACACAGGTACAGGTAGCTAGAGTAGAGTTATATACTGGCAAGTGGGAGTCACTTGCAGTTGCCGTGGGTATGCATCATTTGATGCCTGTTTGAGTGCATTGTCTGGTATTGTATGTTACTTGTGGATGTTGCCATTATACACCTTTGTGGAGCCATACTTGGCTTCATTTGGCAGTCCCAACCATTTTTTGTTGGGGTATAAAGCCCAATGTGGTCGCCCAGGTAAGTGGGCGGGCCGCCAGGTATGTACACATATTCTTTTGTTAAAACCTAATAAGAACTCACTATGCTCTACACATTACAGTAGAGCAAGTTCACCATATCATCGTGCTCTTCTTCTCGCACTCTCTCTCGTGTCGCACTTCCGCTCGTACTCCTTTAACTGGTATCAGAGCTCAGATTGAGGCTCGGGGCAGCACTGCAGGAGGCTAGAGTCACTAGCTCAGATTGGAGTGAAATTCGACAGGCGAAGACACGGCCCCAAATCCTGTAGGCGAGTCCGAAGGGCTCGGTGTTCTCAGAATTTCATTATGAGGTCATCTCGGCCATCGTTCGGCTTCGACAAAGGTCTGCGCAGGCCATTTTTGACTACGTGGTCTCGACGGGTGTAGATCCGACTCTGCAAATTTGGGGTTTTCGGCCTACGACTGCAGGTGCTGAGGATATTGACACTCCCATAGTGTTGATTTGTGGCTGTCTACACATCGAAGGACGGCTCACAGTTCTTGGAGGCATGTCACATACGACACGGACGCATCTACACAGACTGTAGGCGACATCCACTAGTTCATCAGGTAGCTTGTGTTTGCTGCTTGATATTCCAGATTTCATCCTGACATTGCAGGTACTTCCACATGGGATGTATTATGAGAGATGATGTATGTCTGTTGAGGGTTTGCTGGCTGTGAGTCACGCAGCAAACAACCGCCGCAGCGGTTACAACATACAGTGGGAAATTTGTGGATGTATGACTTTGTGGGAAGTCTATGTACTATCAGATTTACTGCAGCCTTTGTTGAGGGTCGAGTGAGGTTTTATTGAGCTGGGGGAATCTCGAATGTTTATATCCTTTCGGTGATACAGGTCTTGGAGCGATCCCTTGAGCACCCTTAGATAGGCAGCTAGGATGTATTGACTGTGATTTAGACAGTTGGGATTGCATCTTTGATTTACTGCCGTTGAGGCATTGTCGCAGTGTATGCTTATAGGACAGTGACAGGACAGTGAGAGACAATGTTTTTTGAGCTGTTTTTTGGTCTGTTTTTAGTACACCAGAGCCATTTTACAAAGGAGACTCTGCCAAAATTTCTACAAAATCTGAAGCTTTCTTGGTTCATTTGACAGGTTGATATTGGTTCAGAGGTTAGTTTACAGGGGAAACTCTGACGAATTTTTCCCAGAAAAGTAAACTACTGTGAAGCGTAGCTTTTGCTGGATCACAGGACACTGCTCTTTACAATATCAAGAAGCTGGATGGAACCAATTTCCCATTGTGGAAGAAGCAGATTTGGCACGTGTTTGTACAAAAGAAGCAGATAAAACCTATAAAGCTCAAGGGGATAAAACCAGAAGATATGGACGAAGATGAATGGAGCGAAATGGATGAATTGACACTTTCTACCATTATGCTGACTTTGGCAGAAAGCGTTTACTTCAATGTAGTAGACAAGATGTCGGCTTATCAAGCATGGTTAAAGCTGAGTGATCTTTATGAGAAGCAGAGTGCAGCTTCACAGGTATACTGGCTTAAGAAGCTTGTTGACTTGAAGATGAAAAAAGGGACACCTATGTCCAATCATCTGAATGAATTTAACACAATCTACAGTCAGTTGTCAGCTCAAGGTGTCAAGTTTGATGAACCTGCTAGAGCTATGTTCCTGTTGATCACATTGCCGGAAAGTTGGGACACTTTTCACACAGCTTTGTGTAATTCTGCACCTCCAGATGGTTTGAACATAGCCGGTGTAGAAGGAAGTCTGCTTACTGAAGAAACCAATAGAAAGACAATGGACAAAGGCAAAGGAACAACCTTAGTTGTCAGGGGAAGGACCAAAGAAAAGTACAAAGGTGGAAAGAGGAATCAGTCTCGTAGCAAGTCCCGCAGTGCTAAAGGCAAGAGTGACATAGAATGCTACCATTGTGGCAAGAAGGGTCACATGAAAAGAGACTGCAGAGAATGGAAAGCAGAAAAAGGCAAAGAGAAAGCTGAAGACCATGGTGAGAAGAACAAGTCCTCAGTGAAGATTCAAGAAATAAATGTGACAAACACTGTTGCAGAGGATGACAATCTAGTGTCAGGAGACATCTATTTCTTGAAGAATACAATGGACTCAGCTCTTCTTACAGCATCTGATGGAAATGCACTAAGTGACTGCATTATAGAATCAGGGGCATCACTTCATGTGTCTCCAAACAAGGAGTGGTTTACCTCTTATGTGACCACTAAAGATCATGTTCGGCTAGGCAATGGGCAGACATGTGAGATCTTAGGTGTTGGAGATGTACAATTGAAGTTTCAGAATGGCTCTTCTTTCACGCTGAAGAATGTGAGACATGTTCCCTTAATTACAAAGAGCTTGATCAGCACAGGTTTACTTGATGATGCTGGCTACATCACCACTTTTGGACAGAACATGTGGAAGATATCCAAGGGTTCTATGACAGTAGCACAGGGAGTAAAGTCTGGAGGACTTTACATGATTTATGTATCAAATGTCTCTAAAAATGTAATCAATGTAACCGAGCAGCCGAACGTTTCTTTGTGGCATAGCCGGTTAGGACATATGTCCAAGAAGGGAATGGAAATCTTGTCTCGTTCTGGTTATTTGCCTGGATTTTCATTTAATGATTTTGAATTCTGTGAACATTGTCTGTATGGTAAGCAAACACAGCAGCCACATAAGCATAGAAGCAGTAGAAGAGATACACAGTTGGCACTTGTTCATAGTGATTTGTGTGGACCTATGCCTAACCTATCTCTAGGGGGAGCTTCTTACTTTATGACATTTATAGATAATTACTCGAGGAAAGTATGGGTTTACTTTCTCAAGCACAAGGATGAAGCGTTTAGTGTTTTCAAAACGTTTGTGACACTTGTGGAGAATCAGAGTGGCAAGAAGCTTAAATGCTTACACACTGACAATGGTGGAGAGTATGTTTCAAAGGCCTTTCAGGACTTTTGTGAGTCAAAAGGTATAAAACGTGAACTTACTGCTCCTTACAATCCTCCTCAAAATGGTGTTGCTGAGAGGATGAATAGGACCATACAAGAGAAGGTCAGAAGTATGTTGTCTAATGCACAGCTGCCAAATGGGTTTTGGGTTGAAGCTGTATCAACAGCTGTTCATCTTGTAAATAGATCTCCTAGCAAGGTTTTGCAAAAGGATTCAGTGCCAGAGATGGTATGGTCAGGCAAGGTGCCCTCATACAAGCATCTCAGAGTCTTTGGCTGTGAGGCATATACTCACGTTGCAAAGGAATTTAGGAACAAACTTGAGCCAAAGAGTAGAAAGTGCATCTTTCTAGGCTATGGTAATTCTGGTGAGATGGGGTACAGACTTTGGGATCCCGAATCCAGAAAGGTTATCCGCAGCAATGATGTTCACTTTAATGAAGCCAAATATCATTCTAAACTAGAGGAAGTTGAGGAGATTAGAAGAGTTTTCTTCCAAGAAGATGGACCTGCACGTGCAAGACAAAATGTCAGGGCTCAAGAAGAGCAAGGACATGATAGATTGGAACCACAGTTGTGGCTGAACCTGAGCCACCTATTGTGCGTAGATCTGGACGTGTCACGCGACCTCCTGATAGGTTTGTTCCATCTATGAACTATGTCATGTTGACTGATTGCAATGAGCCTTCATGTTACAAGGAAGCAGTGCAAATGAAGGACTCCAAGAATTGGCAATTGGCCATGCAGTCAGAGATGACAACTCTGCATAAAAACCAGACATGGAAGCTAGTTAAATTACCACGGGGCAAAAAGGCTCTACCCTGTAAATGGGTTTACAGGTATAAGATCACCGCTCATGATAGTCAGCCAAAGTACAAAGCAAGGCTTGTTGCCAAGGGCTTTAAGCAAGAACAAGGCATTGACTTTGATGAAGTCTTCTCTTCGGTGGTCAAGATGACTACATTGAGATGCTTTCTTGCATTGGTTTCCATATTAGATTTGGTGTTGCACCAAATGGATGTCAAGACAACGTTCTTGCATGGTGATTTAGATGTGGAAATTTACATGGAGCAGCTAGAAGGGTTTGTTGAGAAAGGCAAGGAAGATTGGGTATGCCAGTTGTTAAAGAGTCTTTATGGCTTAAAACAATCACCGAGGGCATGGTACCGTAAATTCCACAAGTTTATGCTTTCTCAAGGCTACAGACGTAGTGAGTTCGATCACTGTCTATATACAAAGAAGGCTAAGGATGGCAGTTGGTTGATCCTTATTTTGTATGTGGATGACATGTTCATTGCTGGCAAGCACTTGGAAGAAATTTCAGCTTTGAAGTCAAAGATGGCAAAATCGTTTGACATGAAAGACATGGGTGAGGCAAGTCATATACTTGGTATGCGCATTGAGAGAGACAGATCAAAGAAGTTGATTTGGTTATCTCAAACAGAGTATATTGACAAGGTTTTGCAACGTTTCAATATGGAGAAGGGAAAGGCACTGAGTGTTCCACTGCCACCATATGTGAAACTTAGCAAACAAGATTGTCCTGTGTCTGAGGAAGAACAGGATGAAATGGATAAGATTCCATATGCTTCTGCAGTGGGTAGTTTGATGTATGCAATGATTGCTACTCGCCTAGACATTGCATTTGCAGTGGGAGTAGTAAGTCGATACATGTCAAGCCTAGGCAAGAAACATTGGGAGGCAGTGAAAGGAATATTGAGATACCTGAAAGCTACAAAGAGTATGTGTATATGCTATGGGAGTCAGGAGCTAAGTGTAAAGGGTTTTACAGACTCAGATTATGCAGGTGACTTAGACAACCGAAGGTCTACGTCAGGGTATGTCTTTACATTGGCTGGTGGTGCAGTATCATGGCGTTCTAGATTACAAGATTGTGTTACTCAGTCTACTACAGAGGCTGAATATGTTGCAGCATCAGAGGCATGCAAAGAATCAATTTGGCTTAATCGACTAGTAACAGATTTGGGAATCAAAGAAGAGATGCCTGTGTTATATTGTGATAGTCAAAGTGCTATACAATTGGCTCGCAATCCAGTTTATCACTCAAAGACAAAGCATGTGGATGTGAAGTATCATTTCATCAGGGAAATGCTCGAGGATAAGCAACTTCAGCTTGCCAAAGTTCACACCACAGAAAATCCTGCTGATCTACTTACAAAAGGACTTCCCTCAGAGAGCTTTGAGCATTTTCGCAAGCAGTTGGGTGTAGGGTAGTACATCACTTTTCTACATCTCTTGTATATTAGCTTGTATAGTAGCTTCTCTCACACTTAAAGTACCACATTGGACTTTAAGTGGGAGGTTGTTGGGGTATAAAGCCCAATGTGGTCGCCCAGGTAAGTGGGCGGGCCGCCAGGTATGTACACATATTCTTTTGTTAAAACCTAATAAGAACTCACTATGCTCTACACATTACAGTAGAGCGAGTTCACCATATCGTCGTGCTCTTCTTCTCGCACTCTGTCTCGCGTCGCACTTCCGCTCATACTCCTTCATTTTTGAGACTTGGTCTAGAAGATCTAGTCATTTCTGAGACTTGACTATAAGATATTTTGATAAACCTTCGTGAGAGGGTCGTGGTGAGGTTTTATTGAGTTGGGGGATTCTCAAATGTGAGATCCTTTTGGTGATACAGGTGGCAGGAGCACCTTTTTTGTGACCTCATGGGCTATGTACTAGTGATTCCTACTTGATGCTTGGGTTCCATTGTTGGTAGGTTATGCATACATATACAGTCTATATTTTGGGTTCTTACTACTCTACTTCTGGGGAAACTCTACCAAATTTTTTCCAAGTTGTGATGGCTGGTTTTTTGGTCTTTTGAGCCATTTATGTTGTTATGCTGCTGAAATTCTGGCAAACTCAAAGGGTAATTATTCAAGTGTGCTTTCTTGGGACGGCATGATTGGCCTTTAATGGATAATCACGACGGACCTCAATTCACTCCTTTTCATTTTGCACAAAGAATCCAGATAAATGTTTATGTGGCCACACGAAGTTTTTTAACCAGCAGTGCATAGTCTTTATGTTTGGGCCAAGAAGATTAAGAGAGATACTGGAATCCCCTTTACCTATTGCAATTCCAATGATTAACTATGAAAACTCATTTGATGTGTATGTGTTTATCCTTTTCTAAAGCTTGAGCTCCATTGAAGTTTCTGGAGGTTGAGTCAGTAAAAAGTTTTGGGTTCTTTCACTTGTGTTAGAAGGGGTTCTCAAAGCATCAAAACTTGGGTAGCCATGGATTTCTCTTATCCGGAATTTCATGGAAGAAGTGATGAAGATGTGGAAGGATTTATGGAACAGATGGAGGTTGCCTGCATTAGCAACTAGATTCATGATCGGGTGCAGATGTTACGTCTTCTCTAGATTTGTTTGAAGAGTGATGCACGAGTTTGGTTTAAAGCATTTGAAGAGGAGTTGCATGTGGCTGATCCACCTGTGAGATTAAGTTGGGACAATATAAAGCATGGATTGGAAGTGGAGTTTGTGAAGACAGAAGATCCTGACAAAGTATGGCAAGAAGTACAGGGTTTGGTGCAAAGGGAAGGTGAGCCAGTAGATGCGTACATACGTAAGTTGTCAATGGCATGAGAACATATATGCAAGGCCTTAGCACCATAGGTACCTCCACTTGACATGATGAAGAAGGACAGGTTCTTGGCTGGCCTTTGGGAGAATATACATTGGAGAGTGGAGCTAAAGAAGCCTAGGACATATGAAGATGCACTAGATGTAGCGAGGAACAAAGAGTGGAAGCTGAGAAGAATGAGTCATCTAGGAGTAGAGTCTTTGCCCAGGAGGTCTGAATTTCAGCCTATGGATTCTTTGCAAGGTCACATGCTAGGGGTTCATCATGAACTAGGGTTTCTGTTACTCCTCAGGTTATGACAGTAGTGGGGGGTTGCTATAGCAGTACAAGATGATGGGCTAAGGCAAGACACGAGGCAAGTGGTAGATTTAATGAAGAATCTCAGCCTAAACATGCTAGGTAATGTGGGAAATAATCGAGGTCGGGGGAGGTTTGCAAATCAGCCAGGAGGTGAAGAAAGACCCAGGAATGGTGTTGGACAAAGCAATGGTAGAGTCTGGAGGTAGACACCCACATGTTATAATTGCGGAGAGTTGGGACACATCAGCCCACAATGTGATAAGCCACCAAGGATGGGGGGAGACATGTATGCATTGCCAAGATAGGTGCTAACCAAGTCAAATGATTATGGCATTGTGTTACCATATACATGTGGTAGTGAGATGTGTAAACACACTAGGACCGCCGGGGCATTTTTTCCCTCTTTAGGAGGTTTTCCCCCCCATGCATTGTGTATACGCCTATCACTCTAGGGCTATCTATCTTTCCATTGTACACTAAGTAACACACTCTCTATTGTTTGCCTTGAGCTTCCTTCGTCTTCTCCAAGCTGTGTGCATTTTCTTGCAACCCTAATTCCAACAATTGGGTACAGAGCAGGTTGCGTCCTCTCGGGCTCAGTTGCTAGCAGCTCCAGCACACGCCTGCTCACTTTCTCCGATTTCTGTGAGATTTGGCAATTATTTGCAAGTTGACAAACTTTTTGAGAGAGCCCGTAGAGCCTACTCTGCTCAGATTTTCGATTCGGGCTCATTTCGGCTTGCGTTTCCACTACATGCAGTACTGCACAGGCTATTTCGTCATTTTGTGCAAAATTTTTGTCATTGTCATTTTCGTCATAACAGGTGCCTTACAGTCTTCTATAGTTTGTGCTTTATAGCACGTGCTGCTCCTGCTTCATTTCTCTTCTTTTTGGGCAGTTTTCAAATCAGGTGCAACATTTACCATGACTGACAACAACACAGATGTGTTCAAGATGTTTGCTGCTAAGGACAGATTGGATGGGGACAATTAGCCTATGTGGGCTTACATGATGCAACATGTTCTTGTGTCAAAGGGCATCTAGAATATTGTGCAGGGCATTCATGTACGTCCTGGTTCTGAGGTCTTGCTGCAAGAATTGCTGCTATTAGAGTTGTTTTGCCTACGGTAGAACAATCTCATTGGGAGGTAAAGGATACGCGGCTCATGCATTGATTGCGTTGTTTGTGAAGCGCACCATTGTTCCTCACATTCGTTCAACAAAAACAGCAAAACAGGCTTGGGATATTTTGGCTGGTCTTTGTGCAAGTCGCAATGAGGCTAAAATTGCTTTGCTGCGTAAAGAGCTGGATTCAAAGATTATGCATGAGGAAGATGATATGGACACTTTCCTTGCTAGTGTCAAGGATATCAATGAGCAACTTATCTCTACAGGTGAAGTCATTTAAGACAATTCTCTTGTGCACACTGTTCTTGATGCCTTACCAGATTCTTACCAGACTTTTAGTAGTACTTGAAGACTTATGACCCAAGGAAATCCTGAAGTTGTCAAGTTTGATGCATTATGCACATCGCTATTACAAGAGTCAGTTTCCAAAAAAAATAGGACTAGGCAGCATGTAGTTGAACAGGCTTTTATTGCTTCTCAAAGAAAGTGTGGTAGCAGCAATGCAACCACTTCTTATGGTTCTACTACGAGTGGAAAAACTTCTGTTCCTAATGCTTCTGCTGGCAGCAATTCGTCTGGAAATTCTGGTGATAAGGGAAAAAAGAAGATGCGTTGCCATTATTGTAAAGCTAATGACCACTTGATCAAACAGTGTCCCGCAGGGAGGTCACCTAATAAAAATGTAACCTATCACGTGAGTTCAACAGAAGGGTATTTAAAGTTCTTGACACTTACAAAAATATATATACAGAAGGGCATTATTTTTTCAAATTTGAAAAAAACTTACAGATTTTAGAAGAAAAGGGTACATTAACGGATAAGGGGTTTTACAAACGTCTCTTGAACGCACGTGATATGGTAGTTTTACACATAGTGAACCCCTCGAGTAGTGTCCTAAGTTGAAGGCCAAAGAGGCTAAGAAGAAAGAGGGTGGTTCCATTGGAAATGCTGGTTCCACTACAAATGCAATCATTGTTGAGTTTTCCATGAAAGGAGATTGTGATGTTGATGTTGATGCATAATGGGCTTTTAGTGCACAATGCACTTACAATCCTGATGTCCATGATGCATGCATGTCAGTTGCTGTAGATTCACATGTGTGGTATTTTGACAGTGGTGCTACAAAGCACATTACCTCACATCGTGAATTGTTCACCTCTCTTGAGTCTGTCCCTCATGGGAATTTAGTCACTTGTGCCAACAATGCCTCTTATCCGGTTCAGGGAGTTGGAAAGATTCTGCTTATTGCTGCAAATGGCAGTTCTTTCACACTTGCTGATGCACTTTATGTACCTAGGATCAAGAAGAATCTTTTGTCTGTATGTGCACTTTCTAGACTTGGACTTGTAGTCAAATTTGTGGAGGACAGATGTACAGTTCATGATCTTAGTTTTGGTGATGAAATTGTTGCATCTGGGCTTTTGTGCCGTGGGCTGTATAACTCACTTTGTATGAAAAGTGTGGAATTTTTTCAAATACAGTTGATTATTCAAGGGCTATTTCACATGCAAAACTTTGGCATGCACGTTTTGGTGATCTGAATTTGCTAGTTTGCTGCGTTTGCAGAAATCTGATATGGTTGCTTCTTTGCCGTCTCTTGAAGCACCTGTCAAACATGTTTGTGAAGGCTGTATTTTGGGTAAGATACAACGTTTGAAGTTTCCAAAGGATGGTTCAATTAGGGCCATGCAGGTTGCAGCTTGTGCATAGTGATGTTTGTGGGCCCATGCAAACTCCGTCCTTGGGCAATTACCTTTATTGCGTGACTTTCATTGATGATTACTCCAGGCATGCATGGGTATTTCCTCTTAAAGCGAAGTCCAAAGTTTGTATGTGCTTCAAATTTTTTTTGGCTATGACTGAAAATGTCTCGAAATGTACTATGGGCACCCTCTGTTCCGATCGAGGGGGGGAGTATATGTCTCATGAGTTTAACGCATTTCTGGCTAGTCATGGGATAAAACACCAATGCACAGTGCCTTATACACCTTAGCAAAATGGTGTTGCTGAGAGAAAAAACAGGTCACTTTCGGAAATGGCACGATGTATGGTCAAAAGTCAAGCTTTGCCGCATTCTTTTTGGCTTCAGGCCATCATGTGTGCCACTCATGTACTTACAAAATATGATGCACTTATAGAAAATGACAAATGGACTTTACTGGTTTGCCTCCTAGAAAAAAGGCCATTGGTACAAAGTGGATTTACAAGTTGAAACGCAAGCCGGATGGTGAGATCGATCGCCATAAGGCTCAATTTGTTACAAAGGGTTATGCACAGCAAAAAGGCATAGATTATGAAGAGACCTTTGGCTCTCATTTGTCGTATGACCACTGTGCGTTTTCTATGTGCATTGACAGCTCATTTTGATTGGGATGTACATCAATCAGACATTGTTAATGCTTTCTTGAATGGTGACATATTTGAGGAAGTTTATGTAACACAGCCTCGCGGTTTTGTCAAGAAAGGACAAGAGGACAAAGTGTGCAGATGTAAGAAGGATTTGTATGGGTTGAAGCAATCTCCTCATGCTTGGAATGAGAAAGCTGACACTCATTTGGTCAAAAGAGGCTTTCATACAGTCCAACAGAAAGCACATTGTACGTAAAGCATGAGGGTGATGTACTTCTCATTATGGTTTTTTTATATAGATGATTTGCTGATCATTGGACGAAATGAGAGACATATTGCTGAATTTGAGGCTGATTTGAATGCTACTTTCAAGATGAAAGATTTGCGGCTGTTGCATCATTACTTGGGTATACAATTTAAGTAGTGTGATGGTGGTATTGCGTTGTGTCAAAAATGTTACATAGAGACATTGCTATGTAAGTTTGGACTTGAGGATTATAAACCTATTGCCACTCCCATGGAAACTGTTTTAGAGTTGAGTCTACATGATGCTGGCGATCCTACTGATGTCACTCTTTACAAAACTGATGTTGGCTGCCTCATTTATGTATGCAACACGAGGCCAGATATTCAGTTTGCAGTCTCATAGGTCATCAAATTTATGCATAGCCCAGGGTCTAAGCATTGGCAAGCTATCAAGAGGATTTTCCGCTACCTTAGTGGAACTTTACATCTTGGCTGTTTTATCCCAAGGGGGGATAATTGCCGCCAGACTTACTTTTTTTTCGGACTCAGATTGGGTTGGCTGTTTGAACACGAGTGTCCACAAGTGGTTTTTGTTTCATGCTTGGCAGTTCATGTATATCATGGTTGAGCAAGAAGCAACCTAATGTGGCCATTTCGATTTGTGAGGCTTAGTACAGGGTAGTCTTCACAGTGCCTTGGCTGATTTGGGTGTTGGACAGGACACTACCAACACTATCTACACTGACAGTCAGAGCGCATTGGCAGTTGCAAGGAACCTAATTTTTCATGCTCGCACAAAGCACATTGAGGTGCATTACCACTATGTCAGGGAGAGGGTCTCAGTAGGAGATATCAACTTGGCTTATGTGCCAACACAGGACAACCTTGCAGATCTTTTCACAAAGGCATTGTCTCGTGAGAAGCTCGAAGCTTTCCGCAAAGATTTGGGCTTACTCCCCTTTGTGGACTAATCATGTCCTCAGGGCATGGCACTTCCCTTTACTCATGTGCCAGCTCTCATTCACCACATCAGTCCAGGGGGGATTTGTTACCATATACATGTGGTAGTGATGTGTGTGAACACACTAGGACCTCCGGGGCATTTTTTTCCTCTTTAGGAGGTTTTTTCCCCCCTGTTCATTGTATATACGCCCATCACTCTAGGGCTATCTATCTTTCCATTGCACACTAAGTTACACACTCTCTATTGTGTGCCTTGAGCTTCCTTCATCTTCTCCAAGCTGTGTGCATTTCCTTGCAACCCTAATTCCAACACAGTGAAATTAAGGGGGAATAAGGAACTAGTGGATTAACCCAAGAGGAAAAGGGAAAGACAAAAGTGATAAGTGTGGTCACCTTGGAGAAGGCAACAAAGCTGGAGGATACATTAATGATGCCTATTGGGAAGAGGACCACACAGGATAAGAAAGGAAGAAGTGGCGTAGGTCCTAGTAAGAAGAAGGGAAAGAGCCATGAAGACGAGGATGGAAAGGCCAAGAGGAAAAGAAGGGCTTGTCGCAAGTTTCATGTTTCAGATTTTCTACTAGGGGATAAGAAATTAAGCTATGACTTGAAGGAGGATCTGACAAGCAGGAAAGCAGATGTTACTTTTGAGCAGATTATAGAGATGGTGCCTAGAAGCTAAAGCGACAGTGGAAGAGGATGGTTAACCCAATGGAGAAAGAACCAGAGAGAGGTTCAATGAAGGCATTGGTGATGGATGAGCTACTAGACATTTGCCCGATAGTAGATGTGGGGCACAAAAGAAAAAATCTGGGACAAGGTTATGTTGATGGCAAAGCCCAAATATGTGTCAGAACACACTCATGCATTGAGAAGATGGGTCTTATAGTGACTCGGGTGTCAGGATTTTAGATCAGATTGGCAAACCATCAGATCAGAGCATATCCTATCACATTGGGCAGACCATGGTTGCGTGCAGTGGGAGCTGTTCAAGATTGGAGACGTGGTACAATTAGCCTCTATGGAAAGACAGGTGCCAAGAAGCTATATAATATGAACACAAAGAAACTATTGGAGAAACTTCATGAAGATGAGGATGAGTCTAATGATGAAGACTATCCCACAGTGTCTGATGAGGACAGTGATAGTACTACCAGCAATGATGAGGATGTTGATGTGCTATATTTCTTCTGATGGATGTTTAGTTGCATTTGCAAATGAGACTGAAGATGAAAGTGAAGGGCCTTATGAAGTGATTGAAGGGCTAATGCAAACCAAGGTTGAATTGTGAAAGAAGCAGGAATTGATGACACAAATGATCAGTGGAGACCTCTCAGCTATGGAGAAGGAGATATATTTGCACATGCAGGCTAGTTTTTTTGATTTGTTTATTACTTCATATGAAGAGATTAGAGGGTTCATAGGAGAAGAGATGCATATAGAGCCAAAGGAAGGTGCTAAGCCCAGGGATTTTAATTACGCGATGACGCATTTTGTTAAATGTTAATTATTGTTGTTATTATCACTATTTTTTTCATGTTAATAACATATCTAATGTCATGACCTACGAAAACCGGTAGAAAATGTAGAACCGGCAGGGCAACCAACAAACCCCGGCAGGCCCAGCGGGCTTATTATGAAACCCAGCGGGCCCGGCGGGCAAAGCAAGAATCCCGCTGTCCCCATCATGTACCCCCTCCATATTTGGCGGCTCTATATAACCCTGTAGTAGACATCACATCACATCACCGCTTCCTATAAATTTGGTCATCCTTTAAAATTTAGAAGAAAAACTAAAGGTAAAAAAATGAATAGTCTTTAAAAAAAATTAAAACTTAATGAAACTCTGATCATGGATCATTAGTTCTTTTTTGGACTGAACTGATTCTTGAAAGGAGGTAGAAAGGTGAATCTTTGGGTCGGTATCTCTACCTTTGGGATGGACTAATCTCATGTTTGGTTCATCGTTATATTTGCTAAATTGATTGCTATATTGATTAGAACTTCTATCATGGGTCATTAGTTCTTTTTTGGACTGAACTGATTCTTGAAAAGAGATAGAAAGGTGAATCTTTGGGTCGATATCTCTACTTTTGGGATGGACTGATCACATGTTTGATTCACCGTTGTATTTGCTTGCTATTCCGATTAGACCTCCAATCATGGGTCATTAGTTCTTTTTTGGACTGGACTGATTCATGAAAGGAGGTAGGAAGGTGAATCTTTGGGTCGATATCTCTACTTTTGGGATGGACTGATCACATGTTTGATTCACCGTTGTATTTGCTTGCTATTTTGATTAGAGATCCAATCATGGGTCATTAGCTCTTTTTTGGACTGGACTGATTCATGAAAGGAGGTAGGAAGGTGAATCTTTGGGTCGATATCTCTACTTTTGGGATGGACTGATCACATGTTTGATTCACTGTTGTATTTGCTTGCTATTTCGATTAGAGCTCCAATCATGGGTCATTAGTTCTTTTTTGGACTGGACTGATTCATGAAAGGGGTAGGAAGGTGAATCTTTGGGTCGATATCTCTACTTTTGGGATGGACTGATCACATATTTGATTCACCGTTGTATTTGCTTGCTCATGTTTGAGTAGATTGAGGTTTATTCCCTTCAGGCTTCACTACTACGCTTGTGTGTGATATTGATTATAACACTAATGTTTGGTTTGAATAATACTTGAAAGAAGAGATAGCATACTGAGCTATGTTTATTGGTATTGCAGGCATCCAATAAGTATGTCTTCCACCGACAATGTGAGCGGTGATGTTGGTGTCTCAAGCTTGGCTTCCTTGAGGAGACCTCCTACCTCGATGCCAGGTCCTGCTTCGCAGGGCACCACTTCGCAGGGCAAGCGAAAGGCAGGTGGAAAAAGTCCAGGACCCGAGTGGAATTTTGCCACAAATTTAAATAAGTATCAAGATTGGAAATGTAACTTTTGTGGCGAAGAGAAATCTGGAGGAGCACCAAGAATAAGGGATCATTTGCTAGATGGCAATACCAGAATCCAAGGAGGAAAGTGCAAGGGCTTAGGTGTAGAAGAAGCAGCTATGTGCTTAAAAGATTTAATTGGTAAGCTAATTTCCACGAGCAAAAGATCAAAACTCTCTACTTTCAACCATCACACCCTGGTATCGATAAGATCAAACCAGTATGAGGGATCATTGGGTGTAACGCCCACCAATGGAAGCACTCAAAGCAGGGAACCAACTTCTCATATCGATGGAACTACACCTCCAAACCATGGATCTCTTGACTTTCAGGTAGGATCGTCAAAAAGTAGACATGTTAGCTTACAGACGAGATTCAAAACACTTGCCTTAGAAGAAGCACAACTTGCACTAGCTAAAGCCGTCTATTTCACTGGGGGATCATTGGCCATTGTCACCCGTGATGCATGGAAGTCAGCTTGGAAATGCATTGGGGAGTATGGTGCTGGATTTACCCCTCCAACATATCACCATATGAGAAATCAACTGTTGGATAAATGTTACACAAGCACACAACAGGATATTCAAAGGGTAATATTAAATGCAACAGAACAATCTGGATACACCATAGTTAGTGATGGTTGGTCCAATGTTCAAAGGCGGCCATTGATCAACATCATGCTTGTATGTCCTCGTGGTGAATGTTTTATCAAAGCTGTGGATAGCTCTAGTCAAATAAAGTCTGGCAGTTTTAAAGCTGACATCATTGGCGACGCAGTTGAGGAACTTGGAAAAGAAAATGTTGTCCAAGTAATCATGGACAATGCCAAAAATTGCAGGGCTGCAGGTCGGATACTTGAAAGTTGCTTCTCTCACCTATATAGTGCTGGTTGCAGTACACACAGCTTGAACTTGGTATTGCAAGATTGGTACAAGAGGGAGGACACAGAGTGGTTCAAATGGATAGTAGACAATGCTCGTTTAATAGTCAAGTTTGTTTTGAAGCGTCAGAGGGTTCTTGACATGTACCGTCAGAGGATGTCTACTATGTTAAAACTGCCGTGCGAAACTAGATTTTGCACCAACTATTATATGGTAGAATCACTAATAAAAAATAAGAATGCTGTGATGGAGACATTTGTTTGTGCCACTTTTTCAGAATGGGAGGCTGGTCAAAGGGAGAAGATAAAAAGCAAAATAGGGGTGATCAAAGATCTACTAGTTGATCGCCACTTCTGGGATGATGTGGTGGATGTGCACAATGTCATGATGCCAATTATGCTCGCATTACGCCAACTGGATTCTGCCTTGCCTAACATAGGTAAGGTGTGGATGGTTTGGTGGACTGTTCAAGAAAGCCTTGGAAGACACCATTCACTCAAAAGAGGAGAGAAATTTTGAGAAAGTATGTGCATGGTCGATGGGTTGGAGCACATAGTCCACTACACAGTGTAGCTTTCTTATTGGATCCAGAGTATTGGGCAATGGAAATAGACAAACTTGATGAGGAGGTGCTGGAAGACTTTTATGATGTGATAGGCAGATTTTATGATGATCCTGATGAGCATGCATCAGCTGTTACTGATCTTACGAAGTTTAAAATCAAAGAGGGTAAGTTTGGTACAGAATTTGTGCAGAAACTTGCCATGGAGCAACCAGCGTGGAAGTGGTGGATGATGAATGGTGGTAGTGCACCCACCCTTAAACGCCTAGCTGTTAGAATCCTAGCCCAATGTGCTTCCAATTCAAGTTCTGAGAGAAACTGAAGTACATATAAATATGTACATTCCACCATCAGAAACCGCCTTCTAAATTCAAGAGCTGAAAAATTGGTGTATATGTACTGCAACCATCGGCTATTGGCAAGAGTGACTACAAAGAGGAGATGCCGCGTTGGACTTATGATGTAACCAATGATGAGGTGGATGAAGACAATGAGCTGCAAGGGGAATCTCATGAAGTAGAAAATACATGTACTTTAGAAGAGATTGAAGAGAATTTGGAAATTGAACCAACTTTGACCCGTCGCAGCAAGCGACGGTGGTTTAATTAATAGATTATCGAATCCATTGAGTGACTTTTGTTTAAGTTCAGAAACTGTTTATCTTATAAGCTTTTTTTTATATTTAGTTTAAGGTTTAGAAATTTGCTTAATAATAAACGAAGCCCTTAAAAACCTTTACAAGGCCACAAATCACTATTAAAGCTTCATAATATACAAAGCCCTAACAAATCTTTGCATTATCACATATCATAATTGAAGCTGAAGTGAAGACAATTCACAATTCACTAATAAATTCTTACAAGACAACGAGTAAATGTTTTCAAATGTTTCAAAAACTATCCAAGTGATAGTGAAATATTTGTGAGAATATCCTCATTCTCCTGTTCACGCTGACCTTTAAGCTTATTATAGTCTTCAGACATTTTGAACATTGCATATAGCTTTTTGGATATCTCAAACTCACATATAGCACAATGAAATTTATTCATCATGCTTTGCATCAAGCATGATATATGATACATATGTCCGCATGGCAAGCTGAAGTGACCACACCACTCATGAAAGAATGATCTACATATGGGGCAAGGACCACCGTGCTCACCAGAAGCTAGAGGGGCCTCAATAGATTTTGGGTGCTTAATCAATGTGGCAGCATTTTGTTTTTTTATAGTCGCCTCTAACTCTTTTACGTGGCGAGATAGCACCTTCACCTCCCTTTGCAAGTCTCTATGTAGGGTTTCTTTTGCATGAGAGCCTTGTGTAGCTTGTGATGCTTGCCTGAGTTGAGTTTGAAGCTCCTCCTTAACTTGGTGCACTTCCATTGATGCACCTTCTAGTGCCAATGACATCTCTTGCCGTGTGACGGTGATTGAAGTATTGCGAATGTCCTCAACCGTCATGTGAGGTGTCCTTGAGCTAAAGTCCACTACTTCACCCAAGACATAATGCATGTATAACATCTTGGCAAACCACAATGGACAATCCATATGATGCATAGGATGACCCATAACATCGAGATATATGTTCTCTCCATTGTCTCGTATGTCTGCATTAATGCATTGTGATAGCTTGAGTCGGCCTTTCTTGATGTTATCATCTGCAACGCCTGGCCATATGGATTTGACCATTTCTTGGTCAATCCTAGTATTCACCTCTTTCCATTGTGTACCCACTCGGTTGGCCCACTGGGAGCAACGAGCTGCAATTCGAGCGGTGTCGTTCACTCCACCGCCTTGACACATGGATTTGAGACGCTCAAAAGCACTCTTAGCCCTTTGATTATCATTATCCATATCCTGATTAAACACTATACCTCAGTTACGGCATACAAACTTAATGATAATCAATTGCTATAAGAGTAACCACCATTTTACGACAATCAACTGCTATAATTTTAACCACCACCATTTTATGTCAATCAATTGATATTAGAATAACCACCATCTTACGACAATCAATTGATATAAGAGTAACCACCATTTTTTAAATCAATGAATGACAATCAGTGACTCCACGTGGCTTATTGCTTGAAACTTAAGAGAAAAAACAAAACTCATAGAAAATTTGTTGTCTATTGAGATATACCAAAGTGTTTTTATTACTCATACATTATCCATGGCGCATAATAACCAATTTTTAAAAGTGCTTTTATAAGTCAAAAGTCTCAGAAAACCCTGCTTCATAAAGTACATCATATATCCATCAAAAAAAGGCTACACTCATTTCAGAGGGAGGGCGTAAGCATCGTTCTGGCTGGGCTTCAAATCTTTCTAATTCTTCGTCCAAAAGTGCCAAGGTCTTTCTGTCTGTGGATTTCTTCCTTACCCAACCTTCCACAACAATCCTAGATATGACTTGTACCTCCACTGAAACCTTATGTTTGAACCAATCTGTGCTGTAGTAGTCAGAGAACTCTCCACAAAACTTACAAAATTGCCATATCACCCATCCTATGGCGTACACATCTGTGGCCTTGGTCCATGGGCATAAATTCTTGCCATCTAGTAACTCAGGAGCTCGCCAAGGATGAAGCTTTTGCCAGTTTTCATCGGTATTGTTGGTCTTTTGTGTCTCTAAGCCAACACGCAGAGCCAATCCCCAATCAATTATTCCAATACGGGGAGTGAGATCCTTGGTAAAGTCCAACATGATGTTCCATGGATGGAGATCATTGTGGATCACTCCCTCGTCATGTGCGAATCGCAATGCCTTCACCAAGGCATGGATCAACGAGGGAGCATGATTGCACAGGCTCTTGATACGTGTTTTCTTGTCTTCAGAGGGCTGCTCCCATTTAAAGTCTTTAGGGATCTTTCATTTCCCCTCTTGATGCGCTACAAGCGTCGTGAAAGAGCCATGTGGAAGGGGCACTGTCTCCATAAGATCACCTAAAGTTCCCCCATTGAAGTAGGGGAATATCAGAAACCATGGCAACGTTACAGAGTGGGCAATACTCCTCACAATCCCTCTATGGTTGAGATCTACCCCACTTTCTGATGCAAAGCTTTTCCACTGATGCTTGGCCTGTCCTTTGAACTCCTTGGCACAATAAGTATTCGTTGCAGGAAGGAAATTGATCCCTTTGATTTGAACTTGCCACCCTGTGCCATAAGCCCCTGACCCAAGTTTCTTGATCTTCTTAATGGACTTATTTGGAATGCCCAAAGTCATACTACATTCAGAATTGTATATACTGCTCTCCAGGTGACTGGCAAAAACAGTAGAACCCGATGTTCCCTCAATGGAAGCCTCCTCAATAAACGGTTCTCCAACTTGGCTGCTCCCCATAACTCTGGTGATAGCCATTCGAATTTTCTTGCTTAGGCCAAACTGTGTGTCTATGTGGGATGCTCGCCTTGACCTCTCCTTTTCAGCTCTCCATCTCGCGTTCCAATGCTCTAGCTTACCCTTTTCTACTTCTTGAGGGCATTCCTCTTTTAAATCAGAGGCCACCTTGGGCAAATTGCCCACCCAACTGCTCAGTAATGAGATTATCGATTCGGTTGTTTTGTCTGGATATAACAAAAATATTTTGCGAGCAATCTCACTGTATAATGATTGCAATCTAGACTCATCTGCAACAATCTAGACTCATCTGCAACAATCTGCGCTATATCGTCAGGATCTAGTGCACTGACGATTGTAATAAAAAATTGTCTAATTTTCTTTTTGAACTCTATCATTGAAGTAGCAGAAGGATCCATTTTGCCTGCAATGGTATTATTGCAAACAACACATTGTGAAATATAACTATGTGCCACTGCATTTGGATATTTTCTACGTGAAAGAAAAAGTGCAATATAGACCATAGATCTCGTACGCTTTTGCAGTGACACACCTAATTGCAATTGCAACCATGTGCCAATGCCTCACCGTACAACAACTTACAAACAGATGCTCCTGTCATTCTAGTAGCAACACACCTAATTGCAACCATGTGCCAATGCCTCACCGTACAACAACTTACAAACAAATGCTCCTGTCATTCTAGTAGAAACACACCTAGTCGCAATTGCAACCATGTGCCGAAGCATGAATGACTGGGAGCAACATAAAACATAGTCACCCTACGCTTTTGCAATAACACACCTAGCCGCAATTGCAACCATGTGCCAGTGCATCCATGCACAGTGACTTCTTTCAAACAGATGATCCTGTCATTCTAGCAACAACACACCTAGTCGCAATTGCAACCATGTGCCGAAGCATGAATGACTGGGAGCAACATAAAACATAGTCACCCTACGCTTTTGCAATGACACACCTAGCCGCAATTGCAACCATGTGCCAGTGCATCCACGCACGGTGACTTCTTTCAAACATATGCTCCTGTCATTCTAGCAGCAACACACCTAGTTACAATTGCAACCATGTGCCGAAGCATGAATGACTGGGAGCAACATAAAACATAGTCATCCTACGCTTTTGCAATGACACACCTAGTCGCAATTGCAACCATGTGCCAGCGCATCCACGCACGATGTCGTCTTTCAAGATTCGAGCATATGAAACATTATGAAATTATTTGAGCACACATTCATGCATTAGATGCTACCGTCAATCTAGCAGAACACACCTAGTCACAATTGCAACCATGTGTCGAAGCATGAATGACGGGAAGCAACATAAAACATAGTCATCTTGCGTTTTTGCAATGACACACCTAGCCGCAACTGCAACCATGTGCCAGTGCATCCACGCACGTTGACTTCTTTCAAACAGATGCTCGTGTCATTCTAGCAGCAACACACCTAGTCGCATTTGCAACCATGTGCCGAAGCATGAATGACTAGGAGCAACATAAAACATAGTCACCCTACGCTTTTGCAATGACACACCTAGCCGCAATTGCAACCATGTGCGCATCCACGTACGGTGACTTCTTTCAAATAGATGCTCCTGTCATTCTAGCAGCAACACACCTAGTCGCAATTGCAACCATGTGCCGAAGCATGAATGACTGGGAGCAATATAAAACATAATCATCGTACGCTTTTGCAATGACACACCTAGCCACAATTGCAACCATATGCCAGTGCATCCACGTACGATGATTTGATAAAAGAAATTTTATACCTTTAAGTTTTAACGCAAAAAACTCAAAAAAACATCAATAAAATAAGGAAGGGATTAAAAAATTACTTCTACACTGCTTTGAGAATGTGGAAAGCTGCCAGAAAGTTTGGTGAAGAAGACTTTTCAATGTACCTCTCTTGTGAAAAAGACAAGCACCGGCATCGCCTTTATATAGCCACGGTGGGCCCAGCGGAGAAATTGCTTTACTCGGCGGGCCCGGCGGGCCAACTACTTAGCCCGGTGGGCCTCGAGCCGGTCTCCAAGTCTCCTTGCAGGTCAAAAAAGATGAATGTCAATTAACATAATATTTGTTATTTTGCATTTCTATTGTTATTAACCTGAAATTATAGTGTGATCACGTCTAAGTAAAGGCTAAGAAGAATGGGGCAAGAGCAGATGGAAGCCTTGCGGGAAGAGGTGGACAAGTTATTGAAGGTAGTGTTCATAGTCCCAGTGGAGACCACATAATGGGTGAGTCCAGTAGTGGTCAGCCCAAAGAAGGATGGAAAGTTGAGGATTTTTGTAGATTTTAAAGCATTAAATGCAGCCACTAAGAACAACCCATATCCTCTTCCATTCATCAATCCGATCTTGGATTCAGTGGGGCAGGTTATGAGAGGTACAATGTGTGTGATGGTTTTTTAGGCTATTTTCAATTGAAGATTGCTCTTAAAAATCGAACAAAGACAACTTTCATTACGCCATGGGGTTGTTATTGCTACACAGTATTGCCGTTTGGGTTGTCAAATGGACCATCCTTCTATCAAAAGAGAGCAAATTGGGTATTGGCACCCTTCATTGGTAGTTGTGTTAAAGATTTCATTGAAAAATTTTGTGTCTATAGCAGTAGGGCTGAACACCATGAGAAGCTACAGATGGTATTGGCTCGATATGATGAATATGGAGGACAACTAAATCCAACGAAATTTCATCTAGCATAGCCAAGGGTGAAGTTATTGGGCCATACGGTGTCAGAAAATGGCATTGAAGCTAATCCAGACAAGGTTAAGTCTATTATTCTTCTTCCATCACCTAAGAGTATGAAGCAATTCAAAACCTTTATACAAAAAGTGAAGTACATGGCCTAATTTATTCCATTGCCTTCATAGCTCCTTTATCCATTACAACAAGTGGCAAAGCATGATCCATTGCAATGGGATGACAAGTTTGACGAAGTGTTTCAAGAGGTGAAAGAGGTGGTAGGGGGGCTGTTAGCCATGTAGGCTCTTGATTGGGAGAAAGTGTTTTATGTAAATCCATCAGTAGGGTATGATTCCATTGGAGCCACGCTATTGCAAAAGGGGAAGGATAGCCATTATATGAGGCCAATGTATTGTGCAAGCCGAGTGAAGTTGGTAGCAGAAAGAAAATTCTCAGAAGTAGAGCTAGTGATGGCCAGTGTAATATTTGCCTGTCGAGACGATTTTGTCATTACTTGCTAGCACGACCTTTTGTTTTCTTAATGAGTTACACCTTTTTTCCCACAATTAATTAATGGCACTAACATGTCAAACGTGGTCCCAAGGCCCTTTCTAGCTAACCTGGATGGGATTCTACATAAGTTAAGGGTAAATGGATTGCTCTTAAATTATATCATGCTAGATTAATGATTGTGGAGCAAGATGAGTCATCTGTAGAACAAGTAATTTCTGTGAGGGATGAGGAGACCTGTGACACGGCGAGTCTCATATCTCTTTTTGCTGCTCTGCTGATCATGAATGATCTAGCAGGCTAGGGGATGTGCAAATTATGTTAGGAGTTTTTAGGAAGAAGTGATTGCACATATGTACATACACATGCATGGTGTATCGAATAAAGAATTGCCCATTTTCCAGAGCCAGGTGGTTACGTGGGGCCCACATGTGTACAAGTAGGACATCGTGTACATAGTACATCGATTTTCATCGTCACCAGTATAAGTGTGTTTTTCTTTGATAATGAGGAGTTGGTAGAGCGTAAAACTTCTCAAGGAAGCTATTAGCGGGCCGATGCCATGAGATGAGCAGGTGTGTCAAGTGGCATCCAGTGGCGTCAGGAGATCGAAGGGGATCAAGACTTGCACGTGGATAAGTACGGACACAACGGGAGTGTTTTATTGTGATGAATTATGCAAAAACTTCATCATGATAACTATATTTGGGGGCCACTTCACATGATTTCAGGATGCATTATTGAGAAAAGTTGAGTGCTATGTGTGCGGATGGATGTAGAAGGGTAAGAAAAATGCACTGCGTGGCCATTTTTTGGCCCGTTCGGGGTCCGTTTGAGGTCAATCAAAAGGCCAAAGGTGCCCAAGGGATAAAGTGAAGTGTGGACACTAAAAAACCCAAGAAACAACCAGAAAAAACGTGGAGAGAAGAGGAGGAACAACCGCAACTCAATTTTTGCTATTTTTGGAGAATGTTTTGGCTATAAACTGCTCATCCGAGGTCGGATTTGAGCACTTTGATATTGTAGACTGGGGGTTTTGGACGTTCCAGATGCAATGGCGCTGTCCATTTTGCCAAATTCCTCACTATTGTTTTGATACTTTGTCTGTGTAAGTTTCTCATATGAGCGAAGCCTCTGCTCAAATTTGTGATTGTATCTAGCATATTTGCATCCATATGGTGTGAGCTATCTGCCCCATTGGTGATGGCCCAAGCTCAATTGTATCTAAGCATCATAAATATTCCTCCTTTGAGCTAATTTGTGTGTGTTTGTGTGTGTGTTTTGAAT
This sequence comes from Adiantum capillus-veneris, assembly GCF_014529385.1. Lineage (NCBI taxonomy): Eukaryota > Viridiplantae > Streptophyta > Polypodiopsida > Polypodiales > Pteridaceae > Adiantum > Adiantum capillus-veneris. The sequence goes on from NC_140945.1 coordinate 158,772,190, forward strand.
GGGAAAATGGATAGTCTCTCTCCTCTCACTCCATTGGTGTGTCCGTTGTCTTAGCTAGGTGGATTGTGTAAGCCGAGTGGTGCCCCATATTGTGTGTGTGTGTGTGTGTGTGTATTATCCCAAGAGTGTGTTTTGGGTGATCATAGAGACATTGTGTGTGTTTTCATCCCACTCTGTGTGTGTGTGTGTGTGTGTGTGTGTGTGTATTATCCCAAGAGTGTGTGTCGTGTGATCATAGAGGCGTTGTGTGTGTGTGTGTGTCTCTGTGTTGAGTGGGAAAATGGATAGTCTCTCTCCTCTAGTTCCATCGGTGTGTTCCCTGTCTCGACCAGATGGACTATGTAAGACGAGTGGTGCCCCATAGAGTGTGTGTGTATCATCCCAAGAGTGTGTGTCGAGTGATCATAGAGGCGTTGTGTGTGTTTCCATCCCGTTCACAATGCGTGCCACTGAGAAGTGCATACTTACTTTCAGGGACAAGGAAGAGCGGATCAAATCACAGCTCCTCAAGGGAACAAAGGTCTGGATCATTGAGGAGCTTACTCCAAATCAAGTCCAGGTATGAAAAGTGAACTCATGAAGATTCATGAATCTCGCAAGCAAGTTAAATGGGCAATCTACTATGGAGGAAAATCCATCATTCAGGAGTTTCAAACTCCTAGAGGAGCTCCCCCTCTCACTTGACTCCCATTAGGTTTTGTTTTGTTTTCTTTACCCTGCCTACGAACCTTCATTCCTTAACTGATATGTATCTCATTGCCTTCACATGGCAAGAACTAATGTATTGCTTTTGTATCAGGTCCCATGGGTTATATATGACCTTCGTGGATAATAATCCAATATCTCTCTCTCTCTCTCTCTCTCTCACACACACACACACACACACACACACACACACACACACACACACACACACACACACACACACACACACACACACACATACACACACACTTACGCACACTCTAACTCACACACACACACACACACTTACACACACTCAAAAGGGTTTTCTATGCACACCACACCCTCTTTGTGGGGCTAAGAAGGTGGACACTAATTAGGACTTGTACAAAACATTCCTCCTATTGAGGAAATAATAAGGGACAATTCAAACTCTTCCCATTTTTAGGTCGAAATTTTAGGCATTTTCAATTCTCACACTAAACCTTGTAAAATTTTGTCAATTTTCAAAATTTTTCCAAGATCTGGCAACTTTAGCTATTTAAAAATTCAAAAAGCCCGTTTTTTTTGGAAAGCATTGCCATTAATTAGAGCTTCATGCAAAGAAGAAGAAGAAGAGAGAAAGAAGAGAAGAATTTATAACACTTTTGGAGCAATCCTAGGAGTGCAACTTTATGTGAGAGGACAAAGGGGGCATTCGAGAGTCTCAATTGCTAGAGAAGGAGTACTGAAAAGCCTTGATTTGGAGATGAGAGGTGTACAATATTCTTGGCTCTTATATGTAGGTGCTTCATCCTTGACACCATCTTTGTGGAAACAAAAATATATTGAACGGTTGTGTTGGCCTATGAGAGGAAGAGAATGGAGCCGCTCTTGCAGCCACATAGTGATAGCCGTTTTTTCGGCTCTCTGTAATTGCCATAGTGATTTATCTCACCCTATCAAATCACTCAAACACTGTGGTTACCCTCACCCTTTCACTGTATATAGGTGCGTGTGAGTTAGGGGACTTTTCCCATATCTCCTTATTGAAATAAAAAACCCTCAATTAGCTAGTCATTGGGCTAGTTGAGCCAAAAAAATAAAAAATATAAAAAATATAAGTACATTATGGCCCATGCGTATGTAAATATTTCTTTGTATATAGGGCCTAAATAAAAGATTTTTTCATAATTATTTTTGTATTTATTTAAATATTTCTACCTAGGTGTGTGCTATTTATGCTCTGTACATTGCCTCACCATTACCACAATTTTTCTTACCATTTTTCATACTCTTTATTCCATATAGAAATATTTTCATGTAAGCTTCTCTTATATTTGGTGTAACTCCACCCCAACAAAAATCCAAAAAAACTAGTTTTATTTATGTGTATATTTTTTCACTATTGTGATTTTTCCCCCTACATCTATTTTGTTTTTTTTCTAAAAAATTAGAATACCAAAAATATTTATCTTCTTATGGTAGCCTCATAATGAGAGAGATTTCTTTTGACCCCTTTATATTTTTTCCATTTATATTATTTATATTTGACATGTACATATTTTTTAGACCCCTCAATATTTGATTTTCTTAGTTGTACTACTCACTTATATCATGATCTCAACAATATCTTCAATTATAGACCTACCAAATAAGGTCAAGGGTAGGTGGCATGCATACATGCACTATGGAGGGCTCACTCTTGGAGGTATTCAAAAGAATCATTCAAAGAAGGACCCCACAAGGACCTTGTGCAGTGGAAAAAAACGATCGGTTTTGCTGAATTTTTAAAGTTCACTTGCTCTTGAAATTTGAAAAGGTGATACAAACAAAAGTTGTAGCTCGTGGGCTGAACTTTCGCCTCAAATTATTTCATATTTTTTTGAGCTACGAGCTGTGAGCTATGATTTTATTAGTGGACCCCAGTTTTCCCATGCTATGCAGCCACACTCTCTCTTCCACTTTATTATTTTCCTCTTTCACACACACTTCTCCACTCATCATTCCCACCTCTCTCACCACTCCTCTCTGCACCCTACTACCTTCTCTCAACCTTCAAGAATAAGAGAAACCATGGTGAACTCATACCTCCCACACACAATTCCATTCCGAATTGACCCCCTAGTCTCATTTTTCCTCCTCCAAATTACCCATATCTATAAAAAAAAACCCACAAAATTCACCTCTTCTCTTAAAAGACAGCATCATGGTGGTTGATCACTCAGCTTCAATTACCTTGTCTCTCAAGGAAGGTCAAGAGTGGAGAAAAAATGTACCGTCAAAGCTAGTGGACCGTCAACAAGCGTCAAAATTGGCCGTACTCAGACACTTGGGCATCAACTTGTAAGAAATCCACCTTTTGTTACCTCTTAAGAGTTTTTCTTCCTTATTTGTATCCTACATGGATACTCCCATTGTAAATATCCAATTCCATTTGTAAATTAATACTAACTCTACTAACACTAACCCACTATGAAAAGTCCTATCACCTCCATTTCTCTCCTCTCTCTTTCCCCACCAACTTCTTGATAATTCCAAGAAAAAGAAATTAGATAAATTGCTGAAAATCTAACCCAACCATGGTTAGAGGAGTAACCCTAGCCTTCAAAATTGCTATAAAAGTGTTACCATATACATGTGGTAGTGATGTGTGTGAACACACTAGGACCGCCGGGGCATTTTTTCCCTCTTTAGGAGGTTTTTTCCCCCGTGCATTGTATATACGCCCATCACTCTAGGGCTATCTATCTTTCCATTGCACACTAAGGAATACACTCTCTATTGTGTGCCTTGAGCTTCCTTCGTCTTCTCCAAGCTGTGTGTGTTTCTCTGCAACCCTAATTCCAACAATTGGTATCAGAGCAGGTCACGTCCTCCCGGGCTTAGTCGCCAGCTGCTCCAGCACACGCCTGCTCACTTTCTCCGATTTCAGTGAGCTTTGGCAAGCGTTCGCAGGTCGACAAATATTTTGGGAGAGCTCGAAGAGCTTGGTCTGCTCAGAATTTTGATTTGGGCTCATTTCGGCCTCCGTTTCCACTACGGGCAGTACTGCACAGGCTATTTCGTCATTTTGTGCAGATATTCTGTCAGTGCCGTTTTCTGCATAACAGGTGCCTTATAGTCTTCTACGGTTTGTGCTATATAGCACAAGTTGTTCCCGCTCCATTTCTCCTATTTTCGGGCAGTTTTCACATCAGGTGCAGCATTTAGCATGGCTGACAACAACAACACAGATGTGTTCAAGATGTTTGCTGCTGAGGACAGGTTGGATGGGGACAACTACCCTATGTGGGCTTATATGATGCAACACGTTCTTGTGTCAAAAGGTGTCTGGAACATTGTGCAGGGCATTGATGTACGTCCTGGTTCTGAAGATGTAGGCGATATTGAGGATGTTGCAGGTCTTGCTGCAAGGATTGCAGCTGTTAGAGTTGTTTTGCCTACAGCAGAACAAGCTCGTTGGGATGTTAAGGATGCGCAGGCTCATGCATTGATTGCGTTGTCTGTGAAGCGCACCATTATTCCTCACATCCGTTCAGCAAAATCTGCAAAACAGGCTTGGGATATTCTAGCAGGTCTTTATGCAAGCCGCAATGAGGCTAAAATTGCTTTGCTGCGTAAAGAGCTAGAGTCGAAGATTATGCATGAGGAGGATGATATGGACACTTTCCTTGCTAGTGTCAAGGATATCAATGAGCAACTCATTTCTGCAGGTGAAGTCATTTCTGACAGTTCCCTTGTGCAGACTGTTCTTGATGCCTTACCAGATTCCTACCAGACTTTTGCTAGTACTTGGAGACTGATGACCCAAGGAAATCCTGAAGTTGTCAAGTTTGATGCATTATGCACATTGTTGTTGCAAGAGTCACTTTCTAGAAAAAATAGGACTAGGCAGCGTGCAGTTGAACAGGCTTTTATTGCTTCTCAAAGAAAGGGTGGTAACAGTAATGCAGCCACTTCTTATGGTTCTGCTGCGAGTGGCAAAAATTCTGTTCCTAATGCTTCTGCTGGCAGCACTTCGTCTGGAAATTCTGGTGATAAGGGCAAAAAGAAGATGCGTTGCCATTATTGTAAAGCCAATGATCACTTGATCAAGTCGTGTCCTAAGTTGAAGGCCAAAGAGGCTAAGAAGAAAGAGGGTGGTTCCACTGCAAATGCTGGTTCCACTACAAATGCAGCCATTGTTGAGTCTTCTCTGAAAGGAGATTTTGATGCTGATGTTGATGCAGAATGGGCTTTTAGCGCAGAGTGCACTTACAATCCTGCTGTCCATGATGCATGCTTGTCAGTTGCTGCAGATTCACATGTGTGGTATTTCGACAGTGGTGCTACAAAGCACATTACCTCACATCGTGAATTGTTTACCTCTCTCGAGTCTGTCCCTCATGGGAATTCAGTCACTTGTGCCAACAACGCCTCTTATCCAGTTCAGGGAGTTGGAAAGATTGTGCTCACTGCTGCTAATGGCAGTTCCTTCACACTTGTTGATGCACTTTATGTACCTGGGATCAAGAAGAATCTATTGTCTGTATCCGCACTTGCTAGACTTGGACTTGTAGTCAAATTTGTGGATGATAGATGTACAGTTCATGATCTCAGTTTTGGTGATGAAATTGTTGCATCTGGGCTTTTGTGCCGTGGGCTGTATAAGCTCACTTTGTATGACAAGTGTGGACAAAATTTTGCAAATGCTGTTGCAGATTCAAGGGCTATTTCAGATGCAAAACTTTGGCATGCACGTTTTGGCCATCTGAATTTTGCCAGTTTGCTGCGTTTGCAGAAATCTGATATGGTTGCTTCTTTGCCGCCTCTTGAAGCACCTATCAAACATGTTTGTGAAGGCTGTATTCTGGGTAAAATGCAGCGTTCTAAGTTTCCAAAGGATGGTTCAGTTAGGGCTACATGCAGGTTGCAGCTTGTGCATAGTGACGTTTGTGGGCCCATGCAAACTCCGTCCTTGGGCAATTACCTGTACTTCGTGACTTTCATTGATGATTACTCCAGGCATGCGTGGGTATTTCCGCTTAAAGCGAAGTCCGAAGTTTTTATGTGCTTCAAACAATTTTTGGCTATGGCTGAAAATGTCTCAAAATGTACTATGGGCACCCTCCGTTCCGATCGAGGGGGGGAGTATATGTCTCATGAATTTAATGCATTTCTGGCTAGTCGTGGGATAAAACACCAATGTACAGTGCCTTATACACCTCAGCAAAATGGTGTTGCTGAGAGGAAAAACAGGTCACTAACGGAAATGGCACGATGTATGGTCAAAAGTCAAGCTTTGCCGCATTCTTTTTGGCTTGAGGCCATCATGTGTGCCACCTATGTACTTAACAGGTGTCCTACGAAAGCTTTGCAGTCTATTACTCCATATGAAGCATGGCATGATAGAAAACCTTCTATTGAGCACATGCGTGTTTTTGGCTGTTTGGCATATGCTTTGGTGCCACAAGTGCAGCGCAGAAAATTGGATGATAAGGCTGTCAAATGTATTTTTGTTGGTTATAGTGCTGAAAGCAAAGGTTACAGGTTGTATCACCCGCAAACAAAACGTATTTTGGTTTCACGGGATGTAGTGTTTGTGGAAGATTCTGTTCAACCCTTGCTGTCATGTACTAGAGACAGTAATGTAAGCTCACAGGACATTTATGACACTTTGTTGCCTCTTTTCAGTGGTGGAAATACGAATGTAAGTTCCAATGAGGCAAATGTACAGCCTATGGGGGTTTCTGAAAATGTTTTAGAACAGCCTATTACTGATGCAGATGTACATGATGTACTTGATGAGGAAAGGGCTGAAAATGAGCAGGCTAGAGGTATGCCAAAATGGCTGGTGCACACTTTGCGTGACAGTAAATTGGATGCACCTTTATCTAGTCGTACTCGTTCAGGCTCTCGCCATGCATCTTATGCATCAGATTGTTATGCTTTGGCTGTGTCTAGTTTACATGATGTTGAGGAGCCTCTGTCTTTTGATGAAGCACAGAATTCAGAAAATTGGATTGCTGCCATGAAATCAGAATATGATGCACTTATAGAGAATGACACATGGACTTTATGTGATTTGCCTCCTGGCAAAAAGGCCATTGGTACGAAGTGGGTTTACAAGTTGAAACGCAAGCCGGATGGTGAGATCGATCGCCATAAGGCTCGACTTGTTGCAAAGGGTTATGCACAACAAAAAGGCATAGATTATGAAGAGACTTTTGCTCCCACTTGTCGTATGACTACTGTGTGTTTTCTATGTGCATTGGCAGCTCATTTTGGTTGGGATGTACATCAATCAGACATTGTTACTGCTTTCTTGAATGGTGACATATTTGAGGAAGTTTATGTAACGCAGCCTCGCGGTTTTGTCATAAAAGGACAAGAGGACAAAGTGTGCAAATGTAAGAAGGCTTTGTATGGGTTGAAGCAATCTCCTCGTGCTTGGTATGAGAAAGCTGACACTCATTTGGTTAAACGAGGCTTTCGTAACAGTCCAACAGAAAGCACATTGTATGTAAAGCGTGAGGATGATGTATTTCTCATTGTGGTTCTTTATGTTGATGATTTGCTGATCACTGGACCAAATGAGAGACATATTGCTGAATTTAAGGCTGATTTGAATGCTACTTTCAAGATGAAAGATTTGGGGCTGTTGCATCATTACTTGGGTATACAGTTTAAGCAGTGTGATGGTGGTATTTCCTTGTGTCAGAAAAGTTACATAGAGACATTGCTATGTAAGTTTGGACTTGAGGATTGCAAACCTATTGCCACTCCCATGGAAACAGGTTTGAAGTTGAGTCTACATGATGCTGGCGATCCTGCTGATGTCACTCTTTACCAAACTGCTGTTGGCTGCCTCATTTATGTATGCAACACGAGGCCAGATATTCAGTTTGCAGTCTCGCAGGTCAGGAGATTTATGCATAGCCCAGGGTCTAAGCATTGGCAGGCTGTCAAGAGGATTTTCCGCTACCTTAGTGGCACTTTACATCTTGGCTTGTTTTATCCCAAGGGGGGATCATTGCCGCCAGACTTACATGCTTTTTCGGACTTAGATTGGGCTGGTTGTTTTGACACGCGAGTGTCCACAAGTGGTTTTTGTTTCATGCTTGGCAGTTCATGTATATCATGGTTGAGCAAGAAGCAACCTACTGTGGCCACTTCGAGTTGTGAGGCTGAGTACAGGGCAGTCTTCACAGCTACGGTTGAGTGTGTATGGCTCAGACGCCTTATGGCTGACTTGGGTGTTGGACAGGACACTGCCAACACTATCTACACTGACAGTCAGAGCGCATTGGCAGTTGCGAGGAACCCAGTTTTTCATGCTCGCACAAAGCACATTGAGGTGCATTACCACTATGTCAGGGAGAGGCTCTCAGCAGGAGAGATCAGCTTGGCTTATGTGCCAACACAGGACAACCTTGCAGATCTTTTCACAAAGGCATTGTCTCGTGAGAAGCTTGAAGCTTTCCGCAAAGCTTTGGGCTTACTCCCCTTTGTGGACTGATCCTGTCCTCAGGGCATGGCACTTCCCTTTACTCATGTGCCAGCTCTCGTTCACCGCATCACTCCAGGGGGGATTTGTTACCATATACATGTGGTAGTGATGTGTGTGAACACACTAGGACCGCCGGGGCATTTTTTCCCTCTTTAGGAGGTTTTTTCCCCCGTGCATTGTATATACGCCCATCACTCTAGGGCTATCTATCTTTCCTAATTCCAACAAAAAGGAGGGTGTAGCTAGCACAAAAAGGGGGGAGAAGAAAGAGCACTATGCTATAGCTTGAGAAGCCAAGCTCAACCTCTTGAGAAGGAGCTCTTGAGTGGAATCTCATTGGCATTAGGCATATGTATGTGTTGTATTAGGGGTGATTAGCAAGGGAACTCTATGCCATTGTAAGAGAGAGTGATCATTAAATTGAGAGTAGGAAATCTATCATTTCTCCTACTAGAGTAAGCCCAACATTTGCTGAATCAAGGAGGGTGAATTTGGACTAAGCATGGATACCTTGTCTCCCTTCCAACTTGAAGTCATGGACAATAATGATGTGTAAGTGTCTTGGTGTTTTATTTAAGTTCTTGATAGCTTGTCTCCGGGTATTGTTATCAATTTAGCCATAAATCCCACATGCTGTAAGAGGGCGACAGGGTGGAGAGGACTCCCTTGGCCTTAAGACAGTGATTGGGGTGGCTTTTTTCTTGTGATGTGTTGTGGTGTAATTTACTCAGGCTATGTTGAACAAATACTAATCTCACTTTGTTTGGTCATGACAGATTTGTAAGAAGGCATTAGTGCAACAAGCACCCCCTTCCCCCTTCTCTCTCTTTCTTACATATATATATTTATGTTTGCTTGATCATTAACGATACACTTCAAAGCAGCCCGAGCACCATCTCTCTCTCTCTCTCTCTCTCTCTCTCTCTCTCTCTCTCGTGTTTTAGTGTGTGAGAGTGTTCCATTGGTGTTAGGGTTAGTGTAAATTCCTTGCTTGTTTGTGGGTTGCTCTAACAATTCTCCTCTTTTGCGTCCTAGTTCGCTCTTAAACTAGGTGGTGCCCCTTGTGTAATTGGGATTTGGCTGGGGGTTTGTTGTTTTGGTTTGTGTTGTGTTGTGCCCTAGACCCATTGAGCAGCACGGGAGCCTTGAAGGGTGTCTAGAGGTTGCTCTTGTTGTTGCCCGCCCCGGACCGCTTCAAATTGGTGCCCCCACTGAGGAAAACAACTCGTGTATGTTTTTGTGTAGGATCAACTTTTAGCATAGTCAAGTAGTTTGCATGAATCACGAGAGTTTGTATGATCCTTTCATTCCCATTGCAAGGCAAAAGATACACATAATTGTTAGTACTAAGTTGCAATTCAACGGGTAATTCGTAGGATTTTAGGTCCTCTTAGGTTAGCCGAGATAAACACTTCGGTAAATCCTTTTATTTTGCCTCTCATTAGGTACGATATTAGCTTGGATGTCTATATTTTTGTGTTATTTTAAGCATTAGGACATGCATAGGCCATGGATAATGGCCCAGGAATAGAGGTTTTTCCCTTTCATTTTACTTCACACATTAGAATAAACGTTGCAATTAGTAGAAAGATCCATTTTCAACAACGAATGGTGTTCATGTTTGGTGCCCAAAGAGTAGGAGAAATTCTTGCATCACCAAACCCTGTCATTCTACCTCTCATCAACTACCCCACTTCTTTTGATGTACATGTGTTCATTTTATTTTAAAATGAAGTGCAGCCCGGCAAAATAGTGTGTATGTTTGTTTTTTCTTTGTCCAAGATGTTACAAGAAACAAAAAAACGATCATTTGTTCTAACTGGGAATGTGTGTGCAGTGAAAGTTCAATCCTTAGAGATCTAGCTCTATTACCAATTGAGTTGCAGGAGCAAGTAGTAAGGCGTCTCCCTCATAACAAGGGTGGTGAAGTTAAGACAAAAGGTCCTACGCGTGGATTCCATTTTCCTCTTGTTGTTGGGCACTAAGGAAGACCGCGCATTCATCCAACTAGTGTGTGCCCTAAGATTGGTAAATAGAGTGAAATTTGGCGTTTGGCGAGTGCATTTCACCATTGAGGAAGACTCTTCAGGAAACTTGCGGCCAGAGTTCATGCTTCATAGACTCACATTTGGTGAATTTTTCCCTCATTTGCGTCTTATTAATAGTCTTCCTTTCGCTTTCAACAAAGGAGATAGGGAGCTATTCAGAGCTTGTCTTAATAAAGAGAGCATAGAGAAGATTGAAAATTTGTATAAATTCTCATCCTTCTCTACTTTCTATGACACTTTGTTCATAGAGACATTGTAAATCTCTTTATGCTTTTGAATGATTTAACCATAATCCTAAGGAGTTTTTGTCGAGGAATTTTGTAGCACAAGTGGAGTCTTTAAATCTTGCAAAACTTGATTGGACTTGATGAGGATGTTCTTTATGAAATTGTGAGAAGGTTGCCTCACTCCGACTGTGTGGAACTCGAAGGAAAGGAGCTCCTAGTCAATTGCTACTTTCTCACGGCCTTCGACGAGCATGAAGATCTAGTTTTTATACAAACCGCTTGTGCGTTGGGAATTGTAGAGCAGGTGCAATTTATCACTTGGGACGTGGTTGCTCTTTTGGATCCAGAAAATGAAGTTCTAGAGATTTCTGTTTATCGCCTTATCTTTGAAGAATTTCAACCCTTCTTAGAGCTCATCAATAGTCTACCTTTTTGTTTTGATCAAACAAATCGAGACCTCATTGAAGCTTGGATAGCTGAAGAAGAAAACCTAGAGTGGTATTTTCTTACTTCTTCATTTGCAGGTGAGTGGTTCTAAATCTCTATTGTATCCCTTATTGTAACTCGTGTTGTAATCTTTGATAATAATGGAGAGCCAACGCCAAATGTCTGGATATCCTCTTTTCTTTGGAGAGCCTGGAGAGGATGCAGAATTATTTTTAGCAAATTTCAAGATGTCTTGCCATATCAAGAGGATAGTAACCGATCAAGAACGTGTAGAAATTTTTGAGGTGGTCCTTAGGAAAGATGCTAGTACTTGGTTTGACTCTTTGCCTGAGGAAGTTAAGGGGAATTACACAGAAGTTTTGAATCGTTTTAAGAGATACTTCTTTGATCCCCAAAACACTCAAAAACTATGGCAAGACATTGTTTCTCATAAGCAAAAAGACTTAGATGACTACTACTTGTACAAGCAAGAGTTTCTACGTCTTTGGGCTCTATGGGTACGAAATGTTGCTAACCCTGGTGATGGTGCAGAATTTTTAAAGAAGGAGAGGTTCATAGCCGGACTCTTTCCTGACCTTAAGGTAAAAGTTGAGGCGGGTGCACCTGCTACTTTTGATGCAGCGGAAACTAGGGCTGCTGAGAAGTATAGGAAACTCAAGTGCTTAAGGGGAGAGGTTCCAATAGAAGGTCTTAGACCCAAAGGTAAGTCACAAGCATTAACATCTAGGGAGATTCTTGAGGTAACGGCTGAAGTGATTGAGAAGTTAAATGAATCTTTAAGCAGCCTGTCAATTCACCTTGCACAAGCTGTAGGTCCAAAGGGACAAGCAAAGAAGTCGGAAGAGAGAGAGCCACGAACTAGGAGAGTCTTGCAATGTTGGAATTGCGGAGAGTCTGGACATGGGATGTATAATTGTCCTTGGCCCCGTGGAGAGCCAGGGAGACCTAACTTGAATTACCCAGTGATGAATGCAGGAGAAGGAGCTGGTCAGCAACCAAGGCTTCTACAAAGGCCAAATGGACCAAGACCACCTCCACAAGGGGTAGAAGGAGTTCCACCTTTGTCAGATCCAAATGTGCATGTGGTAGAGGTGACAAATTCAAATGAGGTTGACATGGAAGCCAATGGCATTAAGCGTGGCCGAGGGAAAGGTAAGGAGAAAGAAGGAGTTACATCACAAAGTGACCATGGACGAGAAAAGAAGGCAAAGGAGACCAAGGAAGCTAAGAGGACTCGACATCGTATCAACCTCCAAGACTTTCCTCTTGGACATGGAATGGCTCCATACAACCTGTTGGAAGACATGAGAGGTAAGGGTCCTGATATCTCATGGCCTCAATTTCTTGCATTATGTCCACAAGTTAGGAGGGATTTAACAAGGGCAGTTAGCACTAGGAGAAAGGTAAAAGAGAGTGTGCCTGTTGTAAAAATTGCACAAGCTGAAATGAATGAGGACATTACACCTGTGCTAGATTGTTACATAAAAGGGAGATTGGTTAGGAAAGGTCTAGTGGATGGGGGTGCACAAATTTGCATCATGACAGAGGGACTCATGCAAAAACTAGGCATGCACATCCATGAGACACCTGAAATTAAGGTCAAGATGGCAAACAATAGCAAGGCTAGGTGCGTAGGCATTTGTAAAAATGTTTTTGTGGAGGCCTTTGACATTAGGAAGGCAGTGGATTTCTATGTCATGTCTACCAAAGGAAATGGTTACCCATTTATCCTAGGGAGACCATGGCTAATGAAAATGCGAGCTTTGCAGGATTGGGAGAGTGGAAAGCTAATTTGCAGGAACGACAATCATAAGAAGGTTGTCTTTGACATGAAGGAGCAACGCCAAGAGGAGCTCCATGAAGAATCATCTCAAAGTGAGACGGAAGAAGGTTGGACCGATAGCACTTCAGAAGAAGAAAGTAGCGGCATCATTACTGAAGAGGAGTCTTCCATGGAAGTCATGGGGGTAAGGTTTAAGCCAAGCAACCAAGAGACCTCTTGTCAAGGCTTGGAGGAGGTAGGTCCTCAAGAGAACGAAGGTGTTCAAGATGAAGGAATGCTAGAAGGTATGCTATCTACAACACTTATAAAGGATGAAAGAGAGGAGTTCAAATGTGTGCTAAGGAAATTTCCTAGGCTTTTTGCTAAAGACTACACCGATGTGCGTGGAGTAGATGCTGTTCAACACAAAATTGAGTTGAAGCCAGAGGCCACACCTAAGGCTCAGAAGCTACGAAGGCTAGGAGTCATCAAGGAGCAGGCTTTACTCAAGGAGGTAAGAAAGCTTCTAGCAGCAGGTTTCATTTATCCAGTGGAGAATTCAGAGTGGGTCTCTCTCGTTGTTGTCACTCCTAAGAAAAACGGAAAGTGGAGGGTGTGTGTGGATTACCGTCCACTCAAAGAGGCAACAAAAAGAGATCACTTTCCCCTCCCATTTCAGGATGAGATACTAAATGAGGTAGCTGGTCATGAGAAGTACACTGTGTGTGATGGATACTCAGGCTACTTTCAAATAGGTATCGCATTGGAAGATCAATTGAAAACAACCTTTATCGCTCCTTGGGGTTGTTATGCTTTTAGAGTCATGCCATTTGGTCTGACAAATGCTCCTGCAACATTCCAACGTTTCATGAACATGGTGTTTCAAGCATTCTTTGGAAAGTCAATTAGGGTGTTCATTGATGATTTCTGCATTTATAGCTCAAAATCATTGCATCTACAAAGGGTAGAAGAAGGTTTAAAGAAGCTCTACGACATGGGAGGTCAACTCAACCCCGACAAGTGCCACATAGGTGAGGATGAAGTGATCTTGCTCGGTCACAAGGTTTCCTATAAAGGCATTGAGGTGGACCCTTCAAAGGCAAAGGCTCTTATTGAGCTCCCATCACCGAAGAGTCTTAAGGAGGTCATCTCTTTCATTCAGAAGGTGAAGTATATGTCACGCTTTATTCACTTAGCCTCGGAGTTGCTTCATCCTTTGCAAAAGTTGACACAACAAGTAGAATTTGCATGGTCTGATGAGCTTGAAGAGTATTTTTGTAACATTAAAGTCATTTTGTCAGAGCTACCAACACTCATGCCTCCTTGTTGGGAGTACACATTCTTTGTTAGCTCTAGTGTTGGAAGGGAAACAATTGGTGTTGTGTTGCTACAACAAGATCCCCACAGTACAAGGATGCGACCCATCTACTTTGCTAGTAGGGTCATGAATGCTTTGGAGAGAGACTACACAGAAGCAGAACTCATGATGATTTCTCTCATGTTTGCGGTGAGAAAGTTTAGATCCTACCTGCTACCAAAACCTTTTGTAATTCTCACTACAGAAAATTTGTTCCCTTGGGTGTCATCTCAAATGAATCTTAGTACTAGGATCTCAAAGTGGATTATGGAGTTGCAAGAGTTTCAATACTCTTTCAAGGTAGAAGATAGTGTGGGTGCACAATTGGCAGGGATTCTCACTTATAGGGTGCATGGAAAGGAGATTAAGGTGCCTGAAGTAAAGACCCTACCATTGCCACCACCAAAAAGTATTCCTAATGCTTTTACCTTGTTCTTTGATGGAGCTTTTTGTCGAGCCACAGGAAAAGCAGGGGGAGGGCTAGTGTTGCTCAACCCAAGTGGAGAGGTGGTCATGAAAGAGAAGTTCAATCTACCAAGTTCAGCTAGCAACAATGAAGCAGAATATGACACACTACTTCATGGTTTAAAAATATGCATTGGCCATGGTATACAACGTCTCATGGTAAAAGGGGATGCACTTCTCATTGTGAAGCAGATTTTAGGCATTTGGGCATGCAAAAATGAAAGACTAAGGGCCAAAGTTCATACCATCCGTAGGCTATTTAATCAATTTGAGGAGGAGCAATTATATCATATTCCTAGGAAACAAAATGAAGATGTTGATTTACTTGCACAACAAGCCGTTGCATGTGTAAAGAAAGAAGTGCAGGTCATCATGGTGGCGGCTGCTGTGAAGCAACCGAGGTACCAGGGATTGGAGTCATTGGCTCCCATCATTGGCTACATTTTGGAGGGTGAGTTTCCACCAGACTTCCCAAAAGCTCAGAAGAGGAGACTCATGAAGAAGGCAAGCATGTATCTCTTCCTAGAAGGCTCCCTCTATCAAAGAGGGAAGGATAAAGTGTGCAGAAGAGTACCACCTATCGCGGAAATTCCAGCCATTCTAAAAGGTTTGCATGAAGAGGCATGTGGTGGTCATTTTTCCCAAGAATTAACTGTGAAGAAGATTTTGCTTGCGGGGTATGTTTGGTCAAGTCTGCATGTGGATGTCCAACATTGGTGTAAAAGTTGTCACAATTGTCAGGTAAATGGGAATAGAAGATTGATTTATGGTCCAAGGCAAATTGTGCTTGCAAATGGACCCTTTGAAAAGTGGGGCATTGATGCTATGGGTCCTCTACCTAGGACAAAAAATGGTAAACTCTACATTCTAGTGGCTGTAGACTATATGACTAGGTGGGTGGAAGCACAAAGTGTGGCAAAGGTAAATGAGAGGACAGTAAGCAAATTCGTCTACACTCACATTTGTTGTAGATTTGGCACACCTTTGGAGATTGTTTCCGATAATGGTCAAGGGTTTAGAAAGGGATTGCTCACAGAAGTCTGTGAAGAACTTCGCATTCTACATCGTCACAGTACACCCTACTATCCCCAATCAAATGGTTTGGTAGAAAAAGCTAATGGTGTCATTGCAGGCATCATTAGAAAGATGGTGAAAAACAAGACAAAGTTGTGGGATGACTTCTTGGATGGTGCCTTGTGGGCGTATCGAACCACATATAGGGAAGCCACGGAGTTCACACCATTTCACTTGGTCTATGGTCAAGAGGCTTTACAGCCAATTGAACTAAACATTCCAACAATGCGACTTCATGGAAAATCAGCACAAGATGATCAAGAAGCATGGATGGATCGAATTCTTACCTTAGCTGAGCTTGAGTGGAAAAGAGAAGCAGCATATGAGTGCTATAAGAGGAAAGCCACACAGACAAAAGAGAAGCTTGACAAGGAACTGAAGGACAAAGGCATCAATGAAGGAGATCTTGTGCTAAGGTATGACAATCGACTCGATAATCGTTTTGATGCCAAATTTGAAACAAGATGGCAGGGGCCATACATAGTCAAGAAGGCTTTCAATTCAAGTTACTATCAACTTATGGACTTGAATGGGAAAGAGCACTCCAGGAAGGTAAACGGCTATCGCTTGAAGCATTACTTGAGTCGCCTTCTACCAAAGGATCTACCAGAGCAAAAGGCAACTATCCCATGTAAGTATTGTTCCATGAAGCATGAGTGTAACACAAACCAAAATTCCAAGGGGCCAAACAATGAAGATCTTGTCAAGGACTCTGAAGCACTCTCTTTGGAAAAGATTCTTTATGATGGTACATGAATATACCATCATCCTCGGGGAGGGCTAATGATAGCTGTTTTTTCGGCTCTCTGTAATTGCCATAGTGAGTTATCTCACCCTATCAAATCACTCAAACACTGTGGTTACCCTCACCCTTTCACTGTATATAGGTGCGTGTGAGTTAGGGGACTTTTCCCATATCTCCTTACTGAAATAAAAAACCCTCAATTAGCTAGTCATTGGGCTAGTTGAGCCAAAAAAATAAAAATAAAAAAAAATATAAGTATATTATGGCCCATGCGTAAATAAAAGATTTTTTCATAATTATTTTGGTATTTATTTAAATATTTCTACCTAGGTGTGTGTTATTTATGCTCTGTACATTGCCTCACCATTACCACAATTTTTCTTACCATTTTTCATACTCTTTATTCCATATAGAAATATTTTCATGTAAGCTTCTCTTATATTTGGTGTAACTCCACCCCAACAAAAATCCAAAAAAACTAGTTTTATTTATGTGTATATTTTTTCACTATTGTGATTTTTTCCTTCCTACATCTATTTTGTTTTTTTTCTAAAAAATTAGAATACCAAAAATATTTATCTTTTTATGGTAGCCTCATAATGAGAGAGATTTCTTTTGACCCCTTTATATTTTTTCCATTTATATTATTTATATTTGACATGTACATATTTTTTAGACCCCTCAATATTTGATTTTCTTAGTTGTACTACTCACTTATATCATGATCTCAACAATATCTTCAATTATAGACCTACCAAATAAGGTCAAGGGTAGGTGGCATGCATACATGCACTATGGAGGGCTCACTCTTGGAGGTATTCAAAAGAATCATTCAAAGAAGGACCCCACAAGGACCTTGTGCAGTGGAAAAAAACGATCGGTTTTGCTGAATTTTTAAAGTTCACTTGCTCTCCGAACAAAAGTTGTAGCTCGTGCGCTGAACTTTTGCCTCAACTTTTTTCATATTTTTTTGAGCTACGAGCTGTGAGCTATGATTTTATTAGTGGACCCCAGTTTTCCCATGCTATGCAGCCACACTCTCTCTTCCACTTTATCATTTTCCTCTTTCACACAAACTTCTCCACTCATCATCCCCACCTCTCTCACCACTCCTCTCTGCACCCTACTCACCTTCTCCTCAACCTTCATGAATAAGAGAAACCATGGTGAACTCATACCTCCCACACACAATTCCATTCCAAAATTGACCACCTAGTCTCATTTTCCTCCTCCAAATTACCCATATCTATAAAAAAAAACCACAAAATTCAGCCTCTTCTCTTAAAAGACAGCATCATGGTGGTTGATTACTCAGCTTCAATTACCTTGTCTCTCAAGGAAGGTCAAGAGTGGAGAAAAAATGTACCGTCAAAGCTAGTGGACCGTCAACAAGCGTCAAAATTGGCCGTACTCAAGACACTTGGAGCATCAACCTTGTAAGAAATCCACATTTTGTTACCTCTTAAGAGTTTTTCTTCCTTATTTGTATCCTACATGGATACTCCCATTGTAAATATCCAATTCCATTTGTAAATTAATACTAACTCTACTAACACTAACCCACTATGAAAAGTCCTATCACCTCCATTTCTCTCCTCTCTCTTTCCCCACCAACTTCTTGATAATTCCAAGAAAAAGAAATTAGATAAATTGCTGAAAATCTAACCCAACCATGGCTAGCACAAAAAGGGGGGAGAAGAAAGAGCACTATGCTATAGCTTGAGAAGCCAAGCTCAACCTCTTGAGAAGGAGCTCTTGAGTGGAATCTCATTGGCCTTAGGCATATGTATGTGTTGTATTAGGGGTGATTAGCAAGGGAACTCTATGCCATTGTAAGAGAGAGTGATCATTAAATTGAGAGTAGGAAATCTATCATTTCTCCTACTAGAGTAAGCCCAACATTTGCTGAATCAAGGAGGGTGAATTTGGACTAAGCATGGATACCTTGTCTCCCTTCCAACGTGAAGTCATGGACAATAATGATGTGTAAGTGTCTTGGTGTTTTATTTAAGTTCTTGATAGCTTGTCTCCTGGTATTGTTATCAATTTAGCCATAAATCCCACATGCTGTAAGAGGGCGACAGGGTGGAGAGGACTCCCCTGGCCTTAAGACAGTGATTGGGGTGGCTTTTTTCTTGTGATGTGTTGTGGTGTAATTTACTCAGGCTATGTTGAACAAATACTAATCTCACTTTGTTTGGTCATGACAGATTTGTAAGAAGGCATTAGTGCAACAAGCACCCCCTTCCCCCTTCTCTCTCTTTCTTACATATATATATTTATGTTTGCTTGATTATTAACGATACACTTCAAAGCAGCCCGAGCACCATCTCTCTCTCTCTCTCTCTCTCTCTCTCTCTCTCTCGTGTTTTAGTGTGTGAGAGTGTTCCATTGGTGTTAGGGTTAGTGTAAATTCCTTGCTTGTTTGTGGGTTGCTCTAACAATTCTCCTCTTTTGCGTCCTAGTTCGCTCTTAAACTAGGTGGTGCCCCTTGTGTAGTTGGGATTTGGCTGGGGGTTTGTTGTTTTGGTTTGTGTTGTGTTGTGCCCTAGACCCATTGAGAAGCACGGGAGCCTTGAAGGGTGTCTAGAGGTTGCTCTTCTTGTTCCCCGCCCCGGACCGCTTCAATAGATTGGGGAGCTGTGTGTAATGTGTGTGTGTGTGTGTGTGTGTGTGTGTGTGTGTGTGTGTGAGAGAGAGAGAGAGAGAGAGAGAGAGAGAGAGAGAGAGAGAGAGAGAGAGAGAGAGAGAGAGAGAGAGGAAGACACCCCTACTACAAGAAACAAATTTAGAGAAGAGAAGAGCGAGGGTTGACTATTGCAAATAGCATCAAAGTTGAGAAAGAGAGGAGATGAGAACCAACTTCGATGGCAAGCCTCTTAACAGTAAATAATGTTGTGTATGCAAGCCCTTGTGCGTCTCAGCCTCGTGGGCACAGCCTATAGTAGGAAGTTCCAGTCTGCATGGCCATTGCATGGAAGCCTAAAAAGCTATATGTATTTACACAGGATTACAATATGATATCATAACGTTATTTTTTTTCCCTAAGTACCGACTCTCTCTCTCTCTCTCTCTCTCTCTCTCTCTCTCTCTCTCTCTCTCTCGCTCTCGTTCTCTGCAGACTCTTCTCACCATGAGTCTTGCACCTCAAAGGATTCACCCGCCATAGCTCCAACACAATCAACTGGTATCAAAGCTTGGGTTCATGCTCATGCCGGCACATAGGAGGAGCTTGGCGCTGGCAGGACACCACAAGCTTTGAAACGCAGTAGAGCCTGGGAGCTTCATCATAAGACAAGGCCGAAGCTTGCATAACATTCACAACCCAGACAAGGCCGAAGCCTTTGAAGCCTGCATAACCTGCATGAAAAACTTGCATAACTGCTCCCGGTGTTCCAGGGAGCCAGTCGACTATTTGCAAACTATTACAGGTCGCTAGTTTTTGTTTTTTTTTCAAAAGGTTGGCTGAATACATCAACAGATCTCCTATTAAAGCTAAGGTTCACACATAAGTCTAGTCACACCCTCAAGACACGCCATTCATGCTCGGATCAATAGCCTATTGACTCGTAAAGTTGAAGGCTTAGCTCGGGAATATTAAATTGTGGGCAGATCTTGTCAACCCTTCTGC
This sequence comes from Adiantum capillus-veneris, assembly GCF_014529385.1. NCBI lineage: Eukaryota > Viridiplantae > Streptophyta > Polypodiopsida > Polypodiales > Pteridaceae > Adiantum > Adiantum capillus-veneris. The sequence continues at coordinate 158,792,101 of NC_140945.1, forward strand.
TTCTAAAGCCTGTTTCTACAATAGCTTAATACGTGCAAGCAAAGATAGAACTGACACTGAAGATCTATTTGGTATTGAAGATCTAATTGAAAGAGTCTTTACTGGCTTCACAGGCATGTTCAAAGTGCCAAGCAAGCTTTACAACATGCTCAATCACATTGACAATCACAAGAAAGAAGAAGCTTTGCTTTCAAACATTTGGTCCATCAAGAATTTGTAGAGTTCAAAATTGGTTTAACATGTTCAGTGTCATAGGTTTGCTATGATTTTATTTGACAACATTATCATCTATTTTATGTCAAAGGTTTGTTTTAGTTTGTCACGCTTGTCAGTTGTTATCATGTCAAAATTGCCCGGGTATGATAGACACTGCCACATAAAAAGTGGTAAGACCACCCTTTGTTGTTTGGTTGGGTTCTAGTATGTCTCACTCTCATGGTTGTTTGAGGGAAGTACACACACACACACACACACACACACACACACACACACACACACACACACACACACACAACACACACACACACACACACACACACACACACACACACACACACACACACACACACACACACACACACACACACACACACACACACACACACACACACACACACACACACACACACCTATACTATGGTCAAGGGGGGGACTTCTACTCATAGTTTCACGTGATTGGACTCTGCCATGGTCTGTCTGTCTTGAGTCCATTGTCAGTGGTTTGGGCTTGAGGGGGGGTTGTTGGGTATGCAAGCTCTTGTGCATCTAAGCCTCGTGGGCACAGCCTATAGAGCAGGCAGTTCCAGTCTGCATGGCCATTGCATGGCAAGCCTAAAAAGCTATATGTATTTACACATGATTACAATATGATATCATAGTGTTATTTTCTTTCCTGAGTGCCGTCTCTCTCTCTCTCTCTCTCTCTCTCTCTCTCTCTCTCTCTCTCTCTCTCTCTCTCTCTCTCTCTCTCTCTCTCTCTCTCTCTCTCTCTCTCTCTCTCTCTCGATCTCGTTCTCTGTAGACTCTTCTCGCCCCATGAGTCCTACACCTCAAAGGTTTCACCCGCCATAGATCCAACACCATCAAATAATGCAACCAAAATGCCAAAAACTCTGGCTGCAAACAAGGTCAGAGTTGTAAGCAAAAGATCAATTGGATCATGATAGATCAATCAACAGTTGCCTAGGTCAAGGTATGGGTGCACTCGGATTCTGGCATGCAATATGTGATGCCTTGCTTGCAAAGTATCCCAAGGATAGGAGAAGGTATGGTTGCTTGATGGTAGATAGTTGCCCCTTAAAATGTGGAGATAATTTCTCAAGCCTTCTTGCTCCATCTCTGTACAAAAAAGCCCTACACTTGACCTAGGGATGGTCCGTGATGTTGTGACTTCTCATCGTAAAAGAGTACAGAATGTCTCAAAATGCTCATGGAGCCATCAAGGTCGTTGGTGAGGGGCAGGCCATCCTGGACATCCATCTTGCCCCCATTACTAGACAGAATTAGCATGAAGGGCCGTTCGATGCACAACATCTAAGCACTCAAAATCTCAGAGGCAGAGTTGACCAATATTAGGTGTCCAGCTTAGCATGAGAAATCATCACCTCCTCCTCTAATCATTGCCAATAATTGCATGACAACTCAACGCTCAAAATAATTGCTTGTGTGCTCCAATGATTGCACACCAAGTCAATGCATGTAATAAAAGAAACAGTAGATGTGCTTTGACCAATCACCATCCTCCACCTCAACACTAGGCGATGACCTGCTGATTGACGTAGACAGTGGGACTACACAATCTCTGCAACTAAACCACTATATCCGAGCTTATGTACCTAGCCCCCCTCCTAGTGACCTTGACGATTGTGAGTGGTCATTTTATGACCATTCCCATAATATTGACTCCCACCATGGCTCCTGGCCTCCGTTGATTGCCATGTGGTGGTGAACATTATGGAGAATGGTCATTAAATGACCATTCCCTACCCCTTCTTGTCGCACCCAAAATGGGAAGATATGACATGGGATAATTTGATAAGCTTGTTGAGCAGCTCTAGCTATCACACTGCCATACCCAAACTCTAGATTTTCTTCTCTCTCTCTCTCTCTCTCTCTCTCTCTCTCCTCTCTTTTCCTTCCTTCCTGTAGTTTTTATGCCTACTCTCCTTGCAGTCAAAGGAGAGTAGGCATATAAACACATGCAATTGCTTGAAGGGAAGGAGAGAAGGATGAAGATGAGTCTATATAAAGAGGAAGGTAGAGGAGGTGCTTTCATAGCAAATCTTGGGTTGCGGGAGTCACCTTGATTGAAGTGAAGTCATTTTGTTGCAGGGATGCACGTGAGTGGTTTTGGGTTGTGTTGCCCCTAAGGTTTGCCTCTAGCTATGGGTGAGTGTCATTAGACTGTGGGATGTATAAGTGGCTTCAGGGGTGGGGCTACCATCCAAGCCAGAAATGCCGCTTGTGCTGGCGACCAAGGTGCACCTACACCTATTGGGAGCCTTGGTTGTGTGTTGAGGTAGCAAACATGCTATGCTGGCAGCCCACAATGAAAGATGTAGATGGAAGGAAGTGCTGAAGAGAGCTGGAGTTCCATCCGCGGATGCAAGCATTTATAGCCACATGGATGGGTACTTGTCTCTTTTGAATATATAAGAAGTAGTAGATAATTAGATCAACTTTTTTTCTATCCACAATATCTTACCGATTACTGTGAGATAATGGCAAGAATCATATGGGTTTATCCACACCTTGTAGAGACCTTAGATTGATAGGTTTTATTTGTTTGCTCTTGCATTTCTTTGAGCAATAATAAAAAATCTTCAACTATATTCTCTTGCTATCAATTCAGATCTCAGCCTTGATCAATGAGCTTCAATTGATATTAATGCCTCTAATTTTCATGTGCTTGTGCAAGCAGGACCAAAGATTACTTAAAGGAAGATCTTTTAATATTTGCAGTATCCTCTTGGTGTTAATGTATCCACCAAACAACTCACAGACTGGGTAAAGCACACCTTTCAAACTAAGAAGTGCATGGCATTGCTTTGGATGGACACCTCATATTTGATCCCATGCAACCATCATAGCTCTCATCATTCCATAGCCACTACTTCCCCCACTATTTATTTAGTGGGAAGAACCAATTTACTTTAAACATAAGGTTGCAGTAGATTGACTTGGTTTGTGGTTTGCTAAAGTTTGTGTGCTTGGGCTATTGCGAAGCTTTCCAATCCAAATCAGCCTAAGCACCTGGCTAAGATCATGGATAGGCCTATTGATTAGAAGTCATTTAGTTCTTTGAGATTGAATTGGAAAGCCAACTACTCTACTTCCATCCTCTATTGCTTTTATCCCAAAAGTGGGCCATATGTATTAGTCCCTTTTTGTTGACTTTTCCAACGATAACTCTCTTGAACTGAGTGAGAAGATCCCTTCCCACTTTTGAGAGCCAAGAGGACCAGTGTATTATGGAGTTTTTATAATTCTAACTTCCACACCCCACTCTAGTGTCTCTAATGGCTTGGTACATTTTCATACTAGTTCGCTCGTATTACTGCCCAATTTCAGGTTTTCCCATCATTAAGGTGCTAGCAGTTGGCCATGGACCCCGACCTCTTTCCACAAGCCGCCTTGTAAATGTAGAGCCCACACTTTGGCTGGGAGAGGAAAGTGTGTAGGTCTAAGTTATGGCTGAAAATGTGAGAGAAGCAAGTTCGGATGTGATAAAAATCTGAGCACTCTAGTAGTGTGTGGTACTCAGACTCTCGAACTTGCAGTGAGCATAATGTGCACAATCGATTTGACTCTTCTCCATTGCCCCAATGCCCTATCTCGCATCGAAGGAAATGGGAGCTAAGCCGAATTACTGCGATAGTGCGTATCGCGGAAAAGGGAATAGGCTCAAGCATGTAAGTGTGAGTACGGTTTCCTCTCTCAGCGAAGAACATGGTTTTGTAGTTGGGGACAATATAGGTGGTGTAATGTATGAAGCGTGACCCACCGGATTTCTCCCAAGCCGTAATACATTGGCATTGTAGAAAAGCTTCATTCACTTGAGAGTCAATTGAAGCATCATGTAGCAAGTGTAATGCATCCCATCTCCCAAACCACTTCTTTATGTCTTGCATCCATCCCGTGCTCAAGATCTTGCTTTTATGCGTCTTTTGAACTTTTTTGCTTGCTTCCCATGCAATTGTAGGAAGTCGATGTGAGGGGTTTTTACGCATCTTTATCATGTACTCCACAACCCTTTCCATGCCCATAACCTCAATTGGAAGAGATCCCGACTCAAGAAGTAGGAGCATATATGGTGTTTGTGTCTTAACTTGGAGAAAGTTTGTAAGAAAACGCTTTTGGACATTCTCAAACTCTTTCCAAGTAGACTTTGAGATGCTCCCGCCCCACACTTCAACTCCATAAAGAAGAACCGGTGTCACCAATGCATCAAAAAGATACTTCTTGAGAGCCCAACACTTGATGTTTCCCGCATTACACATGTTCTCAAATGCATAATATGCTCTCTTTCCCGCTTCCAAACGACGCATAGCACATTCATGCCACTTGTGATTGGATGGAACCTCAAGGCCAAGGTACTTAAAGCTCTCAACAACTTCAAGTGTCTCGTTGTTGTACACAATGCATGGCTTCTCCTTATGGTTGGTTTTCACAAGCATAACCTTTGTTTTGGATTCATTTACAATCAGCCCACTATGCAAGCAAAAGTTCTCAAGGACAACCATAAGCTTTTGTGCATCTTCTAAAGTGTGTGCTAGAAGCACTACATCGTCCGCATACAACAAAAGCATGATTACCGCATTGCAAATAGTGACCTCTTCAATGCCTTCTTCTTGCATAAAGTCAAGTACCATTTGTTCCAATTGATCGATGCATAGACCAAAGAGAGTTGGTGACAATGGACATCCTTGTTTAACCCCAATAGTGCTTACAAAAATTTCTGAAATTTCTCTTCCCATGCGCAATTGACAAATCACCTTCTCATAGATTCGACAAACCGCAAGCATAAACTCACTTGGCACTTGGAGTTCTTCCATCCTTCTCCACAAATTGTTACGTGGAATCATATCAAAGGCTTTCTTAAAGTCCACAAAACAACAATACAATCGCTTGCCTTTCAACCGACTTTCCTCCATGAGAACACGAAGAGTGACAAGATGATCAATGGTGATATGGCATCGACGAAAACCCGCTTGTCCCTTTGCACGCTTGTCATTCTCTTCAGCCCAATCACTCAATTTCATCTCCATTATGCACCCAAACAACTTTGCCATAAGAGACCCAATCATTATAGTCCGGTAGTTGCTTACATTCTTTACATCCCCTCCTTTATGCAAAGGCTTAACCCAATTAGTACTCCAATCATAAGGCATACCATGTTGAAGTGCAAGGCTGAACATATCACACATCCACTCATGGGTAAAATCTCCTGTCCATTTGATCATCTCCGGCTTGATACCTTGAAGATCTCCCGCTTTGCGAGTGGCCAACTTTTCAAGCCCACTGCATACATCCTCAATAGTAAAAAAAGACGGCATACATGGGAGTGAACCATAAAATGGCATTTTTAAAGTATTTTCTTGCTCATATAATTGCCTACAATGTGTGTACATATCCACTAGACTCAAGTTACCAAAATTCTCAACCTGCTTGCCTCTCAAGTTTCTCCAAAATCTTCCACATGCATGTGCCTTTTCTTGGACTTGAAATTCTTGTTGCTTTACTTCCCATCTTCTTCTCTTCTTTTGAATCAATGCCTTGTATGTATGCAAATGACTTTGATAGTTGTCTTTGTCCATAGTTGCATCAAGCTTTATCAAGGACTTTAGAGCATCTTGAAATTCTTTATCAAACCACCTTTTGCGTGAAATATCTTTGTTGATACCATGGAGATGCTTTATGGCAAAGCATTCTTCCGCACAAGAACAAATAGCTTTCTTGAAAGCTTCCCATTTAGTTTCCAATGGTGCATCACATTGAAGCTTTGTCATCCATAATTTTTGCTCAACCATTTCAATGTACATTGGTGCCCGTTTGAAATCCATACATAGTGATAATGTTTCTTTCCTTTGGCTGAGATTATCATGCTTAGTTGCTTCTCCACATGAAAGGTCAATACATAAGGTGCGATGGTCGGACTCCGGGGTCCATTGACCAAACATAAAACTCTTTATGCGATACATGATGGCTTCAGAGAGTAGCATATAGTCAATCACACTATCCCCATTATGTCTTCTACATGTAAATCCATTGGTTCCACTCCACAAAGATACACCATTGGCAATGAGCATACCCGTGCTATTACACATGTGTAAAAATAACTTTCCATAGTGATCCGGCTCTTTCTCATCCATTGAAGTACGATCATACAAGTGAACTTCCTCCAACTCCCTTGAAATGTATGGCATATCAAATTGTTGAGTATCATGTTGCAATGTTTTTGTACGAGCATTCATATCCCCAAATACAATAACATCACCTTCACCTTTGAAATAAGCAATGTCCTCTTTCAAATCAGAAAATGGTTGATCTCTATCCATGCAAGCATAAAAGGGAGAATCATGATGAGGAATGTAGCAACCGGCTACAAAAATGGGTGCTCTTTTTGGTGTCATAATTTTCAGCCATACATAACGTTTGTACTTGTCATCTTTCACAATTGATACAAAATCTTCCAATCCTTTCTTAACCATACATGCTAACCCTCCTTGTCCTCTTCGTTGCTTGAGATTCTTTGACCACATCAATGAATGTACATCGTAATCCTCCAAGCCGTTAATCCTTTGTGTATCATGCTCCCAAGTTTCAACAAGAAGTACAACATCGGCTTTGCTTGTTAGTTCATCAATGCCAACCCCCACATTCCATGGGTATCCATTACAATTCCAAAAGCATATTTTCAATTGTAACTCGGTCTCATAGGTCACGTATCCCTATTTTCTTGAGAGACTTGCCTCCTCCTTGGGCACATTTTCTTCATGAGAGATCTCCTTGTTTTTATTATTCTTTTCCTCATATGCCTTGCGACGCATATTTTGTTGCTTAATAGTGCGATCTTCACATACAAAACATTTTGTATCCCTCAAATAGATCCAAATATTATCAAGGATAATCTTTCTCTTAGTCTCATCCGGCATGGTGCATACAATTGCCCGTTCTCCGGAGCGAGGAGCTCCTTGCTTCCCCACTCTATGTGCTCCATAGACCATAACTCCGGACATGCCAAAGTGGGTTTTGAAGAAATCTTCAATAACAATGGCAAGAGAAGGAGGTGTCTCTAACTTCTCTTCGGGAATTCCACGAAGAACAATGTTCGTGGAACGTCGCTCCCGTTCCTTCAACTCCTCCACATCCACATTTTCAACATTCTTTGTTTGAACCATAGCTTGCATGAGTGAAGAATTATAAACCACATTGCTACCACATACATCAGCCCAAGACTTGTTTGTGCATACATTTTTCATGTCGCATACATCCCGGCTCATAGTGTCAAATTTCTCCTCTTTCAATACATGGTCATGCTCTACTTTGCTCATCCGCTCCTTCAAAGCATTCAAGTCCACAAGAGAGCGTTTACATTCCTTGACTTCCTCTTCAAGTTGCATCAAACGTGTTGTTTGCATCTCAAGTGTCCTCTTGAGATTCTCATTCTCAACCACAAGTACCCTTAGTGTGCCATTCTCCATTGCAAGTGCTCGTAAGTCTTCGCCTTGTTTGTTTACGGTCTCTTGCAATGATACCAAGTACGCCATGATCATGGTTTCCGATGTCGTTGGTTGGGTGGTTGTGTTGCTATCTCCACACTTAGGAGATTTTGGATCATTTTCGACAATGGTTGTGGACCTTGTTGAAGAAGAAGAACCCTTGCGGGTGCCGGAAGACATTGTATGTAAAATAGGAGATGAGAATCAATTTTGTTGAACCTGTTCACTTCAAAAATGCTGCTACACAAACGCCTTCCATAACTCTGAAAATTTCTGTCTTTACATCAATGCGTAGAGGACTTCGTGCTCTTCGATTGAGGCTATAGATCACCCAAATCGGAGTTCGGATGAAGAAGTTATGATCAAAAGAGTGGACTGCTGTCTACTAGGTCAAAAAACGGCTGCACTGAGAGAGAGAGAGGGATAAAGAGACTCTCTCTATGGTACAAGTTACCATATTGGCCCCGACTCATGATCAATCACTTGCTCAATTCAATGCACATATTCAAGAATGTGGGTAATCTGCTATGGGACCATCTGACCGGTAAGAAAGATAATTTGGGAGCCAGGGGTGACCTTAGAAATGTAGATTGTATGGAGCAATATTGGCCGTAGACAGCATTTGATGGATCAATAAAACTCCCTAAATCGCTATGGATTTTCACAAGAGCCCAAGAATGCAAAGTAAAGGAGACCATTTGATCTGTGTGGACCCCCACTGGTGTAATGCACTCGCTCCAAAGTGACTGAGGAGGAGTGGGAGTACTCTCAGGGTTGCGTGACCAAGGTAAGTTTTCAATGTACGACTAATGACTTTCTAGATGTTTGAACGGACACTCATAATCTTTGTTGGTTGTAGTATAAGTCATACACAAAAGCATGGTGTAAAGGTCGACATTTAGGGTGGAATGAATCGACAAAAAGCATTTTACTCAAGATTATGGAATCATGGCAAAATTTGAAAAGTCTAGTCAACGACGGTCCTCTGATGGAAATCTTGTGGTGGTGGAACTCACTTACTTTGGCACGCTTCAAGAGATTTTGAGGATGGATTATAGAGGATTTTTTGTCGACTTGTTCAACGTGCAATGGTTCAAGATAAACATGGAGGGTCGCAATGCTACTGTGCGCAGAGAAGAGTCTGATTTCCTTGAAGTGGATTCAACTAAAAAATGGACCGACCTAAGATACACTTTCGTACTACCCGAGCATTGTGAACAAGTAAGTTATGTGCTTGGAAGCTATCCAATTTTAGAAGTTATGTGCTTGGAAGCTCTCATGTAAGTTATGTGGCTCTAGCAGGTGATATTTCGTCCTATAAAGTGTGCATCAAACTGGTGGTACGTCATAGAGGTAGCCCCTCATAGTGCACAAATGTATGAGGGATACCATGTGCCAATCACAACGGCATCAATGGAGGAGATTGGAGAAGATGCTCAGCCAGACGAGCATCAAGTTTCTACTCTCTATGGGGTGCTGCAGAGGATCTACAAAATGAAACGGAGGACATCTACCTAAATGGGGAGCTCTATATAGATATAAGGAGTTATGCTGAGCTATGCAAGGATGAGAGAGAGACCTCTTAAAGCCATAAACATTGTATTTGAAAAATTTTTCTCCGTTTTATAATATATATTATATTCACGTGGCTATACTTGAGAAATTTAAATTGTGTTTAATCGTCATTCCGTCCACTCCAGGTACGTATGCTCCAGGTATGTTCTCATAAGCAGGGACACTCCTCGCCGACAAGCACCGTGCTTCAAGTGCGATGGAGACTAAGGCTGCAATCGCGAAGGAGGTGATCCGTCTCTGCTCATAGATGCTGCTTGTCCCTCCACTAGATCTAGTTGATCAGATGAAAGAGACGCTAAGAAGCACTACTACTGATTCTTAGCGTCTCTTTCACCCGATCAACTAGATCTAGTGGAGGGAAGAGCAACATCTATGAGCAGAGACGGATCACCTCCTTCGCAATTACAGCCTCAGTCTCCATCGCACTCGGAGCGTAGTGATTTTACAAGATTCGTAGAATGCAGACGGGAGACAAATTCACAAGAACTTCATAGGAATATCTCTACACAAGAATCCCTCCCTCTTTATGAGTCCTCTCTCCCTCTCTACCTCTCTCTCTCTCTCTCTCTCTCTCTCTCTACTTGTCCATGTTTTATTGTCCATTCAATATTAAGATTAAATGTTCGTGTGTTTAATTCAAGTATGGATGATGATGACTTTCTTTCTTCTTTGTCACCTCGACAGAGGCAGTGGTACGAGGATCTTCATCGTTCTGGAGAACCATCATGTCATTCTACTCCTTCAGCGTCTCCCTCTATTTTGGAGCATTCAGCATGCTCCAAAGCCGGTTTAGGATTTATCCAAATCCAACTGAAGTAGGATACAATCTTGCTTAGTGAAAGGAGCATATTCTATGCTGACAGTTGCTACCAGACCTTCCCCTGATAAAGCCATGCCGGTGTGGGGAGTGTTGGGGTCACCCCAACTTGGGCACCTAGGTGTGAACCTATTGTTGTAATTGCCTTTATAAGGCTTATGAAATGATAATGATAACTCTCTTTCATTTCACTTATCTGCTTGTGGACCTTATCTACCTTATCCTCTCTTCTCTCTTGTCTACAACACTCATGCTCTCCCAAGCTATGTCTTCTTGAGAGTGCATACGCTTCTGCTTCATGCTCGACAGTGGTATTAGAGTGTGGCTCCTCTTCCTCTCTAGAAATTATCGCATTTTTTGCCCCACGATTACTATTCACTACACTCCAGAGTAGCACTATCTAGGCACACGGGACCTTGCCCTTGCCGTTGTTGAGCTCACATTAGATAAGTTTGATACTACTCAGCTCCCTAAACCAAGATTGCTCCCAATCCATCTATTGGTGCTCTCAAACTATCTACACAGGCTTGGGATAAATTTCGAGTTCTCCTCCACACTGGCAGGAGAGCACCCGTTGCCACCTCAGCAATAAACCAGTGTGGCGATGAAAAAAAGACTACAGAACCCAATCAACAGGCAATTGTATCGCGCCCTAGCCTGTCTTGCAGGTGCTGCAACCTGCTACCCAAAACCTGCTCGAAGCACGTACAATGGATTGGAGCCGTTGCCGCTGGCCTCGTTTTCTGCCATCAGGCCCTCCTTTAAAGTCCGCTGCCCTTCTTTATTGAGTGAGAGAGAGAGAGAGAGAGAGAGAGAGAGAGAGAGAGAGAGAGAGAGAGAGAGAGAGAGAGAGAGAGAGAGAGAGAGAGAGAGAGAGCTTAATAGAGAAAAATATTATCAATTCCCGCAGGTCTCCTCTATTGAGAGAGAGTGTTGGATGCATGTCTAACCTCACCATCCTATCTTATTGCAGTATTAGCGAGAACCACGATTAATTTGTCAAATCATGGGACGAAGCTGACTCGAGTAGTGCATAGAGGCTACAAGAGGTTGTCAATCTCTTGGAAAACAACTAACAACTCGCATCTAGCTCAAGCTACACTCAAGTGACTGAAATCACCACAAACCAATCGCTCATTGGCAAGCAAATCACATCCGTTACAGCATCAAATGACATCCAAACATAACAAAACTTCTACGACAAGTTTATAAGACCTAAGCACACATGCCTATGGCCTCAAACCCCACTTTAGGTCAAGTTTCAAAATCGCGATTATTAGCAGCAGTGGATTTTTGACCTAAATGCAATGATGCCCCAATACCCCACCTATGCTTAGTTTTTGATTTGAAAGTGTAAATTCCTAGTTATGATGAAATTAGGCCGTGGGTCGGCGACGCCAAAAGCTACGAAATACTTTGAACTGCTTACATCAATCCGTAGAGCTGTTACCTGCGGTTGCAATGCAACAAACACATTCACAATGTGACAACCGGAGAGGGAGTAGGAAGCGCGAGAAGGAGAGAAGTGAGCGTCGTTAGCTCACACTGTGTATTTCTTATCCAAAAACTTATAAAAAACTTACAAAAAATTGGCTTTTATACCTTAGCCAAGGTTTTTGGGTGGTCAAAAGTGATAATCTAGAGTTCTACCAAAGTTGGGAATTGAATGGCTAATACAATCTAGAAGCTTGTAGCCCCGGCTCATTAATTACAAGGTTTATCAAGAAAACAGGAGTTACAATATTCTCGATTTATCAAAATAATAATTGTTTTTACAAGGAGAACTCCGAAAAATGGTGTCCACGTTAGCTTGCTGCTAACATTCCCTCCCTCCTCGCATGTGTCGTCCCTTGACACAGCTTGATGGGCTGAAGTAATCTTCGGGTTGACGGCGGGCGAGGCGGTTCTTCAGTGCTTCCGGTGCTTTTTCATATATGATTTTGCGTTCTTTTTTTGGCCCCTGCAAAAACTGGATGGTGACTTTGTTTTTGAGTTCTACTGCCGAGTAGTCGACAAATCTGGCTGTGAGGTTGCTTATCACTGGCGCAAATGTATTCATTCGCCAGGTTAAAAATCCAGTGTAGAAGGCCTCCTCAAAAGCTAGCATATTGTGCGAGGTAAGAAACATGCATCGGGCGTAAAATCCATAAAGAACTTCCTGTGAAGGCTGCCCACTTAGATTATAGTAGAGGCCTTTGTTTCCTTCCAAAAATGAGAGCCATGGGGCTCTTGTCAGCTCAGGATCATTGAAGACTTGTATGCAAGTAAGTAGCATCCTGTAGATTTTGTAAAGCATTGCGCAGGAGAGATCTGGCAGACTTTTGAAGAATGTGATGGCGCCCGTTAGGGTTTTCACCATGTATTATTCTGTTGCTTGACCTCTCTCGGGAGCTGGCAGCCTGGGAAAGTTTAGCCATATTGGCCTCTTCTTCTGTAGTGCTTCGTGTGCTTGCCATGTCCTTACTTGAGGTACATGACAAAATGTTGGATCTTTCTGTATGGCCACAGGTGCTCTCGTGAACAGAATCAAGTATCTTGGATTCTTGTTCAACCAGCTTAGCCGCCACTTCATGTGGTCTTGATCCGCGCCATCTTCTTGCATAGTATAATCTTTCCTTTACCTGCAAGAGTTCAATCTTGATGAAAGGGTATGGCAGGGATTGTTGGTGCCATTGGGCATTATTTGATTGGGAGTGAGCTGTGTGACGTTGACAGAGTGTAAAACTCTCAACTCCCAATCCATAGCTGCCTTCCACTGCTCATCTACCTCCACGGCAATCTTCTCCTTTAGTGCATCTTCTTCAGCCTTTGTCACAGTTGAACCATCGGCACTGTGTCTTCCTTTGTGACTTGGATTTAAAAATATTCTCCCCCACTCGGCTCTACTGTAGACTGCATCTCAAAGTCAGCAAATGAGACCGAGGGAATTTCCACTTGGGGCGGCTCTGAAGTGCCTACCTCCTCCTGTATTTCTGGCTTTCCATCTCTGAGGAGTTGATTTACTCTTTTCAATTTTGCAATCTCTTTAAGGAGCTCCTCCTCTCTTTGGACCCGCATGAGCGCCAGGTCTCTAGGTTGTGACTGCTCTAGCTTCAACTCCAGCTCTAAATCTCTATTTTTCTTTTAAAGTGCTTTATACACCTCATCTGTTCCCTTGATCAAGGCCACGGCTGGATTTTCTCTTAATTGCTGCAAGAAAGTGGCCTGATCATTAATCCTTTGTTCCAAATACTGCAATGATGCGTTGGCTACATCTAATTGTACTTGAATCTTTTGAGCGGACAGAGAAGTAGTGAGAAGTTCATTTGTCACCTCTGTCAACTGCTCATATTTCAATTTGCAGGCATCAGATAGCTTAGTCAAGAGGTCACCCAACGCCTCCATTTCCTTCTGTTGGCTGTCTCGTGCTATTTGATGTTGTTCTTCTTCAGTCTTGAACTCTTGTACTTGCCTTTGGAGATCTGTAATTGTAGCCATTCTATCGTCAAGCTCGCCTTGAAGAGCATCGATGACCATTTCTAATTCTTTGGCTTTAGTACTGCGGCTAAAGGCTGCTAAGCGGAGTTTCTCCGTCATGATTTGCATCTGCCTTGCATACTCGTTCACTTGTACAATGACCTCATCATTGGACTGCCACTCCTCTTGTCTTTCTAGTTCGGATGTGCCGGCAGCCTCTTGTGTTGCTTCTTGCTGTGTTGTTACTACTGGTGTTTTTATAGAGGTGGGCTTCTCCTTTGCCATCTTGAGGTTTTGAAACCTCGGCAATTTCTGACTGAGTGTAGACAAGCTGTGTGGTCTCAACCCTTACAATTTCTTCAGTTGTAGGACTCCCTGCCTTCTCAATGTCGGTTTTTTCCTCATGTATAGTGGTTTTCTTCTTTTCTTTATCTTCTTCTTTATCAGTTTCATCTGCCGGCTTGTGAGTTTCCTTAGCTGTCTGTTCTGGTTTTGGTTCAACTTCCTTTTCTTTATGTTGCGTGGTCAGTTTGGTGGGTGAACGCAGACTCTGTTGCCTTGTCAGTCTTGGCCTCTTCAGTGGTCTCTTTGCCTGGCGGTGATGATGGTGGAGTGGGCATGGGCTGATCCTGTTGTTTCGACGGCGGTGAGGTGGGTCGGGGAGATGCTTCGCTTTGCTCTTGAGTTGCCGCGTCTTCAACTTTCTTAGCCGCTTCTTCCACCTCTTTTAGCTTCAAGGCCTCTGTCTCTTCATAGATTCTTTCTAAATGATCCTTGGGATTCTCGGCCTCTTTCCTTGAATGTTGTTTTGTTCAAAGTCCCTTCAAGCCGGTAGGTACCCACTTTTCTGGGTCTTTTCCTTGCGATTGCCTAGTGCGCTGATATGCCTGTTTTTCTCTTTCAAATCTTGCTTGCTTTTGAGCTGGCTCCTCTTGGTGAGCAGCCACAGCTTTTCGCTTCATTTATTCCCTCCTATCTCATTTTTCTTTGTTGTCAGAGCTTTTACTGCTATGCTGCTCGGATGAACTGTCATCGGATTCATCACCTGATTTAAATGATCTCTTACCAAATCTTGTAGATCTTGGAGAGGCTGGAGCTGCCAAGATCCATGTGTTCTGATCCAGGGCAGGCGAAAGATTGTCGGCCATGTCGATGGCATGATAGGCTATTCTGGTCAAGACTTCAGGTGCGCCCAAGTAGGTTATCTTTCCCTCCTTCTTGGTGGCCTTCAATTTTGTTAACACATATTTCGTGTGGTCCATAGGTTGTTTGGTGGTTGACTTTAGAACTTGTGTAAAAGTGGTGGCCACGGCGTGATTTGGTGTAGTGTACCTTGGTGGCCTTTTCACCAGGAAATGGAAATGTTGATGGTACAGACGGGCTGGCTCTTCCACTGGCTTGTGGATGAGATTGGCAAATGTAGCCGCAGCTGTTTCCTTTGTAAATGTGCCCGTTGTTTTCCTATATCTTGCCCGCATGGTCATCCCTTCAGTGGGCAATCTGAGTGCCTCTACCACTATTTCCTTTGTAATCACAACCTCTACCTTGTTTCCTTGGTTGTGTGAGATTTGAGCAGTTCCGTCTTCCTTGATGGTGGATAGAAGCTTGTAAGCCTTCTGAAAGTCTACTCCGCAGGGCTCTTGTTCATAGAAGTGTCGGAGTCCTAACCTGCGGTTAGCCTCTTTGGTTTCTGGCTTTACTGCAACATCATAAACCTCTTTGGGCAAGAGCTGCAACTCCACCGGATGCCCTTCTTCACTCTTAAATCTACCCGTAAAGGCCGTGGTGTGGTGTTCTTCTAATTGCTCCTTAGAAAGATAAGATGCCTTTGCTGCCTTTACTGACACGGGGTCCAGTTGATATGGTGGAAGTTCTTGCAGTTTTTCCTTTTGATTTAACTTCTTCTTGGCCTTCTCCGCGGCTTGCATTGCTCCTGTTCAGTGAATAGAGTGCAAAGTTAGCAGAGTTGTCAGATTTTTCTCAAGAACGTCCTTTTAGACTGAAATGCTCATAATCTGGTCCAAATTGCTTCAAATCAATTTTTGAACAAGTAAAGATGCATAAAATCATGCAAGGAACAAAATTGTATGGTCAAAACAAAAATTTGTAACCAAAGTAAATAATCGCGATAATTTACAGCTGGGAAAATTTTCAACTTTTTTGCAATTTTGGCTTTATAGGCTTGAAGTAAGTGCCAATTACATTATCTAAGGGAAATTTGGGCTCATTTGGATGTACAGCGTGGAAATGGTACCAGATTTTGGCTTTAGGTCTCTGAAACAATAGATATAAAGGAAATTTGAGATTTTGAAATCCAAATTGACTCAAAATTGTCTAGTGGGCTCATCACATCATGTACTTTGGATGTATGATGACCAATTTTCCAAATTGTCCCATTTGGCTAAAAAGTAAATAATCGCGATTATTAACTTTTCTTCCCAAAATGACATTTTTTTGGCAGAGATTGGTTCTAAGCATGATATAGACCTTGGTTATGAATTATGAGGTGATTTGGATCAAGATAAGTTGTTCATAACCCAAATTTTGGCTTTCACAGACTTCTTTGCGTTTTTTGGCAGTTTTGCAAGTAATGGGTGGTCATTTTGGCTCATACTTGATTTTGGCGTGTGATAGGTGTGTACACATGATAGGTGAGGTAAATTGATAATTTCCATGCAAAAATGTTGCAAAAGTAAATAATCGCGATTATTTGCTACAGTGACAAAAACTTTGCAATTCACATAAACATGTTTCATACACCTAATACAAGTCAAAAATTGAATTTAATCAAGTCTGGTCATGCCGGCATCACTTTACGCTCTGTTGACTTTGAAATCACCGTCTTTTGTGACTACTCTGTCTGTTGGGTTGGTCTGTCAACTTTGAGGCTTTGAACTTGTTCGAAACATCATTGTGAAGCTACCTATCCAATTCTGGCTCATTTGGAATCAGTTTGGCCTCATATGTCGAATTTCACGCTTTGTAACCTTCGAGCCGTTTTCCACTTTTCGAGGGCTTTACTTGATGGATTTCTCCAAACCAATCATATACACTGTATATGAGCCTCATTAGCAAGCCATCTGTGGGGTCAGGTCGGAATTCTGGCATTTCTCAAAAAACCATAATTCTCTACTGAGGACCCCCATGACCCCAGCCGAATGATCATATGATGGTATGGAATAGTTCTATTATGTTAGGGCATGCTATGGTTTAAATTCCATCCGATTTGGTCAAGCTGGCAGGCCACTATGGTCACTTTTAAGTCGTAGGTCTTCGTACACTGCTCGGCTTCTAGGGTTTTTTATAGGGCTTTAAACTAGCTACCGGCCGTACAAAATGGATCATTGATTAGTAAGGAACTTACCCCTCATGTCTCGTGTGAGATGGTGCTGCAAAAGGTCAACTGTGGGCTCCGGAAATGACGTGCGAAAGAAGCCGAAATGCTCTCTTTACAAAGCTCCAAGTGGAAATGAGGTGGTTTTAGCCTAAGCTGGATAACTATACTTGGACTTCCCGAACCAAATTTCCCCAGATTCTCCCATTAGTCCTATTAGGCGGTGAAATCTATGTTAGGCTCAAAAATTTCCCAAAGCGGATTCCTGTAGCTCATTCTGCAACAATTCTGCAGAAGTAGGTCTGGCCGCCTAATTTAGGCTTCTCGCTTCCATCTTCTGATTTCGTTGAAAATTTTTGTGCTTGTCTGCCTTGTCTTTCTGATCACCATCGTGTCTTCCATTTTTCCATATGAGCTTTCCTGCTATTTATTATTAATTTTTGACCTTTTTATTTGAAAAATCAAAGAAAATAGAGAAATGCTCTAAAAAAGCAAGGTGAAAATCCAGTAATTAAGAAAATCCTTTGAAAAACATAGCTTTATTGTTTTTTGTTGGATTTCTCTATTTTTTAAAGCCTCCTTTTCAGCAAAAATGATGAAAATACCCAAAAAAGGACTATTTTTGATGAATTTTTGATAGTATATGCATTAATTACACTCATCGAAAAGATATTATCAATGAATTTTCCCTTGTTGATGAGTTATAAG
Source organism: Adiantum capillus-veneris (assembly GCF_014529385.1). NCBI lineage: Eukaryota > Viridiplantae > Streptophyta > Polypodiopsida > Polypodiales > Pteridaceae > Adiantum > Adiantum capillus-veneris. The sequence goes on from NC_140945.1 coordinate 158,809,712, forward strand.
GGCATTATTAGGTACTTTTGCAAAAAATCACACGTTAACATGAAAACTTTTTCCTCCCTCTTCAAACATTGCCCTTAATTACTTAGTATCTAGTAGTATCCTTTCACCCCTCCGAGATGGCGTTCTCCGGGATGACGTGTGTGCATGGGTTGAACAATTGTGTTTATGCATAGCCGTGGTTGGCTCTACCATGATATGAAGATCAATGCAATTCAACTCAACATGCTGTGCAAGAGTTGGGTCTTGAGTAAGTAACTCAAGGGTTTCCGATGTCGAGGTTTGCTTTTCCAAAGAGAAAATCCTGTAGCCTTTGTACTCTCTGCTTGATAGTACCATCAAGGTGTTTAAGCACGCTGATTGCTTGAGCTGTGGGGAGCATTTTGGACGGTTGTCGAGCTTTTTCTCGCCACTGGTAGCTCGATCTACTTGTTGGTGCATGGTTCTTGAGAGTGTTTAGACTTAACTCACCTCTGTTTGATTGGTTTCATGTTGTGTGGAGAAGATAAGTGCTCTTTTTTCTTCCAAACCTTTTTCATGTTAGGTTCCTTGTTCATAGATGGTCCATTCTGTGCTTGAATCCTTAGAACCGTCTTCTATTTCTCTGGTGAAATTTTAGGCACCCAGATTTGATTTGGTTTATCCACAAGTTGTGCTTTTGGTACCCAAATTTTCCTAACTCCTTGCATGCTACTTGTAGCATTTGTTTGTCAAGGGGATGGAGAAGATTTACTTCGTGGATTGGAACTCTGATTGTATCTTTTCCATTCTTCTTTGCTTGGTGCAATAGGAACAATGAGTTTCCCTCCCTTAAGTGATAGCTTTAGCTAATTTGTATCCCAATCTGGTACTACTTTGTATGTATGCATCCAAGGAATGCCAAGAATCATCGTCTCATTCATGTGTTCATTTGGCAAGCATACAAACTGATGCGGACATGAGCATCCATGTACTACCACGTTCAAGTTGACTACCCCAATGTTGGAGTTGGGTTCTTGTTGCATCCTTTGATCGTCGTTATTCCTGCGGTCAATGCTTGACTTGTTGCTTTCTTGTATGTGGAATAACTGACTACATTCACTCTAGCTCCTGTGTCTACCAAAGCATTGGTGCTATGATTGTTGAGCTGTACTTTGATGCGGAGATCCATTCCATCTAACCAGTCGTCATCTGTTGAAACTGTATCTTTAGGTAATTCCCATTGTCGATCATCTATTTCCAAAGTGTTGATGGGAATCGGTATCTGTTGATTCTTGAGAGCAGCTTTACGCTTGAGTACTCAAAGTCTAGCTTCCTCTTGGGCTTCAATAATAACCTGCTGTTGCTTCATCTTCCTTTGTTTGGTTGCATGCATTCTCCCTAGCAATTCATTGGTTAGTGGCAAATTGTATTTCTTTAAATGAAATCCACTAATCCAATTAGCCATTGGTTCACCATCGATGGTTGAAAATTTTACTGCTCCACTTGGAGATACATCTTCAATGATAAATGGTCCATTTCTTTTTCTTAAACTTGGGAATGTGTTGCTTAAGGGAATAGACTAGAACTAAGTCCCTTTCTTGAAAATTTTGGTGATTAAGTGGGAATCAAAAAACTGTTTTTGTTTCCTCTTTTGTGCATAGATATGAGCTACAGCAGTTAGCCTTTGCTCATCTAGCTTTTCCAAATCTTCAAGTCTTTCTGACAATTCATGTCCAGTCCACTCAAGAGTCTGTGCTACCCTTAAGGTCGGCAATAGAAATTCTATTGGCAGTATAGCATCAAGACCATAAACAAGGTTAAAGGGTGTAGCATTCAAAGCTGTTTTGAATGAAACTCGATAAGCCCATAGAGCTGCGTGGAGATTCATTTCCCAGTCGGTCCTTCCTGAACTAACCACTTTGGTCAGTACCGAGCTAATAATTTTATTTGTATGCTTAGCTTGTCCGTTTGCTTGTGGGTGATAGGGAGCTGATTTGTTATGAATAACCATAAACTCATTAAGTAAATACTCTATTACATCGTTGAGGAAATGAGTTCCCCGATCACTGACAATATCTATTGGCAGTCCATACCTTATGAATACATACTCATATAAGAATGCAACAGTGGTTCTGGCATCATTCCTTTGAGTTGCTTTAGGCTCGGCCCATTTGGTCAAATAGTCCGTAGCTACAATGATATATTGAGCTTGGGTTCTATAAGCAGGCGGCTGTATCGGTCCAACAAAATCTATACCCCATTTTGCGAAGGCTCTAGCCTCCATCATTGGTCTTAAAGGCATACTGCCTACCCGTGTTGGCATTTTTGCTCGTTGACAAGCATCACACCTTCGAACATATTATTTGGCATCTGCAAAAAGTGTTGGCCACCATATGCCTGCCATCAAGATTTCTCTTGCGGTGGTCTCACTAGAAAAGTGACCTCCAGCTAATCCAGCATGTGCTTGTTCTATAATCGAAATATACTCGTTTTCATTTGCACAAAGACGCAAATGTTGATCCTTACCTCTCCGATACAATTGGTTCCCAATAAGAGCATATTCCCAATAAGAGCATATTCTCTTGCTTCCGCTTCAATTGCTCTTTGACGGCATTTACTCATATCCTCAGGAAATGTTCGGCTCAATAAGTAAGTAACCAGATAGTTACTCCATTTAGGAACATGTGAAAAGATCAAACATCTCTCCTCATGGTTGGCCAAAATACTCCAAGTCTTAAGATTCGTTGCATAGTTTGGTCTTCCGCAAAGTGAAGTCCTACTATGGTAACATGTGCTTGACTTAAGTATTGATCTCTTTCTTCAGGATTAATGCGTAAAAGCAATATTCCGTCCTGATTTCTTTTATATAGCCTCCCAACTAGTAATTGATACGTAGCCGATTGCTCGATTAATTTAACTGTGATAGGAAGTGGTGAATCCACTTGAGCTATTGTCATTAATGACATGATTTTTTCCGCCCATCTAGGTATCATTTCCATGGAGAACAAATAGGCATGTGGTAGATCATCATCTACCCCTTTAGGTGATACCCCTGAAACAATCCTAGACAAATGATCTGCTCGTTGATGTGTAGTGCCTTTTTTAACAACCACAGTAAAATCAAATTCAAGAAGAATAATGAACCATCTCACTATTCTTCCTGTGCTGTATGGCTTGTTGACCAAATATAACAAGGCTTGGTGGTCCACAAAGAACACAAACTTGTTGGCCAATAGGTAATGTCTATACTTTTTAACGGCATAGATCATTCCTAGTCCTTCTCTTTCAGTGGTGGTGTAATTCTTTTCTGCCATATTCAATTGTCGGCTAGCATAAGAAATAGGAAAGTCAATTTTCCCATCTCCTGGTTGGGCTAGTGTACAACCAATAGCAAAGTTGTAAGCATCTAAATGTGCGTGGAATACCTTATCCCAATCGGGTGCTTTCAATATTGGAGCTGATGTGAGAAGCTTGCTTAAGCTTCATGAAGGATTCTTCACATGCCTCGGTCCATTCAAGGTGCGTAATCAAGCTATACATGGGTTTTGCAATTATAGCATACATGTAGATGAACCTTCGATAATATCCACAATATCTCATGAAGGCTTGTACCCCTGTGACTGTTGTTGGTCTAGGAAAATCAACAATGACATGAATCTTTTCAATATCGGTAGCTATGCCATTTTGAGACACTATATGTCCAAGAATTTTCCCAGCTTGTCTTCCCATGAATGTGCACTTTTTCGGGTTTAAGCAAATCTTGTAAAGTCTACATTTCTCAAATACCTTTTTCAGGTGTTCAAAACGATCAAATCGGATTGACGAATGTACGCATAAATCATCCATGTATACTTCCAAAAATTTCCGAAGATACTCTTTGAAAGCATGGCTCATCAATCTTTGAAATGTGGCTAGAGCATTAGTTAACCCAAACGGGATAACCTGATAGGCAAATATACCCCATTCTATTGCAAAAGCAGTTTTGTGCTGATCTTTTGGGTCAACCAAAAGTTGATTGTATCCCAAAAAGCCATCTAAGAAGTTGTAAGCTTCTTTTCTTCCCACTCGTTCTAAAACGTGCTCAGTTATCGGAAGAGGAAAGTTGTCTCTAATGGTAGCTTCATTCACTTTTTTGAGATTAACGCACACTCGTAATTTCCCATTCTTCTTAGGTACTACCACAATTGGGGACACCCAATCAGTGTGTTCAATTTCGTAAATGAATTTAGCTTCCTTTAGTTTTTCAATTTCTTCTTTGATCTTTCTGGCAAATGTTTCGTTATAAGTGTATGGTCTCTGTCTACTTGGTTTCGCGCCATCTCTCATGGGTATGGTATGTTGGCAGATTTCTGGATCAACACCCTTGAGATCTTTGTAAGACCAAGCAAAGATATCTCGATATTCCTTTAGCAAACTTAACAAAAGATTTTCTTCTTCTTCCGTTAGGTCATTTGCAATGTGGGCCGGCCTAGGCTCTTCTCCTGGTTTAGCCAAGTCTACCCTTTTAGCGTTTTCAGGTCCTTCATAAGACTCGCCTTGTTTTCGTAGTTCCCTAATAGGTTGTTCGATTATGATTTTCCAATCTTGGAGAGTATACTTTTTGTAATGGGATGGAACATGCATTACATCCTTCCCATCCTCTTCCATGGTTTCCATCTCTGTGGTGTATATCTCCTTTATAGCTTTTTTCAACTCTTGATATTTCCTTTTCCGCTTGATTCTGGTCATGAGTGGTTTTTTATTCTGATGTTCTTCTTGAGTACCCTTCCTCTTTTTTCTCGATGTCTGAGACATTTTTGAGTTTCCGTTCGAAGGATATCTGCCAGTTATTTTGTCCTTGATACAATCTTTAGCATCTATCTGCATCAGGAATTGTGTTTTACTGGAGACTGATGGCATAGGTCGTGCTTTCATAATTTTGGTGTCCCTCTTTCTTCTATACCATTTTTGTCTTCTTGATTTTTGGTTTGGAAAGTCAAAAAAAATTTCCTCCCTTCCCCTTAAGAGTAGTTGAGCTCTCGTATGTTCTTTTTCGGATCCCGAATCTTCAGAGGTAGCGGAGTGTTCATCCAACTCATCAGTTGCATCATAATAAAGGTCAAAAAATATTTGTTGAGCTTTCATCAAGTCCTTTGTTTCCTCATCCTTGTTTGTCTTGATATTAAGGGCTGACATCATTTGGATGGGAATTATGTCGTAGCCATCCTCATTGCAAAATTGAGTAGGCATAGACGTATTCACACATACATCCATTGTCACTAAGATTTGAGTCCACTCGAATGGTTTAAATAAATGCTTTGGGAAGGGTTCAGGTATATAGGCTTCGTCTATACAGTCTCTTTCTAGGATACATTCCTCTCGTCTTAAGCTTCCATTTTCTGAAGCTCCACACATCCAAATAGGAGTGTCTTTGTTTAGCCATGATGGAAGTTTAGTTTCAACCGAAGAGACTAAATCAAACTCTTGAATGGGTGTTTTCAAGACGTCTCTATAGGTGTGGTCCTTTAGATTGACTCTTGTTATAGATCCCACGTGCTTTAAGTATAGATAATCGTTTTCCCAATCTTGGATAAGCTGTACCAGTCGCATGAAAGGTCTTCCCAATATGATTTCATAGTTGAGTTTTTTCCCAAAGTCTACTATGGCAAAAGTGTGTTGATATTCAATTCCACATGAGCTGACTATCACTTTTTCTAGTAGCCCTAGTGGTCTTTCAATGTGTTCATCAGCCAATTGCAATTTCATTTGCGTTTGTCTAATGGCTGGCTGTCCCCAGGATTCCCACACTGCTTTAGTGGCTATGGCTATGCCAGCTCCACTACCCAGTATTGCCATGGTTTCAATGTCATTATATTTCATTGGGAGGATAGTGTTTCCTTCCTCCCCTTCATAATATTCTCCGACCTTATTCATAGGAACTGATCGAATCTCTTTGTATTCCGTTTCATTTTTCGTGTTTCCCAGATTCTTAGATATTAACCCCGTTATCCCCACCTTTTCTAGGGTTTTCTGTAAATCATTCCATAAGTATGGCTTGAGTTTCAACAGTTCCCCCAAAGTGAGAGTGCATTGGATAGGTGTAGACATGATTGAATGAATGTTGTCTACTTCTTGGGTCTGTTTGGCTCTTTTGACTTGAGTGGTTTTGCAAATGATAGACTCATTTTCATTATCTCCCAAGTAAGAAGGTAATGTTTTTAATGTCATTGGTTTAGATATCCCTAAAGCCTCTGATCCGCAATCCCCATATAAGGGTTGTATATTCAGGTTTATATCAGATGGTAGGTTATCCAACCAGACTTCTTCTATAGGACTGAATTTAAAGTTAGGCTTCCACCATTGATCTCCATTACCTTTTCCCATAAGTGTCCTGGCCAATCTTCTTTTACAAATGGAATTCCGTCTAAGGCATCTTCACTGTCCGGCAACAGGAGCTCTGGTTCATTTGTTTCAAGGTGAGGTTTTGCCACCACATTCGATTTTGCTTTCGTTTCTTCTACCGCAAGCTCTTCCGGTTTTGCAATACTTTCAAGCTCGGGTTTTTGTTTATCCAGAATTTCCTGGGTGATTCTTACCAAATTTTGATAAGCTTCCAGCTTAGCTGCTTCCATGTCTGGAGATGGATAATTTTTCCATCTGTTCTCCATGTTTTGGCCTGCTTTTAGTCCGGCTTGGTAGGCTTCCAAGGCAGCATTGACAGGCTCAAAAATTTTATCAACCAGAATGGATCCTCCAGATTTCACGATTGTTTCCTTAAATTCACTGTCCGTTTCCTTCAACTTGTCATCAGCACCACGTTATCTTCATTAAAGATCTCACAATTGTCTCCTAGGTCGATAGCATCAGACACAGACGCCTCTAGGAAGTATGCTTTTTACTATAGAGTATAGCGTGAAGTTCTTTGTTTAGCAGTCCCTCCACAAACAATGAAACAAGTCGCTCCTCTGCAGGTATCTCCATCTCTGGGCATCTGACAATGTATTGTTTCATTCGAGTTGCACAATCCCTAACAGACTCACCATGTTTTTGTTTAAAGCTGTAGATTTAAGCTATTGTATTATGTTTAATCCCCATTTTAGAACAAGCAGCTGCAAATATTTGAGCTAATGTATTCAAATCCATGATTGACCTTGGTGGAATGTTTTGGAGCCATGTCAAAGATTTTCCTATTAATGTCATTCCAAATCCTTCGAATTGAGTATGGAAATCGAATATACGCTCCGCTCTTAGCACTTGCTTGAAGCTTGCTAAGTGGTCCATAAGGACCCTGATCCACTGTATTTTTTGACCCATTTTCGGAAATCAGTTGGTCTCATACGTCTATTTGGTTCAACTCCAGGTCTTCTAGGAGTTGGTCCTGTTCCGAGTCCTTCAAACCAGTCAGTCGGAAATAGTGACTCATGTAGCCTTGGGCTGGCCTTAGTGTCACCCGTTTTTCTTCGTGATGAGGTGGTTTCTGGTTTCTTCACATTACGCTCAGATGATCTCTCACGATGTTCGTCTCTTGGAGTGGTTTCTGATCCTTGACCCAATATCCAATCCCGTATGGAATACCCCTGGTATTTGGTTTGTTCTACCTCCTCAGGAGTCATCATAACAAAGTTGTTGTTATAAAAATCCCTAAACAAGTAAGTTGGTAGATCCGCATATCCCTTATCTTTGATTTTGAAGATATAGATGATCTTCATGGCCGTTAATTGTCATGGTCTAGCATGAGAAGTCCACAAGAGATCTTTTATGTTTCTATCTTCCCAACAATAGACTCCGATCCTAGGATTATCCATACTAAGCCGTTTCAAGGGCTTCCAGTTTACTTGATCGTATCCCTTGAATTCCAAAGTTGGTGGTCCTTTTGCTGACATATCTGGGATTATAGTGTTTACTTCTAAGCCCCATTTTTTTACAATATCAGGATTTTCAACTTGTACATATTGAGTTCCGTTTCGATCCATGTACATTTTTCCTTGTTTTTTGGCCCTAACTTCTTCGAACTCAATACCATGATCATCAATGCGAATAGCATACACTTTGTTAGGATCCAAGTAAACTTGGGCTCCATGACGATTAGTCTTGTAAAAAGAGAGTATATGCTTATAGCGCATTGTCGTTCCGGTTTCAGAGTGAGTCGAGTAAGAAGACAATTTGGATGTTGAATCTGAAAAAGTGTTCGATACTTCTTCAAAAATTGTGTGTAAGGAATTGCCTTGATTTATGATTTCTTCAGTGGATACTCTACTGGTGTTTTCTCCAAATAGGCCTTGTTTTCCTATTACACGACCAGATCTAAGGTTCATCTAGACTTATGAAGCCCTGGATAGAGTACTCACCTTAAATTGACTTGTCGTCAATTTCCACTTGACTCAATTGCAACTTTCTGTCAAGCCACTGATTCCTCGTCTGCAACCTGATTCCTGTACACAACTTGTCAAATTAGCTATTTTTCTATAAGGACAGTCGAACTCTTGAGAACTCCAGTGATTGGTCTCTGTATTTCACTTCAATTCGTGCTATGGAAGTTAAAACTTTGACTTTCAGATTCAGCTTAGCAAAATAAAAGTTTTAATCTGCAATCTATAAACTGAGAGTATCTGTACCAATTTTGATCCGATTGACACCAAAATTTTCCAGTAGCCTTATTTTATGTTGGTCTAAAACTGTATAAGCCCAAAAGTCAAATTTGAAGTCTCTGGATAACAGAAGTAAATAATCGTGATGATTTACTTTTGTCACTTTTTTTGCATTTTCTGGATTGGTTTGGTAAGTATACAACTTGTTAAAGCCCTTGGGAAAGTTTCAACAAGTTTGGATAAAATTTGATCAAGTTTACCCACTGTTTCGTGTCCACAAACTCTGATTTCGAGAATCTAGCTTAGGTTTCACTTTTGTGGTCCAAATTTCACCAAAATTGATTTGTGGGGTCCAATTGATGCGCTTGGTTTTGTGGTATACTCAAATTTGCAAAATCACCAAGTTTGGAAGCAAAAGTAAATAATCGTGATTATTTACTTTTGACAATTTTTTACAAAATTTTATCCCATATTTGACACAGATCTATTAAGCACCTTATGTTAAGGTCACTAGCCAATTTTCATTAAGTTTGGATAATTTTTGGTCAAATGGTCATTAATTATCTGTCCGCAGACTAACTTTGCAATTTTTATCATAGTTTTCACTCCAGTGATTCAAATTTTACCAAATTTGGTTTGTGGGCTTATTACAACATGGTAAAGCTAGTGGTATGCCAACTTGGTCAAAAAAGTTCAAAAACAGGGTAGATATAAATAATCGCGATTATTTACTTTTGTCAAGTTTTTGCAAGTTTTTGGTCAACTGAGCATATACACATGTTTATCACTTCAATATAAGCCTATGAATCAATTTTCACCAAGTTTGGATAAATTTTTCCTCTATTCATACTCTAGATTCAAAAAGTCAGTACAAACTTTACCTTTCACCTAGCTTTTTGCTAGTTTAGTGATCCAAATCTCTTGGGCCTTTACAAAAGTTGTTTGTACACATGCAATGAGTCAATGGTATGAGCCTTGGCCAATTTAGAGTAGAAAGTTAATAATCGCGATTATTAACTTAAGGCTTGAAATGAGCACTTTTTTGAAATTTTCTCAAGGACAATCCTTTTATGATGTGTTTTAAGCCTATGAATCAAGTAAAAACTTACTTTGGCCTAAAAAGTCAAGAAAAAGTAAATAATCTGAGTTTTGGTCAACTTCTTGAAATTTTTACCTCGAAGTGTCCTTGAGCTTACCCACTGGTTCATACAACTGTTAGGCTTACTCCCCAGTTGGATTGAGTGAATTCGAGTCTTTTCGTGCTATTTCTAGCCGTAGACCTGAAATTCTGCAACCTTACATAACAACTCACACTTGATTCTTTCAGAGAGAGAAATGCTATGAGATCCACCTCGGATCCTACTTACCCTACTTCTAGTTTCTCATGCAATGAGGTCGTGGAAAGTGTCCACACCAACACTCGTTTTCTTGTGTTTCTAATGTTTTTCAGAGTCTTGATCTCAAGACTTGTTTTGTCTACCAATCATTCTCCAAATTCTAATCTAAATCTACAATCCTACAATCCTAAAGGTATTCAGCAAGTACGATTACTTCCAAGCTACCTCTACACAGCAAAAGATAACAATCTTAAGCTATGCGGTTTCTAAAAAGAGTTTTAAACTCTAAACGAACCTAGAGGAAGTTAAATGACAATTACACAAGACGCTCATGTTTTTTCCTAGTTTAGGTCTCTTCGTTCCCCGGCAGCGGCGCCAAATGTGGGACGCATGTCTAACCTCACCATCCTATCTTATTGCAGTATTAGCGAGAACCACAATTAATTTTTCAAACCAGGGGATGAAGATGACTCGACTAGTGCATAGAGGCTACAAGAGGTTGTCAATCTCTTGGAAAATAACTAACAACTCGCATCTAACTCAAGCTACACTCAAGTGACTGAAATCACCAAAAGCCAATCGCTCACCGGCAAGCAAATCACATCTGTTACAGCATAAAATGACATCCAAACGTAACAAAATTTCTAGTACAAGTTTATAAGACCTAAGCACACATGCCTATGGCTTCAAACCCCACTTTAGGTCAAGTTCCAAAATCGTGATTATTAACAGCAGTGGATTTTTGACCTAGTCCTTTTTGAACGTCCTTTTTGACCCAGAATGCATCTAAATGCTTAGCAATGATGCCCCAATACCCCGCCTATGCTTAGTTTTTTATTTGAAAGTGTAAATTCCTAGTTATGATGAAATTAGGCCGCGGGTCGGCGATGCCAAAAGCTACGAAATACTCTGAACTGCTTACATCAAAGCGTAGAGCTGTTACCTGCGGTTGCAATGCAACAAACGCATTTGCAATGTGACAACCAGAGAGGGAGTAGGAAGCGCGAGAAGGAGAGAAGTGAGCGCCGTTAGCTCACGCTGTGTATTGCTTATCCAAAAACTTATTAAAAACTTACAAAAAATTGGCTTTTATACCTTAGCCAAGGTTTTTGGGTGGTCAAAAGTGATAATCTGGAGTTCTACTAAAGCTGGGAATTGAATGGCTGATACAATCTGGAAGCTTGTAGCCCTGGCTCATTAATTACAAGGTTTATCAAGAAAACAAGAGTTACAATATTCTCGATTTATCAAAATATTTTTACAAGGAGAACTCCGAAAAATGGTTTCCACGTTAGCTTGCTGCTGAGAGAGAGAGAGAGAGAGAGAGAGAGAGAGAGAGAGAGAGAGAGAGAGAGAGAGAGAGAGAGAGAGAGAGAGAGAGAGATAGAGAGAGAGAGAGAGAGAACCTGAAAAAATAGTAGTGCAGGTTTAGGCTCTAAGGTTGGCCTTTTCAATGAGAAGAGGACTAAGGGAGTCTCTCTCTCTCTCTCTCTCTCTCTCTCAATCTATTCCTATCTAAATGATGTTACTAATTGAGTCTCTCTCTCTCTCTCTCTCTCTCTCTCTCAATCTATTCCTATCTAAATGATGTTACTACTTTATTTTCTTAAGACCTATTTGCTTAACAATGATTTCATTTACTAACCCCTTTTTTATTAGCTTCTCTTACGTCCGGATATCTTCTTCATCTCTACATGCTATTGTAGTCCCAGTTAACCTCTATGCAACTCATGTCCAAAGTAATGATTCTCGGGTATGAATAATACCTTCTCTTGGCGCATTGGAGGAGGCCATCGGTGGATGTCAACAAGAACCCTCAAAAGGAGCTAATCATCGTCTTCTCCCAATTTTCCATCCAAATCAACTAATGGCGATTCAAGGTTAGTTTGGGCTAGTTGGTCTATAGTTGATTCAATTTATGTAATTTGATTTGATATAAATATAGAGATTCTATTGCGTCTTTAACCTATTGTTCTAAAAGCAAGCATGCTAATGTCGATTTTGTGTGTGTGGGTGTGTGTGTGTGTGTGTGTGTGTGTGTGTGTGTGTAGCAATGGAGACCCAAATTGAACTCCAAACATATACCTAGTGGTCCTTTCAATGCAAATGAACTCAAATGGGTAGAGAAGAAGTGTGATAAGTCTATTTTCAGATATATTCGTGTTGCATACTTTCCTTGGAATCACTTGGGGGGTTTTCTCAAGGGGGAAGAGACTCTTGCAAACATGGGAACTAATTTTAGGCGCCATTTGGTTAGAAGAAATCAAATCAGTAGCTTGAAGCAACCCACTATTGAGAGCTATTCAGAAGGTCTTATTTTGGAGTGGTTATGGTCCTAAAGATATGCGTGTAAAGAAAACAATGATTCCACACACCGAGAACACACCAAAGATAGGGAAAGGAAGCCGTCCACACTATTTAAAAGGAAATCGAATGTGTGGTTGCCAATGCCACTTCTTCGCAAAGAGATTGTATCTTCTTGAAGATGTCGCTTGCATTCGCTACATTCAGATGCATCATGTTGATGAGAATGACGAAATTTACTTCAAGTAGTAAGGGACTTTTGGATCTTTCCTTTTTATCCTCGAAAGGTACTTTCCTCATAGAAGTATCTACAATGTCATTGTACGTATACTCTATAAGAGGTAGGTACTTTTTTCATTAAGAATGTTGATCTATTTCCATGACATAGGCTTTTAGTAGATTCAAGAATCATTAGATTAGTTATTTCACTTTGGTCATCCGTTTGTGGATGATAGGCCGAAAGAGAAATTTAATCTACTTACTAGATTCTCAAAGAGACCCTTCTAGAAATTACTAGTCATTCTAGGATCTTTGTCTGACACTATGGATGTTGGCAAGCCATGATACTTGAAAATTTGAGATCTAAAGAGGGTTGCCGTTTGATGTGTCTTAGTATTTTTGACAACATAGAGTGTATTTTCTTGCTAAGCCCGTCGACTGAAACAATCCAAGTTGCTTCCCTCGATCAAATTTCAATTTTTGGTATACCACGCATTTTGAAACATACTCTTGTATGTTCACTTTTCATGGTAGAACAACAGAATTACATTTCTACTCCTCAAAGAGTAGATTATAGAATCCCTCTTTGCCCCGCATAAGGAGAAGCATGGGATTCATACATGACTTTCTTATTGTGTGGAGTGAGTAACACATACCTTATTGCCATTTGGAAGATAACCATCCTTCAAGGTGAATGGTTCTTTTTTTTCTTCCCTAATGCAAAGCTGTAATTACCTACTTAAAGTCTCGGTCAGTAGCATAGTCACCTATCATAAAAGATAGATCATTGTGAGTTGCTATAGACACCACATTTACCCTTGGCCGTTGTGAAAGTGTATCGACCACTTGATTGTGCTTGCTAGCAATGTGATCAATATGAAATTTAAATTGCGAAAGAGAATTTACCCACCTCATTTGTTTGTCGAAAAGCTTGGTTTGCATCATGAAGTTCTTGAGGCTTTGTGATCCGTTCGTAGGATGAATGGAGCCCCCAAGAGATAGTGCTTCCATGTGTCTAGGGCGTGTAGAAAAACTAAAAGCTCTTTTTCATATATGCCTAAGATCCGTTCATCGGCATTGAGCCTTTGGATCTCATATGCTATGGCATGCCCTTCTTGAAGCAAAAATGCTCCAAGGCAATCACCCCAAGCATCACATTGGACCTCAAATGGCTTTGAGAGATCAGAAAGCATAAGGACTGCTTGAGAGATAAGCTTCTCTTTGAGCTTTTCAAAAAGCATTTTTCTCCTTAGTAGCCCATGAATACTTAACGTCCTTCTTTGTTAAGTCATGTAATGGTCTTGCTATTTGAGAAAATTTTGCTATAAGGCGTCTATAGTATGCACATATACAAATAAAGCTTCTTAGCTCATGTAGATTCCTTGGATAAGGCCATGCTTTTATTACCTCTAAATTTGGTGGATCCATACAAATACCATCTTGAGAGATAATGTGACCTAAATATGTTGGGGTATAAAGCCCAATGTGGTCGCCCAGGTAAGTGGGCGGGCCGCCAGGTATGTACAAATATTCTTTTGTAAAAACCTAATAAGAACTCACTATGCTCTACACATTACAGTAGAGCGAGTTCACCATATCGTTGTGCTCTTCTTCTCGCACTCTCTCTCGCGCCGCACTTCCGCTCGTACTCCTTCAACTGGTATCAGAGCTCAGATCGAGGCTCGGGGCAGCACTACTACACATTAGGCACTTTGGATTTCGGAAACGAAGACCTGCAGATTTCGGCCAAACATCCTACGTGTTTCACCAGCTCAGATTGGAGTGAAATTCGACAGGTGAAGACACGGCCCCAAATCTTGTGGGTGGGCCCAAAGGGCTTGGTGTTCTCAGAATTTCATTCTGAGGTCATCTCGGCCACCATTTGGCTTCGACAAAGGTCTGCGTAGGCCATTTTCGACTACGTGGTCTCGACGAGTGCAAATCCGACTCTGCAAATTTGGGGTTTTTGGCCTACGACTGTAGGTGCTGAGGATATCGACACTCCCATAGTGTTGATTTGTGGCTGTCTACACATCGAAGGACGGCTCACAGTTCTTGGAGGCGTGTCACATACGACACGGGCGCATCTACACACAGACTGTAGGCGACATCCACTAGTTCATCAGGTAGCTTGTGTTTGCTGCTTGATATTCCAGATTTCATCCTGACATTGCAGATAATTCCACATGGGATGTATTGTCAGAGATGATGTATGTCTGTTGAGGGTTTGCTGGCTGTGAGTCACGCAGCAAACAACCGCTGCAACGGTTACAACATACAGTGGGAAATTTGTGGATGTATGACTTTGTGGGAAGTCTATGTATTGTCAGATTTACTGCAGCCTTTGTTGAGGGTCGAGTGAGATTTTATTGAGCTGGGGGATTCTTGAATGTTGAGATCCTTTCGGTGATACAGGTCTTGGAGCGATCCCTCGAGCACCCTTAGATAGGCAACTAGGATGTATTGACTGTGAGTTAGACATTTGGGATTGCATCTTTGCTTTACTGCCGTTGAGGCATTGTCGCAGTCTATGCTCACAGGATAGTGACAGGACAGTCAGAGACAGTACATGTGCAGGACAGGTTTACCCACAGCTTACAGTGTCAGAGAGACAGTGTTTTTGAGCTGTTTTTGGTCTGTTTTTGAGTACACCAGAGCCATTTTACAAAGGAGACTCTGCCGAAATTTATGCAGAATTTGAAGCTTTCTTGGTTCATTTGACAGGTTGATATTGGTTCAAAGGTCAGTTTACAAGGGAAACTCTGCCGAATTTTTCCCAGGAAAGTAAACTACTGTGAAGCATACCTATGGCTGGATCACAGGACACTGCTCTTTACAATATCAAGAAGCTGGATGGAACCAATTTCCCATTGTGGAAGCAGCAGATTTGGCACGTGTTGGTACAAAAGAAGCAAATAAAACCTATAAAGCTCAAGGGGATAAAACCAGAAGATATGGACGAAGATGAATGGAGCAAAATGGATGAATTGGCACTTTCTACCATTATGCTGACTTTGGCAGAAAGCGTTTACTTCAAGGTAGCAGACGAGATGTCGGCTTATCAAGCATGGTTAAAGCTGAGTGATCTTTATGAGAAGCAGAGTGCAGCTTCACAGGTATACTGGCTTAAGAAGCTTGTTGACTTGAAGATGAAAGAAGGGACACCTATGTCCAATCATTTGAATGAATTCAACACAATCTATAGTCAGTTGTCAGCTCAAGGTGTCAAGTTTGATGAACCTGTTAGAGCTATGTTCCTGTTGATCACATTGCCGGAAAGTTAGGACACTTTTCGCACAGCTTTGAGTAATTCTGCACCTCCAGATGGTTTGAACATAGCAGGTGTAGAAGGAAGTCTGCTTACTGAAGAAACCAATAGAAAGACAATGGAAAAAGGCAAAGGAACAGCCTTAGTTGTCAGGGGAAGGACCAAAGAAAAGTACAAAGGTGGAAAGAGGAATCAGTCTCGTAGCAAGTCCCGCACTGCTAAAGGCAAGAGTGACATAGAATGCTACCATTGTGGCAAGAAGGGTCACATGAAAAGAGACTGCAGAGAATGGAAAGCAGAAAAAGGCAAAGAGAAAGCTGAAGACCATGGTGAGAAGAACAAGTCCTCAGTGAAGATTCAAGAAATAAATGTGACAAACACTGTTGCATAGGATGACAGTCTAGTGTCAGGAGACATCTACTTCTTGAAGAATACAATGGACTCAGCTCTTCTTACAACATCTGATGGAAATGCACTGAGTGACTGGATTATAGACTCAGGGGAATCACTTCATGTGTCTCCAAACAAGGAGTGGTTTACCTCTTATGTGACCACTAAAGATCATGTTCGGCTAGGAAATGGGCAGACATGTGAGATCTTAGGTGTTGGAGATGTACAATTGAAGTTTCAGAATGGCTCTTCTTTCATGCTGAAGAATGTGAGACATGTTCCCGCAATTACAAAGAGCTTGATCAGCACAGGTTTACTTGATGATGCTGGCTACGTCACCACTTTTGGACAGAACAAGTGGAAGATATCCAAGGGTTCTATGACAGTAGCACATGGAGTAAAGTCTGGAGGACTTTACATGATCTATGTATCAAATGTCTCTAAAAATGTAATCAATGTAACTGAGCAGCCGAACGTTTCTTTGTGGCATAGCCGGTTAGGACATATGTCCAAGAAGGGAATGGAAATCTTGTCTCGTTCTGGTTATTTGCCTGGCTTTTCATTTAATGATTTTGAATTCTGTGAACATTGTCTGTATGGTAAGCAAACACAGCAGCCACATAAGCATAGAAGCAGTAGAAGAGATACACAGTTGGCACTTGTTCATAGTGATTTGTGTGGACCTATGCCTAACCTATCTCTAGGGGGAGCTTCTTACTTTATGACATTTATAGATGATTACTCGAGGAAAGTATGGGTTTACTTTCTCAATCACAAGGATGAAGCGTTTAGTGTTTTCAAAATGTTTGTGACACTTGTGGAGAATCAGAGTGGCAAGAAGCTTAAATGCTTATGCACTGACAATGGTGGAGAGTATGTTTCAAAGGCCTTTCAGGACTTTTGTGAGTCAAAAGGTATAAAACGTGAACTTACTCCTCCTTACAATCCTCCTCAAAATGGTGTTGCTAAGAGGATGAATAGGACCATACAAGGATGAATAGGACCATACAAGAGAAGGTCAGAAGTATGTTGTCTAATGCACAACTGCCAAATGGGTTTTGGGCTGAAGCTGTATCAACAGCTGTTCATCTTGTAAATAGATCTCCTAGCAAGGTTTTGCAGAAGGATTCAGTGCCAGAGATGGTATGGTCACGGAAAATGCCCTCATACAAGCATGTCAGAGTCTTTGGCTGTGAGGCATATACTCATGTTCCAAAGGAATTTAGGAACAAACTTCAGCCAAAGAGTAGAAAGTGCATCTTTCTAGGCTATGGTAATTCTGGTGAGATGGGGTACAGACTTTGGGATCCCGAATCCAGAAAGGTTGTCTGCAGCAATGATGTTCACTTTAATGAATCCAAATATCATTCTAAACCAGAGAGGGTTGAGGAGATTAGAAGAGTTGTCTTCCAAGAAGATGGACCTGCACGTGCAAGACAAAATGTTAGGGCTCAAGAGGAGCAAGGACATGATAGAGTGGAACCACAGGTTGTGGCTGAGCCTGAGCCACCTATTGTGCGTAGATCTGGACGTGTCACGCGACCTCCTGATAGGTTTGTTCCATCTATGAACTATGTCATGTTGGCTGATTGCAATGAGCCTTCATGTTACAAGGAAGCAGTGCAAATGAAGGACTCTGGGAATTGGCAATTGGCCATGTAGTCAGAGATGACAGCTCTGCATAAAAACAAGACATGGAAGCTAGTTAAATTACCACATGGCAAAAAGGCTCTACCTTGTAAATGGGTTTACAGGTATAAGATCACCGCTCATGATAGTCAGCCAAAGTACAAAGCAAGGCTTGTTGCCAAGGGCTTTAAGCAAGAACAAGGCATTGACTTTGATGAAGTCTTCTCTCCGGTGGTCAAGATGACTACATTGAGATGCTTTCTTGCATTGGTTTCCATATTAGATTTGGTGTTGCACCAAATGGATGTCAAGACAATGTTCTTGCATGGTGATTTAGATGTGGAAATTTACATGCAGCAGCCAGAAGGGTTTGTTGAGAAAGGCAAGGAAGATTGGGTATGCCAGTTGTTAAAGAGTCTTTATGGCTTAAAACAATCACCGAGGACATGGTACCATAAATTCCACAAGTTTATGATTTCTCAAGGCTACAAATGTAGTGAGTTCGATCACTGTCTATATACAAAGAAGGCTAAGGATGGTAGTTGGCTGATCCTTATTTTGTATGTGGATGACATGTTGATTGCTGGCAAGCACTTGGAAGAAATTTCAGCTTTGAAGTCAAAGATGGAAAAATCGTTTGACATGAAAGACATGGGTGAGGCAAGTCATATACTTGGTATGCGCATTGAGAGAGACAGATCAAAGAAGTTGATTTGGTTATCTCAAACAGAGTATATTGACAAGGTTTTGCAACGTTTCAATATGCAGAAGGGAAAGGCACTGAGTGTTCCATTGCCGAAACTTAGCAAACAAGATTGTCCTATGTCTGAGGAAGAATAGGCTGAAATGGATAAGATTCCATATGCGTCTGCAGTGGGTAGTTTGATGTATGCAATGATTGCTACTCGCCCAGACATTGCATTTGCAGTGGGAGTAGTAAGTCGATACATGTCAAACCCAGGCAAGAAACATTGGGAGGCAGTGAAAGGAATATTGAGATACCTGAAAGCTACAAAGAGTATGCGTATATGCTATGGGAGTCAGGAGCTAAGTGTAAAGGGTTTTACAGACTCAGATTATGTAGGTGACTTAGACAACCGAAGGTCTACGTCAGGGTATGTCTTTACATTGGCTGGTGGAGCAGTATCATGGCGTTCTAGATTACAAGATTGTGTTACTCAGACTACTACAGAGGCTGAATATGTTGCAGCATCAGAGGCATGCAAAGAATAAATTTGGCTTAATCGACTAGTAACAGATTTGGGAATCAAAGAAGAGATGCCTGTGTTATATTGTGATAGTCAAAGTGCTATACAATTGGCTCGCAATCTAGTTTATCACTCAAAGACAAAGCATGTGGATGTGAAGTATCATTTCATCAGGGAAATGCTCGAGGATAAGAAACTTCAGCTTGTCAAAGTTCACACCACAGAAAATCCTGCTGATCTACTTACAAAAGGACTTCCCTCAGAGAGCTTTGCGCATTTTCGCAAGCAGATAGGTGTAGGGTAGTACATCACTTCTCTACATCTCTTGTATATTAGCTTGTATAGTAGCTTCTCTCACACTTAAAGTACCACATTGGACTTTAAGTGGGAGGTTGTTGGGGTATAAAGCCCAATGTGGTCGCCCAGGTAAGTGGGTGGGCCGCCAGGTATGTACACATATTCTTTTGTAAAAACCTAATAAGAACTCACTATGATCTACACATTACAGTAGAGCGAGTTCACCATATCGTCGTGCTCTTCTTCTCGCACTCTCTCTTGCGTCGCACTTCCCCTCGTACTCCTTCAAAATATTGAATTTCTTGTAGAAAAAAAATCAGTTGTCTTTTGATTAATGAAAAGCTTATTCTCTCACACAACTTGAAAGATTACCTAGAGATGTCACTTGTACTCCTCAAGAGAATTTGAGTGGCCTAAAGATTTTTGTCCATCGTGAGTTTGAATGTGGCTGGAGCATTTCCAAGCCAAAACTTGTAACTTATCAAATAGATCTTCTACCCGTGGCACGGGAAATTGCTTTTTTTATAATAGTGATCCTATTTAGTGCTCTATAGTCGACACACATGTGATATGTGCCATCTTTCTTTTGCACTAAAAGTATCGGTGAACAGAATGGAGAGGAGCTAGGCCTCACCATCCCTTTTTCCACCAATTCATGCACTTGCCTCATGATCTCCTCTTGTTGAGCTTGTGAAACTCAATAAGGCAGTTTATTAGGCGGTGAGCTTTCTAATAGAAGTTCTGTTGCATGGTCATTATCCCCTCGTTTTGGAGGTAGCTCACTAGAGATGTCATGAATGAAAACATCTTGGAATCCATTTAGGAAATTACACAACTCTAATTCCTCTTGATTCCCTTTATTGCTACTTGTGAAAACATTAGAATCATTTACAGATTCTATAACAAAAATCATATACGCAAAAATAGATCTTTTCATTGACTTATCAAAAGCAAGCGTATTTACCAGGGATATGGTGTTCCCTGAATCATTAGCATCTATGTACATGCTCTTTTCGCTGTAGGTGAAATAGATTCTCCTTTTAGGGAGCTTCATGTTGGCAGCCATGCGATTGAACCATGGTGCCCCCCTAGGATAACATCCTCATGTTGGAGAGGAGAGATTGAAAAAAGAAGTCTTCTTTGTCAACGTAGATTTGGACATGAAGCCTCAACTTCCCAATCAAGGGAGCAATGAAGACTTGCTATCCCTTGAAAGCTGCATCGATAGTTACAGTATCTCCCATCTCAAAAGCTTGAATGTCCAACTTAGAGGCCAACTCCATTGATATGAAGTTGTGAGTAGAGCCAGGGTCAAAGAGAATAAGGGCATCATGCTTCCTTTTCCCCAAGCATGGGAGAGGTATGAGCCTTTGCAATGGGTATCCTCTTTTGGAGCTTCAACCATGGAAGCTCTAGGAGTGTCATTGAGTACATTTCTTTTGGGGCAAGAACAATAACCATGTCCTTGCTCCCCACACTTAAAGCATTTATGGTCTTTATGAAAGGCCTCTAATTCTTTGAGAGAGAGCTTATTTTTTCCTTTGTAAGCTCCTTTCTTCTTGGCCTTGTTGTTGTTAGTGGTGTTGGTGTTGCCTTGGGAAGAGTTTTGAGCATTGCTCTTCCCTTTAGTTTCATTTCGATCCTTGTTTTCCATGGGCTTCTCACCCCTTGTTGGAAATTGATCCGTCCTTGAAGCAACCATAGTGTGGTGGATGGCTTCGGTGATAGTGCTAGGTCATTGTGAGTTGACATACTCGACCATTTCTTCAGTGAATACCGCACAAAATTGTTGCTTTTGTTCGGAGAAGTCTATCCTTTGAAAGACTGTAGCCTTCAGATGTAAATCCCAAAACTTGGCTAGGTATTTGTGGATAGACTCATTGAAGAGTAGCTTCAAACTTCGCCATTCGGTAAGTACTTTGTCCTTGGCATCGCTTGCAAGGAATTGCTTCATTATGGAAACTCATAGTTTTCCATGTCTTTGGGGCTTCTGCATTGCCACGAAGGCTAGCCCACCATTGACAAGCAAATTTCTAGAACTGCATAGCTACATGTAGCTTGGAGGACTCCATGAAGCCCCTGTCTCCAAATGCCACATCAAATTGATGGATGAAGGACAATACTTTGTCGGTGGCACCAAAGGTGCCATCATAGGTGAGAAAAGAGATACACTTTTCTCCATCTTTGAATTTCTTGAGCTTTTGGGATCTTTGCCATGCAGGGTAAGTCTTGTGATGTCCTCTCCTCTTGTATTCTCTAGGAGAATAGTTGTTGCTTTCTTCGAAATAGGAGGAAGGTGAAGAAGGAGAAGAAGAAGGTGACCTCTTTCTTGCCTTTTTCTTCCTTTGTCTCCTCTCTTCCCTTTCGGAATGACGAGGAGAAGGACTATGGGTTGACCTTTTCCTCTTAGGAGGAGTTGGTGACAGTCTAGACCGTCGTCTTTTTGGAGCCACATCTTCAAAGGAACTTAGGGATTCGCTTCTTTCTCATTCTTTGGATTCCTCCTCTCTTATGGGAGAGAGTCTTCTTTTGGGAGTCTTATCAAGAAACCTCCTAAGCTCTCTCTCTCCTCTTGGAGAGGAAGGGAAATCCCATAAGCATGAAGTTGTTGAGTAACTTCGGCTTGCAAAGTAGGGTTTCCCATAGCTTGATGCAACCCAGTAACAAGATAATTGATAAACATGGGGGCATCCTCATTAGCAACTTCATGTGCAAAATCAAAGTTATCAATGTTCATTCTACTCTCTTGGTTATTGTCAGCCATGCTAATTATACTTATGTGTTTACTTAGTGTATCCTTTGGCAATTCAAAACCTTAGTTTCCACTCCTCTTAGCCTTTGAAAATAAGCACTTAAGTATCTACACCCACTGCTCGAATTGATTAATTATAGAGAGTAGTAGGGTGGGTCTAACATAGCAGAATTGCCGAGGGATAGCTCCGAACTTCTTATGGATCAATAGAAGTAAAGCCGTAGGCAAGTCTAAAAAGACCCCATTATTAAGACCAAAGCTCCCGAGGTGTGCACCATATCCCACATAGTGGGCTCAACAAAACTGATAATAGATCCCAATCCCACTTACCCTAATATACTTAACAAAATCAACCATTAATAGGCTCCTTAAGGACCTCTCTTCTTAAGCAAGAAAAGAGAAACCAAATGCTTTGATACCAATGTAATGGGAATGGCCTATAAACTTTGAGAAAGCGGAATTAAGAGAATTAAAGTAAGCATTTTTGTGAGATCATTTTGAGAACATAGAGGGTGAACTTAATTGATGGTAGCAACATAAACATAGTACTTAATTAACGGCATGAATAATACTTTTGCAAGAGAGAGATTATTCGAGAACATGACAATAGTTGAGGACCGGATTTACTTGGAGCTCGTCCCTCCTCCAAAAGGTGTTTGTATTATAGATTCTCCCATCTAGCTCGAGACTTGGTACAATACAATCTTTGTGTTCCTTGTGACCTTGGTGATGCTATGAAGATGGAAAGATTCATGCATCACGAGCATAACATAAACTTTGCAAAAAACATTAACTATCTTAAGCCTCAATCCCAAGGCCTCAAAAGGGCTAGTGGGGAATGAGGTCAGGGAAGAGGAAAAAGAATCATTCATGGGAGAAAGAAATAGTTTCTCACTTATCATCACTCTTCTTTCTTAGAATAGCATAATAGCATAGTAATGAAGATGAAGAATATGGCAAGATTAAGCATTGAAGCATGACTCTTGGTTGGATTTGCATTCCATAGCCAAGATTGTTGGTGTAGGCTCTCAACTTCTCAACAAGCTTTGAGAAGGAGATGGAGCTCTTGCACTTTGCACTCCACACAATGAAAGAGAGAGAGAGAGAGAGAGAGAGAGAGAGAGAGAGAGAGAGAGAGAGAGAGAGAGAGAGAGGAGAGTATACCCCCCTCTCATGGTTGGTCCACCTCTCTCTCTCTATTTTATTATTTAATTATTTCATTTGGACATGTGTCCTCTTTTTCCTCTTTGAGAGAAAGAACTTAATTATTTATTTTTATGCATCTAAATTCTCATTGGACCTCTTTAAAACCTATCCAATAGGATTCAAACACATCATGAGGGCCACCTGTGGAGGATCATTTGAACATGTGTCTTTTATGCTTCTTAAGTCATTTGGTTTGAATTGAATACTTCAAGCACTTAGTCAATCAAGCATGAAACCGTTGATGCCTCTTGAGAGTTTATCTTTGAATTGAACACTTCAAGAACCTTCGTTATTTTAAGCATAAAAATCACCTCAAGCTTTGGGCAAGGTTCCCACAAACACTTTAAGCACTTTAGTTAGCAAGCCGACAAGCACCTCATGCTCGGGTAGGGTTTCCACCTCAAGGTCAGTCCTAGCTTACCTAAGGTCAAAGGACTTTTTAACACTAACTTTTGGAGGTCTTTAATGAAGCTAACCCTAAGGTCTTTTAAGCTCCATTAGATGCACGTTGCTCTTCTATAGACTACCTCCTTTTGGACCCCTATTGAGATGTAACCATCTCTCCTCTTAGTCCCTTGCTGAGGTAAATGTAGAAGCACTTATTGCACATTGCTCTTTGGTAAACCGTCCCTTTTGGACCCCTGTTGAAATGCAACCATTTCTCCTTTTGGTCCCCTGTTGAGATAGGTCTAGAAGCACATATCTATATCCTAACTCCTGTTCCCCTTTTATCTTCCCATATTAAATGATCCGTTTAATATGAGAAAATCACTTGGTAAAAGTAGATATTATATTTTATGATACAAATCAATTTTTGTGGCACCAATTTCCCTATTCTACCTTTCAAAGTTCTTTCGTTTACCAATTCCCTGCTTTCTGTATAGTCGTGAATCTAGCTCTTTTCAGGGTGTTCTCAAAGACTCGATAATTCCTTGCCTTCCATACTTGCTTAAAATAACAGAATCTACCAATTTGCATTAAGATAAGCAATGCTTGGCTTTTCATGACCTTCCATCCTAGGAAGAGATCGTTCTTTAACAACCCTATCTTCTAATTCTTTTGAATCCGTTTGCAAATCTTCCCTACCAGGCCACAGGTCGCGAGGAACTCCTGGAATAAATGAGGGACCTCCTCATAACACCTTCCATAAAAAAACCTTCATCCCATGCAACCATTGTGGGCACCAAATGTTCTTTGCTATTGACACCCATCTTAATTTTGACCATTGCTTACCCCATTGCTTTTTAAAGCAATAAAACCAATTTGTCAAAATAATTAAAGTGTGGTAGATGTCCTTGGTTTGCAGTTTAATAAAATGTATGTTCTTGGACCGCCGCCATGCTTTCCACTCAAACTTGGACTCGCAGACAGACATAAAAAATCTATCTAGCCCTTCTAAAGCTCTATTGATCAATATTCTTTTAGTCCCACTGAGGTGAAATGGGGTAGCTAGTTGGTTTGTTCTTTTCCAACTTTTGTTGTTGCTTTATAAAAAATTTCCTAGTCGTCGTAGTCCTTTGTTATTTATCTTTTTGGAAACTTCCCTCTAGAATGAGTTCAATGTAAGGTTTCCAGTTCCTGAAACCTTAGAAATTGTATAAAATCTAATCAAATTGATTTGTTTGTTAAGAAAGCAATGTAGAATTGTCCAACCATGGAAAATACTGGTATTTTTGGAACCGTAATCATGACTTTACTATGGTTAGAAATTTTCAAAACTGAATTCCGATAAAAATTGACATAGTTATGAACCTTGGAGGTTTTCATTGTTGATTAATTTTATTAAATAAATTGAAAGGTTTTGGTAATCATTACTATAGAAGACTTTTATCATAGAAAACCCAGATATTTATAGATATTCTCAAAATTAATCATGAAACGGATCAGATATTAGCAGAAATCGATTTTGTGCATCTAGGGGGCTGTGTGGAGCTGTCATGAACTTGCCCAAGATGGAATTAGCAGTAGGTGGCGCTAGGGGAAGCCTTGAGGTGCAAGTAACTGCCAGAAGCAGCCTAGGAGCCCTAAAAACCTATAAATAGGTCCCCCTCTTCACAAAAAAATTCAGATTCACAGTCTTGGTCATTTCTCGCTCACCTAGAGAGAACTCTACTAAAAAATCACTAGAGAGAAAAAACTCTAGTTGATTATCCATGGTAATTAGCTTAATCCTTTTTTAATTAGTAAAATTATACAAATTTACCTATATTTTCATAATTAATTCAATTAATTAAGAATATTAAACTTATTTACACTCTAAATCAGTCTCTTAATTCTTAATATTCTGTTGATTACTTAGATAAAGATTAGGGATATTAATCTAATTAATTGTTAAGCCATATTAGGGCCGATATTAATCTTAATTAAGGGTAATTAAAGTAATTAAATTTAAATTATTCTAAGATAATTACTAGAGCTATATTAGACTATCAAAATGCTAGGAAAATTATCTCTTAATTTTTTGATTAGTTTCTGTAATTAATGAGGTAGAAATTAGCTATTTTTAATCAAAAAATTGATCAAAAACCTATTTAAATAGCTCAAAAATTCTTAAGTTAATTGTCACAGTTAGAAAATACGATTAGAACATAGAGTAAATTACTCGTTAATAGATAATTAATCTAAGTATTTAATTAAGCTAAAATATATTGTTTTTAGCAGTAAATAAAAGGGAGAAATTAGAAAAACATGTTAGATAATTATGTGCTATTTATCAAAGTTAGTTTACATGTTAAAAAAGCCGTGATAATATCTTGAGATTAGAAAAATAATATAGCTATTTATATAAGTCAAATTAGACTAACTCTATCTATAAATTAAAGGGGGAAAACATGTTAGATAATTATGTGCTATTTATCAGAGTTATTTTACATGCTAAATGAGCAATGATAATTATCTTGAGGTCAAAAAAATATATATAGCTATTTATCTAAGTCAAATTAGACTAATTCTAGCTATAAATAAAAGGGGAAAATTAGATAAAAATTAGTATTTATCAGAGATAGAAATCAATGCTAGAAAGCCAGGATAATTAGGACATACACAACAAATAAGTTTATCTAATTAAATAGGCCAAAATTATCTATTTTTGAGAAAAATTAAAGGGAGAAATTAGCAAATTAATTTATATAATTACATGGTAATTACCAGAGATGGGAAATATCATTGAAAAGTCGGGAAAATTACCTAAACCTCAAATAACCAGTTTAGCTAACTATCTTAGCTAATAGGTTTTGATTTGGACTATAGATTGAGAAAGGAAATCAGTAAATCAATTTATAAGTTAGCAAGATAATTACTAGAGTTATAGTACATCAAAATCTACCTAGGGTAAATATACCATAAGCAAATAAGTCATTCATAGATTATTAAAGCCAAATTAGGCTATTTTTAATAGAAATTAAATAAGGAAACTAGTAAAATAGACTCGATAATTATGGGAGAACAATAACACTACTAGGAAGCTAAGAAGAAAATATCTCACCCAGATATTTATCAAAGATACTTACTTAATCCGAAAATCTTATTTTTGGATAAAATAAATAAGAGAGATTATTCATTTAATTCTCTAATTGATTAAGTATCCTTTTATAAGGCTGCCGCTATGGCTGCGAAAAGGACCCAAGAAAATCCTCAGGCCGATGAGGAAGATACAACACACAAAAGGACTAGGGCGACTCATGACCATGAGACTAGGCCTAGTCGTAGGCCTACGAAGGAGAGTCTTCAGGCCCCAGTGCAACAACAGATGGCTGACCAATCCTAGGTGGGTTTC
The DNA here is from genome assembly GCF_014529385.1 of Adiantum capillus-veneris. Lineage (NCBI taxonomy): Eukaryota > Viridiplantae > Streptophyta > Polypodiopsida > Polypodiales > Pteridaceae > Adiantum > Adiantum capillus-veneris. The sequence continues at coordinate 158,836,622 of NC_140945.1, forward strand.
CATTTATTCAATTAAATCTTTAAATAGTTTAAGTTCTTTTATAAGTTAACATTGCATACGTAAGAGTAAGTAAGAACCAGAAAGGAATAATTGGTCTAAAACGGAAGGTAACTTCCAAGAAACCAACGAGCATTGTTTGTAATTAGGAAAGAAATGTTTGGGCTAAGACTGGTTGACCTAGGAAAGAATGTTTGGACAACTTGTCTCAAGACACCTTTGATTCCTTGAAATATTATACTCCAGGTGATGAGTGATGATGGTGAGTCAGCCATGGATAAGTCGGCTACCTCCGTGAACATGGAGTCTGTACCCCATGCATGTCTGTGTTTGTGGATACTACTTAGGATGTCGTTTTTATCCTAGAGGAACCGCCCAGGTTATATGGGCATTTGATTGGCGTATGGGCGCCCGAATTTTGGGTGATGTCTTTTTCCACTCCCATTTTAATAAATAAGGAATGGGTACAGTTTTTCACCCCTATATAGGTGATCTTGAGACAAGCCAATACCATTCAGAGTTACTTTAGATTGACAGTACCTTGTCTTAAGTCTAAAGATGTTTGTTGCTTAAAGAATGTTTTCAATAATGCTTTCAAGGGTTGTTTTAATGAAATTCTGTTATGAAGGGCAAAAGGAATCATTATTTTAATTGTGATAAGAACATGGTAGTAATTAAATAACAAATTATCATGTGTGAGTGTGGGATGGTAAGTGGGAATTGACTAAGTTTGTCAATCATGGACGGGTGGACCTGATTAGTCAGTAACTATCCATTCCCGCGCACTAAAAACGTTCAGAAAACTTCTCCACTTGGAAGAGGAGCCCACCAACGGCTGTGCCCTCACATCTCTTAGGGGAAAAAAAGCATTGGTTGAGGATACCTTAACCAAATTTGGGGAAGTTATAGGGCGGAAATGGTTTTTAGAGTGTTAATATGTTGTCCCGTTTTCGCTGTGTGAGACAAGACTAGGTCTCCTTCTAGGGCTATAAACCCAAGCCATTGTCAATGGTAAATGTATATGCCCTGAATTTTTCTTGTTTAGAGACTCTGATTTGTATTAGACCTAGAGACCTGTCAAGGATCCCATCCCACTTTTTGGTGTCGGCAGGGTGGGGACCTCACATTCAATAAGAGGCTTTCTACCTTAGATAGACAAGGGGACCAATGAGTCATAGAGTTATGAAAATACCTTGTTATCTCACCCCATTCCAAGGCCTCCATTGCTCTGTTGCATTTTTGGACTAGCTCGCCTATTGTGCCCCCAAGTCTGAGGCCAGCAGACCATCATGGGACAAGCATGATTTGTCATGCACCTCAAGCCCTTTCCATTGGCCACCTTGAGAGCACAAGTTACCATTTCCCATCATGCCATTTTTCATCATAGCCTGCATATGGTCTTGCTTCATGAGTGCTACCACAAATTTGGTACATTAGGCATGTGCATGAGTAATAGTGTTAAGGATCTCGATACCATCTTGCTCTACTGGTCTCATGTTAGGACACCGGCAAGGCCGGACTAGACAAGGGCAAAGGGCCAGGGGCTTGCCTATATAATGGGTGGTTGGGTGGTGGACTCTCAGGCTCTAGCTTCCCTTGTCTTACACTGTTATCATAGCTTGTGTCTATTTTGGGAAAGGGGAAGGGCGTGGTGCTTTCTAGCCACTCAAGGCTTTCATGTTGGGGTCCAACACAATGGGGATCACCCCTTAGCAAGGAGGTCGACGAAGACGAAGCCGTGGGCATGCGAGCTTGGCAAGGGAGAGCTGTCGGGTGCAAGAACACCAAACGGCCGGCGCATGGGCTTGTTGGAGGTGCAAGGGCCTGCTCACTGTTTTTTGACTCGGGGCCGAAGCCCCTCAGGCCTTGCATCATCCAAACCAAGCTCTCCAAGTCCCTGCGTGATGCCTGCTCAAGGCCATAGCCGACTGTGCGTTCATTTTCCCACTTGAGGGCCACCAACCCCCTTAGGGGTAGTGGCCATACACAAAACAAATTAAGCCTAAGGGGCGGTATCCACAGTGGGTACCCCACCCCCCCTACTCCACTACGTGCGAGTACGGCAAGGCCGGAAAGGATGGCATTGACGAATCCGACGCACATTCCAACAAAAATTTCTTGCGTATTACGCAGAAACTCAGAGATTTCAAGACAACCAATTTGGCGGAGTTGCAGTACAAGTTTTTGGTGAAATCAATTACCGCTTTCAAGCCTAATTGATTCGGCTATCAAGAACTAGTGGGATTTCATATACGGCAGACAATTCGAATCACTTTCCACCAGACTACTCTCGATTTTGACGGAGTTAGCAAGGCTCATTATACTTTGTGAGTGTTCTCAATATTAGATATTTTTTCTGAGTACTTCTTTCACCGCACTGTGTAGCCATGGATTTGGATATCAATATGACATTCGATTTTGAGCAAAGTACTCTTGATCCTGCCAATGATGACCCGCGGCCAGATCCTCTCAAGGAGAGTACCCGCGATGCTACGGCAGTAGAAGATACTTACGAATTGCTTGATATTCAAGAATTTCGTGCACTTCCAACACGCATGACAGTCATGGATGAAAATTTTAAAGCTTTAAATGAAAATGTTACTAAACTATCCACATTAGTAATTCAATTAATGCATCAGCAGTCTAAGAGTCCTGCTGACACGCACATGCATGAGCAAGTTTCCACATAAGGGTAGGACATTTCTAATCTAGGTCAAGCCCCAAATACTGATACATTGCATACTCTCACTGCAAAAGAGGTGGATGAATTGTTAAAGAACACCAAACCATCGATTTTTAAAGGAGAAGACAGAGACCGCAATAAGGATGCTGTGAATATCTTTCTTAGCAAAAGTGGGATGGAATTCACACCTTATTGCGTACTCCGGATGCAGCCAAAGCTCTGCAAACGACCTTAACTTTGGAAGGCAAGGCCTACAAATGGTGGATATCTCTCAAGGAGAAGAACATCATACCACAGAGTTGGGCAGCTTTTGAAGCAATGTTTAGCAAGGAATTTTTGCCTACAAACCAGGCCGATCGGAATTGGACGGCTTGGGACACATGTTCCATGCACAAATACCAATCACTCTTTGAATATATCTCTCACTATCGGGACGTTATCCTCAAGTTGGAAGGCTTTGATACCTTTCAACAAGTACGGGGGTTCATACGAGGTCTGACACCAGAGCTTAAGAAGTATGTCAAGACCCAAGACCCTAAAACACTTGAGGAAGCCATAGTGAAAGCACATATTCATGATGATCCTGATGAGAAGAAAACACATAGTAGTCACGCGCCTGCTAGTATATGTTAGGACTCCGGCTAGGGAGGATGAAGTCAAAAGACTACAATGGTGTGGTGCAGCAGAAAAGAACGAGAGAGAGAGAGAGAGAGAGAGAGAGAGAGAGAGAGAGAGAGAGAGAGAGAGAGGAGAGAGAGAGAGAGACTCGACACTCAGAGACCAATAAAAATAACGCTATGTTTTGATTGAGAGCTTACAATGTATATAAAGCCACAAAAAAGGCCATGCAAACTGGACTTGTAACTGAATCTCTACTGCATGCCTATAAGAGGCTTTTCCCATGGGTTGACCGACAAGGGCTTGAACCCAACAATCCCCCCCTCAAGCCCAAACTGGACAGACCACTCTCATGATACCTCGAGTTTTTGGTGTACTCGTCAAATGTGAGTTTTAGGTTCTCTCACAACCAAGGATTTCTGGTGTATCCATAACCTGGTGCTATGATAAACCCCCCCTTGAACAGATAGGGTGTAGGTCAAAAAATTAGCTACCAATAGATGGAGTTTTTGGTTCACTACCAAACCTTGGGTTTAAGGTGTACCCAGTAACCTCATGAGAGTGCAACAAAAATGGGCTGAGAACTGACAAAAATTGGGAGGTCTTACCACTTATCTTTGTGGCAGTGTCTATAACCCGTACAAAAGGAACGTGACCATGATTGACAACCGACAAAGTAAAACAAAGCTTTGACAAAATATAGATGATGATATAAACAAAATCCTAGTAGATCTACGAGACTCAATAGGAGATAGCATATTGAAATTTTATAAGGAGTGTCGGCCATGTTATTTGCAAGATAGCGTCTTGATAAGCATGACAAAAAACTGCCATCAAATTCACCCTCTATTGCGACCTTGACGACTATGATGATTGCAGTCGAAGTTTTGGAAAGCTTGCCTTGCAATAGCATGTTGAAATGCTTGATTGAATATTATTGCCCTATAATGTTTTGATAAGCTTGTAGTATTGCAGGGAAGACATGTCGCCTTGCCTTCTTGAATTAGTGAGCCCACTTCCAAGGGCAGTGTTTTTGAAAGGCTCGAAAATCGGAGTGTACCCAATGGTGGGAATGCCCGTTGGGTAAGGCTTTGAGAATAAATTGGGTGGTCAAGGGCAATTATTCAATAGAAAACAAACAAAAAAGGTGACGAGCACTCTGTTATGCAGAGATGGCGCAAGACCAACAAAACGAAAAACCGAGTGATGCTCAGAGCGGGCTGTAGCGCATGTATTAACAGACTTGCCAGTATCGAAAACCACTCAGCATGCTAGCGCGACCTTCTATATGATGTTTATGCTTGGTGTACTGCAGATCGACAGCATTGTGTGTTTCCCTCTGGCGGCCACAGTTCACACGCGCTGAGTCGGGGGTCGAGGTTTGAGCCAAAGCTCTAATACCAATTGTTAGGACTCCGGCTAGGGAGGATGAAGTCGAAGGACTACCATGGCGTGGTGCAGAAGCAAAGAATGAGAGAGAGAGAGAGAGAGAGAGAGAGAGAGAGAGAGAGAGAGAGAGAGAGAGAGAGAGAGAGAGAGAGAGAGAGAGAGAGAGAGAGAGAGAGAGAGAGAGAGAGAGAGAGAGAGAGAGAGAGAGAGAGAGAGAGAGAGAGAGAGAGAGAGAGAGACTCGACACTCGGAGACCAATAAAAATAACACTATGTTTTGATTGAGACCTTACAATGTATATAAAGCCACAAAAAAGGCCATGCAAAATGGACTTGTAACTAAATCTCTACTGCATACCTATAAGAGGCTTTTCCCACGGGCTGACCGACAAGGGCTTGAACCCAACAGTATACATGGTAATACACGCACTCAGTATGGGCACAATAAAAGAAAATTTCTAGTTGCTAATTCAGATGCATCTAAAAAACCCAAGGGGTCCATGGGTCCTCTCTCTCCTGAGGATTTTGATAAAGCCAAGAAAGAAAAATGATTTTTTCAATGTTTAGGGAGAGGTCATGGCAAAAAGGATTGTCCCAAGGGTAAATCTGCTACTCAGGGAAAGGAGAAAGTAGTGCACACGGTGCAACTGCTGCCTCTTGAGTCTTCCTCAAGATTCTCTACAGTGGAAGTAACACACATTGAGGTGGTGCATGAATGCTGTCTCACAGCTTCCATGTGGAAACCAACCTTTGGACCACATGAGTTAGTACGTATACACGGATATCTGCAAGGGCACAAGGTGTGCATCTTGGTAGATGACGGTGCTACTCACAATTTCATCAATTAAGGATTGGTGAAAAAACTCAAACTGCCTCAAACTCTGAGTACCCACCACTACAAGGCAGCAATGATGAATGGACATGATACTGAAATATGGGATACTCAATGCTGAGCTGTTCCATTGGAAGTACAAGGGTACTCTACATGTTTGGATTTTCACGTTATAAACATGGAAAGGGCTGATGTGGTTCTTGGTAGGGAGTGGTTGCATAGCCTAGGACCATCACTGAAGCATAGCTATGAGCACAACAACTTGATGTTTGAATCCCATGGCACACATGTGTTGTTGTTAGGAGAAAAAGATATATCTTCATCACCATTGATTTGTACCGCTGAGCTTATGCAGCTCATTTCTGATAATGAAATAGATCAGGTTTTCTTGTGTTACTCATTGTCTCATTTTCTTTCTAACATTGAGTCTATTGAACATTCCTCAATGCTGCATGCTTCTCTCTCCTCTATTCCACCAATTACTAATTCTAAACAAGCAAATGTTGCTAGTCAATTTAAAAAATTATTAAAGAAATTTCAAGATGTATTTCCTAATGATTTGCCATCAGGATTACCGACGACACGATCAATACAACATAACATTGACATGGCTGCAGGCTATAAACCTGTTAGCAAACCACCTTACCGTATGAGTTATTCAGAGGCTGCTGAGGTGGAAAGTCAGCTTGCTGCCTACCTTAGCACAGGGTTTATACAACCCAATTCTTCACCATGGGCTTCGCCTATCCTCTTAGTGAAGAAAAAGGACGATTGTATGCGCATGTGTGTAGACTACTGGGGCTTAAATGCGGTTACAGTTAAGAACAAATACTTATTGCCAAGAGTAGATGAGTTGTTTGATAAGCTCACTCATGCTTGCATTTTTACGAAAATAGACTTGCGGTCAGGATATCATCAAGTCCGTATTCGACTTGCCGATATACCTAAAACTGCATTCCGAACACGGGTTGGACATTATGAGTTTTTGGTGATGCCCTTTGGGTTAACCATGCGACCGCAACATTCATGACACTTATGGATAGTGTCTTGAAGCCATATTTGGGCAAATTTTTCATTGTTTTCCTTGATGACATCCTAGTCTATAGTGCTTCAGAAGAAGAATACTTACAACATCTCAGGCAGGTGTTTGCGTTGTATGCACAAACAAGTTATATGCCAAGGAATCTAAATGTGATTTTCTAAAAGATGAAATTCATTATTTAGGGCATGTTATTTCATCTAACGGGCTATACATGGATCAATCCAAAGTGGATACCATCCGAAAATGGCCTCCTCCTAAAACTCTCGAAGAATTACAAATATTTTTAGGATTTGCAGGTTTTTACCGAAGGTTCGTTAAAAACTATGCTCAAATTGTTGTTACTATGATGGATCAACTAAGAGGCAAAGGTAAAGCTTTTCAGTGGGGATCCGCTTAACAACACAGTTTTGATACACTCAAGGATGCATTAGCTACAGCTCCTATACTGGCTATTGTAGATCCTTTGAAACCATTCATTGTGGAAACGGATGCCAGTGACCGTGCTATTGGCGCAACCCTGTTACAAGACGGACAACCGATTGCATTTGAAAGCAAGAAGCTTCATGCAGATCAGCAAAACTATTCTGCTTTACGAACGTGAAATCTATACAATAGTGTCTGCCTTAAAAACATGGCGGCATTATCTGTATGGTGCTCAGTTTGAGATTGTGTTTGACCATGAAAGCATCAAATGATTCACACAACAAACAGATTTAAAGGATCGAAAAGCCAGGTGGGCCGAGATCCTTCAGGAATATGATGCCAAGCTAAGGTATCGCAAAGGCCGATACAATGTAGTGGCAGACGCTCTAAATTGAATGCCAGAGATCAATTCGCTCTTGTTCACGGAACTTCGTAGTGAATTTTTAGATTCTCTCAAGGGAAAATATGAGCATGATGAAGCATATTCCAAAGTGTGGAGTCATGTTCAAAAGAGGGATCCTTCTCACTGTAATGACGGTAGTGTACAATTAACCTCCACACCTAGTTCTCCTTTATCAAGTGATGAACTACAGCGATGGAAGCATTTTACCATCAACAATGGGTACCTACTCCACAAGGGGAGAGTTTGTGTACCAATGGACACAGACATTCGGTGCCAAATTCTTTATGAATGTCATGATAGTCCAAGTGAAGGGCACCCGGGGATTAAAAAAACTTACGCTCTTGTACGACGACAGTTTTACTGGCCAGGTCTACATGGCTTTGTTCAAGCTTATGTCTTGCATTGCCAAGAATGTCAAGTTAACAAGGCAAAGCGCCTGAAAGCAGGAGGACTCTTACATCCTTTGGAGATTCCCAATGGAAAATGGAAAAACATCTCTATGGATTTTATTGTAGGTTTACCAACCACTGTACGAGGTCATGACTCAGTATGGGTGGTCAAAGACAGGTTGATTAAACTATGTAATTTTATTTCGACCAAATCAATGGTTAAGACACCAGAACTAGCCAAGTTATTTGTGGACAATCTATACAAATTGTATGGTTTGCCAAGTAACATTGTTAGTGACCGTGATCCCAAGTTTAATAGCCACTTTTGGAGAGCTGTATTTAAACGATCGGGTACAGAACTAAACCTCAGTACAACTGATCATCCAGAAACGGATGGTCAAATGGAAAAACTTAACCAGGTGCTAGAGGATATGCTAAGAGCATACCTTAGCAAAAAACAGTCAGATTGGGAAGAATAATTACCTATTCTCGAGTTTGCCTACAACAATGCTAAGCATGTCACAACAGGTTTTAGTCCTTTCATGCTCATGTATGGGTTTCAACCTAGGTCACCAGTTACGGTGGGGTTCACAACGAAAAACTCCAACAGGTTAAGGATTTTCTCCAAGACTACATGGATATGCTGCAACTTGCTCGTCATAATGTTGTTGTTGAATAAAACACATATGCAATGAATAATCTCCAAGAGATTGAGTTCTGATTAATTCAGGGCTAAGTAGTACTGTGTGTGAGATAGAATCAAGAAATCAGAGAGACAGTGAGAGAACGAGAGAGACTCAGACAAAACATCAGAGATTGTATATCAAGAAAATCCCTAGTACAAGTTCCTAAACAAGACTCGATACAATCATTAGGAAATTCCAGAGGTCATTTGGAGGGCCTTCTAAGAAAATGTATTTTTTGCACTCTCTCTCTAGAAAATATGGGGAAGTTGCATTGAATGAACCTCGTCAACATGGAGGGATGAAGCCGCAGCAACTATTCACTTTTCATTAAACCTGCACCTTTGGCTAATCGCGCACTCCTCAAATGGCACAAATGTTACGCAAAAATGAGCCAAATATCACCTTCACATTGATTTGGACAACGAGTACCAACCATTGATTAAGAGGAGTAAAGAAAACACACATATACCTCCCACATCCATAGACACGCTCAGAGCTCAGGGAGCTAAACACACAGATAACTGGACGAGAGGTTCTCTCTATCCTAAGAATCCAATGACTAATGCTTCTCCAGCATTTGTCAATCCTACAAGCTTATTGACCTTTGCTAGTGATGGAGAAAATGGCCTTCTGGGTTATTGTAAATCTCTTACAAGGCAAGCTGAAACTTATAAGGGCATTCTCCAAGCTCAACAATGTGAGATTGTTTGTCTTTCACATTTGTATTCTACAGATCAGGTTACCATTTTGCAACACAAATCAGAGGTACAGGAACGGAAAGGAAAGGTACAAAGTTGTCGAATGAAGGACACCATCTTGGGTGGTCGTATCCGAAAGAAGAAATTGCACAATCTTGAAACATTGCAGGTTGCATCCGGAGGTCTCAAGAAAAGAATCCGAGCATTAAGGTGATACTTCTTGGTTGACTAAGTAGTCTTAGTTAGTAAATTTTTGGTTTTTCTAGTTATGCATTGTTTTCATGTGTCTAAATAGTGTTAGTTAAGTAAATGATTTGTTATTTACTTATGCATTGTCTTCATGTAGAGATTCAATCTATCCTGACAAGGAAAACATTGACCACAAAGCCAATATAGGAAAGAGATTGAAGCCACTTATAAATAGAAGCCGTGCAGTAGATATAGTACATGACAAGAAGTTTAAGGTCCTACAACGAAATGTAGTGGACTGCTTTATTTCAGAGAACTCAGTGCCTGCAAAAGAGATACAAGGCACACTTGATTCACTTGGTGTAAGCAAAAAAGGATATTCGGCTATACAGAAATCTGCCTCATCCATCTTTGTTAAGAAAGGAATAAAGTCCAAACTTTTACCATCAGCCTCAAGTGTTTGGAAAGAGAGGCTTCAGCTTAACGACGCACAGGGAGAATATCTTGGACAACCATTTTATATTAAAGCAACTTAGAGTGGCCATGGAGAAAACATAGCATATGATGAGTTTAATATTATTTTTATGGACCCGCAGATGTTGCAGAAGAGAATGGTGGAGTTTTACAACATCACATTTGAAGAGTCACGAGGGATATTACATTTTGTGTTGAAACTGGATGAGTGTGAGCTTGTTAAAGACAAGAAGCTAGAGTGTGTTACTATTACTTTAATGAATAGAGCCCTCTCAAAGTGTCCCACTGATGATCCTTTGTATTTTAGTGTTCAATCAGAATCTAACATATGGTGGCTTGGTGCTTTTGTTGTAAGTGAGATTCTCAGCTGAGCTCAAATGTTCACATCTACTTAAGCATCATTTATTTTGTGTTGCAGGTAAAGAAAGAAGATCATGACATTCTATATTGGGTGTTCCATCAAACTAATGTTCCAGAGGTGATTGATTGACAGACTAACCAGGGAGAGGTACTACATCTAGATGGAAGGGGAGACTTTCATGTTTAGTGGCATCTTGCAGGTGACCTCAAAACATTAAATTGCATGTATAATTGTGGAATGGGTGCAATGGCAAAGTCGCTGTGTTTGTTCTACATGGAGCCTGCAAAGGTCATGGACCCAAAGTGGTGGAGAAAAACTCGAACACGTCACATTGAGGACCCTGCTTTTCGATCGGTTTTGAAAATACCACTTGTGAATGTCCACATCTGTACAATGCATGCCCTTTGTAGAATTGTGGAGAAATTGGTCTACTTATATATCGGGTTTGCTTGGAAAATCAAGAACTCAACAGAGTGACAGGTGGCCATGCAGTGCTTAGAATTGGTACTGTCGGATATGGGGCTTCATGGTGGCAATGTGAAAATCCAGCGGGATGAAAAGAGATCAACTACTGAGAAGGATGTCCCATGCAAACCATCCATCGGTGGGGTGAAGGCACGGAGGTTTTTATCTAAATCCCAAGGAATACGAGATCCGAAGCTAACAAAGCATGGAAAAATATATAACACATCTTATGTTAGCAAGGTAGAGTATCAGAGCTGGAAAAATCTACATATTGCAGTCAAAGATCAAGAACCAACTACTCGTAATGTGAAGGCTGAGATTTGGCGATCGATAGATATGCTATTTTTGATGTGCGACAAAGATGACTGGTCACAAGGTGATATGAACAAGTTCAAGGAGAATCTCAACCTTCTCAAGAAATCATTCAATACACCATGGATAGACACCCAGATTACTCACTACATGGTATTATTGTGTATTTGATTCTCTTTTATGTGTAACTATGTGAGTGTACAATATTCTAAGTAATCTGTTTTCATATCCATCACATCATTTTCAATCATTTACCATATTTTATACAAAAGTATGGGAACCCGGCCATATGGAATACCCAAGGGATGGAAAAGTCTCATTACATGGCCAAAAATGCCTATTTCAGGCACACACGACATGGCGGCTCTCGAATCAAGGCTAACGGTTTGAGAGAACTATTTGAATGGTTCTATCGTAGAATCATTCATCGAATGCAGACAAAATAAGTCTTGGCCTCTTCAGCAATAGCACAAGCCATCAGACATTTACAAAAAAATAAAATTAAAAGATCAATGGCATATAACAACTCCAGTGCTCGTGAAGGTCAACGAAGGTGGAGAGAGACAATGGTGTATGTGAACCACAAGTAGAGAAAGATACTCTGAGTGGATGACATTGTACAAAATTTCAATATTTTTGTAATACATGATCTTAATACAAGTGCTACTTGAAGTGTATCAAGATTTTGAAGGTTCAATTTTGTTTTTTGGCACATCACCCTTGTAACGAATCATGAGATGTTTGCCATACTCTAAAAGTTCATCCGGGTTTTGTCTGCAAAGAGCTAGTGCCATAGCTGTGTAAGTGTAGTAATACGCCACCCGACCACCTGTATAGCCCGGGCAATAACCAAAACAATCTCTGGCAAACACTTTGTCCACAAGAATGACTTTATCTGCACTTTTGGGCAGCACGGTGGAGAGGGGGAATAGGGAACACACGCAACACACAAAATATTTTCCTCTCTATAGCCCAGAGATTCCAAAGCACCCGCACCCCTAACCTCTCAAATAACACCTTCAAATTGGCTAATTTGCAATAACAACTCCACTTTATCATACAAAAAAACTATCTCACACCTTGCAAAAAACACTCCACATCACAAATGCACCCACACTGCCCAACTCACCTATTCCAACTCACAAAACACTCCTAATCTGCCCTCTTGGTAGCACCTTTCAAGCTGCAGGCAAAAGCTGCAGGCAAACCCTCTGCAAGCAATGGCCAATACACAAAGAGCGAGAGAAAAGGAGGGGAATGGGGAGAAGCAACACAAGAGATTGGGGCAAATAAGTGGTATTATTGCATAGGGAGTAGTACAATCAAGTATGCAACTTCAATGGCAAGCTTAGCAACACACAAGCTTCAAGCTTCCGCTCACACACTCAGGCAAAAAAGATCTCAATTTTCGCATTTACAACCTTTTATAGGAGTGCCTCTAGGAGGTCCAAAAAAAGAAAAAAGGATGATTCCCCCCCCCCCCCCCCCCCCCCCCCCCCCTCGTGGCCTTCACTTATAGATTCTTTTAGAATTTGATTGCATTGCCAACACTTGGCACATTTGATTTTTGGAAACGTTTGTATGGTGTACACATTGGTCCTTGTCCCTTCCACTCACAACACACAAGCTTCAAGCTTCCACTCACACACTCAAGCAAAAAAGCCCTCAAAGTTTTGCATTTACAACCTTTTATAGGAGTGCCTCTAGGAGGTCCAAAAAAAGGATGAGTTCTCGTTCCCCCCCCTGGTGGCCTTCACTTAGAGCTTCTTTTAGAATTTGATTGCATTGCAAGCACTTGGCACATTTGATTTTTGGAAACCTTTGCATGGTGTACACATTGGTCCTTGTCCCTTCCATTTGGCCGCCCGAAGCTCCCCTTGGCCTTGCCCATTAACCGCCCTTGTCGGCACCTCTGTGCAGCGAGACCCCTCCCCTATCAAGGCAATAGCGATGTCGCTATTGGAAGGGGAGGGGGGGGCACCCCTTTCCTCAAAAAATTTGACCCTTAGCGGGCGTGGGCACATCCCCTTACAGGCTGCCACGTGGGCAGTTAAAGGGCAGCCTGTAAGGGGATGTGCCCACCCCCGCTAAGGGTCAATGTTTTTGAGGAAAGGGGTGCAACTCCCCCCCCCCCAATAGTGGCATCGCTATTGCCTCGACAGGGGAGGGGTCTCGCTGCAAAGAGGTGCCGACAAGGGCGGTTAAAGGGCAAGGCCAAGGGCACTCAAAGGCCCAAGGGGAGCTTTGGGCAGCCAAATGGAAGGGACAAGGACCAATGTGTACACCATGCAAAGGTTTCCAAAAATCAAATGTGCCAAGTGTTGGCAATGCAATCAAATTCTAAAAGAAGCTCTAAGTGAAGGCCGGGGGGGGGGGAACTCATCCTTTTTTCTTTTTTTGGACCTCCTGGAGGCACTCCTATAAAAGGTTGTAAATGCAAAAATTTGAGGGCTTTTTTGCCTGACTGTGTGAGTGGAAGCTTGAAGCTTGTGTGTTGCTAAGCTTGCCATTGAAGCTGCATACTTGATTGTACTACTCCCTATGCAATAATACCACTTATTTTCCCCAATCTCTTGTGTTGCTTCTCCCCATTCCCCTCCTTTTCTCTCGCTCTTCGTGTATTGGCCATTGCTTGCAGAGGGTTTGCATGCAGCTTGAAAGGTGCTACCAAGAGGGCAGATTAGGAGTATTTTGTGAGTCGTAAAGGGTGAGTTGGGCATTGTGGGTGCATTTGTGATGTGGAGTCTTTTTTTGCAAGGTGTGAGATAGTTGTTTTGTATGCTAAAGTGGAGTTGTTAGTGCAAATTAGCCAATTTTTAAGGTGTTATTTGAGAGGTTAGGGGTGTTGTGGAATCCCTGGGCTATAGAGAGACAAATATTTTGTGTGTTGGGTGTGTTCCCTATTCCCCCTCTCAATCTTCCGGTGCCCCCACTGAGGAGCTGTGCGCTCCTTGACGCACTGTCGAAGCAAGGGACTTGCCAATACACCGTATGCGAGCCACAAACGGCTCCAAGCACACAACAAGCCTAAACTAGCAAGCTCAAGAAAACAAAGGGTGTGTCACTCACCGCTCTACGCTCGCCTTCGTGGTGGATTCCTCACCGCGATGAAGAAGAAGCTGCAGTCGTGCCGCGCTCAACCGCTTCGCCGCCGTCGTGCCTTCGTAATGCTCGATCGCACACACACTCTCCCTTTCTCTCTCTCTCACACACACACACACAAGGAGGTGAAGAAGAAGAAGATGGAGATGGAGCAAGAGCACTCTTCAATTGCACAAATGAGAGAATAAGTAAAAATTAGGTTTAGTTGGCTTTTATAGGAGCTCACCCCATTCACACTTGGGCGCCCATGCTTAACCAACTAATCCCTTGAATGTCCAAGTTAAAGTGCGCCTCTCATCGACGATCACTCTACCTTTCCCTATTGGACCGACAAGCCCGGTACCTGACTCTACCAAATACATAATACGCGTCCGTCGTAGGTGATGGGGTGTCCGTGTGCCGTGAGGGTTAACAGGAGCTATCTAATGCTTCCATTTGCGGTTGAAAGTGGTGTTTTTTAGCCGACGAAGCGGTTGGCTGATGGTCGAGACGTTTGATGGGCGGGTTTGAAACTGCCAGAGATGGTGGAGCTAGGTTTTGGCCCCCTTTTTTGTGGGCATTGAGGATCTCGCGGATTGGTTAGCGGATTTCGAATTATGGTTGTTGTTGATGCGTATGTCGACGGATTCAAAAAGGTTACAAACGGTGCCGTTGTTGATGCGAGGACGAGCCAAGGTGTGGTTCAATGGTTTAAAGAGCAGTGATCGAGAATCATGGCAAAGGTTGCAGAGTCAGTTTCTGGAGCAGTTTTGAGAGGTGATTACGGCAGAAAAAGCTGGTGCAAGGCTGAAGGCGGTACACCAGGATGTGAGTAAAGATTTCTCTATTTTCATTAAGCAATTTGAAGCTTGTTGGAAGCAGTTAGAGATTGCTACTGGGGTCAAAAGCAATCAATCTTTGAAGCTGTCAAAGCTATTAGAGTGCTTGCATCCGAGGAATAAAGAAAAGGTCGAAGATGGCACAGATACCTATGAAGACATGATCTATCTGGCAAAGATAAAGAGCAGAGAGGTGAAGCGGAAGTTGGAGTTGGGAGTGTTAAAGCCAGCAGATTATATGCCTGTTGCGGAGGTAGCGAAGTGCTCTTTGGTCCAACCAAGGGTGATTCCAATGGCTCAAAATGCAAGGCATGTGGAGGTAAGACCTACTATTGGTTATGTTCCTTGGAGGTTTCCAGTTTGTGATGTGCATGTGCCGAGTGTGGAAGAGCTTGTCAACGAGGGGAAGCTCCATGTCGAGGTGAACCAAGATGCAAAAGTGGTAGTAGCAGATGTGGAGGTTCCGGTATGGATTGAAGAGGTAAATCATGTTCTTGTTGAAAGTTTGCATGAAAAGATAGCAAAATGCAATCGAGATGAAGATACTGAGGGTTTAGAAGCTGATGGAGAAAGTTTGCAAAGTGGTGAAGATGGTCAAGCTTTTGTGGAGCAGCAAGTGGATGCTGATAAGGAGTCAATATATGATGCCGATGCTGATGATGATACAAGCTCGATTAGCTAGGAGACAAGCGAGGAGAATAATGCGGATTTGTCCAAATCCCATGACGAAGAGATGTAATCTGATGAACCTGAATTGGTAAAGGTAAATCTGCCCTCCTATATGTTTGATGATATGGTAATAGCCCATGTGCAAGAAGAGTGGGGAACAGAGCAAACCGAGATGCTTGATGAAAGCCAAGTGGAGCAGTCTAGACCTACAGATGATGATATGCAGGTAAAGGTAGTGTGTGGTGCCATGCTAATGGCTGTGCTAATGAAAGTAGCGGTGGAAGGTGCCATGGTGGCGCAGCAGATGCACCATTTTGCCAAGGGTGATAAAGAGGCCGTGTCTATGGAGGAACTTGAGGTGGATGCAGTAGAGAACAAGTTTCTCTCTTCCATAGAGGAGCATGATGCAACGGTAAAGAGGTGACTGAAGAGCAGTTGGTTGAAGTTGATGAGAAGATGGTGTTGGTCGACTTTGAAGGGCCGGTTGACAAGGAAGGGCTCAATAATGCTAGAATTGAGTGTGTGGCCAAAGAGGAGGTTGTGATGCCAAAGATGGAGGATATTCTAGTGCAGCATACATGTCCAATGGTGGAGAAAGGAGAATCTCATGCAGTGGCTTTGCTTCCAGTGAAGTTATGTGAATTATGTTTGATGAAAAATATGGTAGATACAGCTCTATGGAGGCTAGTTCAGCAGGTATAGGGGTATACGCTCAAGGCCTCCACTTTATTTGGTTGGGAGGGAGGGTCAGACATTTGTTATAGCTTGGTGTCAGGTACATGTTTTTTTGATGATAATATGCTTGGTGCTGCTTGGTATGGAGAAGACATGTTGCAAAGGAATGCATGGAGCGCAAAAGGTAGGCTATGGGCAGTCTACACACATGGTGGTCTAGGTGCTCGGGTACTGCACTCTGGTGAGCAGTTCCAGATGGGTGAAAGATATCAAAGGCAGGTGTTTGATCCAGGTGGAAGCTATGTGATGCAGGGGGTGGGGCAACCCACTTGAAGGTTTGGCAATAGGGTGCAATAAAACAATGTACATATGGTTTTAGTTTTCTCATAGTGTGTGCTAGGTTTTGCACTTAGAAAGAGAATAAAGCTTTTATGTGGTTGAGCATAAATGCTCAACAAGGGGGTGTGCAATGATGGTGCAGCCAAAGTGTGTCGACTCTTGAAGGTGACATGGGTAGATATATGCAGGCAAACAAAAGCATGGCAAAGGGATGGAGCAGCTAGGAAAATCATGGGATGACAGGTAGCAGCAGAAGTGTATGCATGATGCGGCTTATAGGCCAAGAAAGGCTCCATGAGGGGCTAATTTGGGTAGGAGGTGGAAGAGATGCAAACTGCATCTTTTGGGTCCAGGAATGAAGAGCTTGAAGTGCTGAAGGAGCACGTCTAGAAGGCTCATCATCCACCATGTGGCAGCCCGGGAGGCCATAGCCCTTGGGGCTCCACAACCTTCCAAAAAATTTCACATTGAAACCCCTTTTTTTCCCTTGAGTTGGATACCCTGTTTGATCCTGCCCAGTAGGCCTATGCCCCGGCTTTGAAGCCTAACCTGAAGCCCACCGTTTTCATACCAAGTCATATTCCTCTTGCCCCATCTCGAGATCTCCAAGGCTACCATCCGAGGCGGACAAAAAACGGGAAATGCATCTGCATGCACTCAACCGCCAATTGCTCCATTTTTCTCGCAATGTAACTCAATGCTCAGGCCTCAGAATCACACGCGGTCGATTTTGACTAACTCCACATAGTGCATACTACCTTCGAGAATCTTGGTGAGGCTCCAAAGATGCCAGATGGCACATTTTCCATGCGGTCAAGTGAGCATAGACCCGGCCCCCGGAAAATCTTCAACTGATATTATCTTTCCAACCAGAGCTCTGATTCGCAATCTAAAAAGACAGGTAGGCTCCATGAATTGAGCTCTACACATCTATACCTAGATTTCCACTTGGATCACCTGTCTCCAGCTGCCCTGTCTGGCACGAATCTACAAACCACTAAAACTTCAACCTTCAATAACTTGGCTTTCGTAGCTCGGTTTGAGGAGCCGTCTGGACCTGCTCCTTCAACACTTCAAGCTCTTCATTCATGGACCCAAAAGCTGCACTTTGCATCTCTTGCACCTACTACCCAAATTAGCCCCTCATGGAGCCTTTCTTGGCCTAAAAGCCTCATCATGCATACACTTCCACTGCTACCTGTCATCCCGTGATTTTCCTAGCTGCTCCATCCCTTTGCCATGCTTCTATTTTCCTGCATATATCTGCCCATGTCACCTTCTAGAGTCGACACACTTTGGCTGCACCAACGGGTCCACCCAAGAAGCGTGATAGTGTCTTTAATGTGTAAGTTGCCGTTGTACCCTCTTGTGACATTCCATTGTGAAAAAATATTATCGGCGCCTCGCAAAGCTTCGAAAGGTACTGTGCTAGTTCCGTATCCAAGACTGCACATATCATGTCTGAGTAAGTGAGAGAGAGAGATAGATAGATAGATAGATAGATTTTATTATCGTCCTCGGAGGTCAAATATGACCTATGGGACCAAAGTTACATGTGATGTAGTATGTGTATGGCTGATGAGTGACTCTCGATGCTCCAAAATTGTAGTGATGAGAGTCGCAATGGAGAGCCCACACTTTGGCTGGGAGAGGAAAGTGTGTAGGTCTAAGTTATGGCTGAAAATGTGAGAGAAGCAAGTTCGGATGTGATCAAAAGCTGAGCACTCTAGTAGTGTGTGGTACTCAGACTCTCGAACTTGCAGTGAGCATAATGTGCACAATCGATTTGACTCTTCTCCATTGCCCCAACGCCCTATCTCACATCGAAGGAAATGGGAGCTAAGCCGAATTGCTGCGATAGTGCGTATCGCGGACAAGGGAATAGGCTCAAGCATGTAAGTGTGAGTACGGTTTCCTCTCTCAGCGAAGAACATGGTTTTGTAGTTGGGGGCAATATAGGTGGTGTAATGTATGAAGCGTGACCCACCGGATTTCTCCCAAGCCGTAATACATTGGCGTTGTAGAAAAGCTTCATTCACTTGAGAGTCAATTGAAGCATCATGTAGCAAGTGTAATGCATCCCATCTCCCAAACCACTTCTTTATGTCTTGCATCCATCCCGTGCTCAAGATCTTGCTTTTATGCGTCTTTTGAACTTTTTTGCTTGCTTCCCATGCAATTGTAGGAAGTCGATGTGAGGGGTTTTGACGCATCTTTATCATGTACTCCACAACCCTTTCCATGCCCATAACCTCAATTGGAAGAGATCCCGACTCAAGAAGTAGGAGCATATATGGTGTTTGTGTCTTAACTTGGAGAAAGTTTGTAAGAAAACGCTTTTGGACATTCTCAAACTCTTTCCAAGTAGACTTTGAGATGCTCCCGCCCCACACTTCAACTCCATAAAGAAGAACCGGTGTCACCAATGCATCAAAAAGATACTTCTTGAGAACCCAACACTTGATGTTTCCCGCATTACACATGTTCTCAAATGCATAATATGCTCTCTTTCCCGCTTCCAAACGACGCATAGCACATTCATGCCACTTGTGATTGGATGGAACCTCAAGGCCAAGGTACTTAAAGCTGTCAACAACTTCAAGTGTCTCGTTGTTGTACACAATGCATGGCTTCTCCTTATGGTTGGTTTTCACAAGCATAACCTTTGTTTTGGATTCATTTACAATCAGCCCACTATGCAAGCAAAAGTTCTCAAGGACAACCATAAGCTTTTGTGCATCTTCTAAAGTGTGTGCTAGAAGCACTACATCATCCGCATACAACAAAAGCATGATTACCGCATTGCAAATAGTGACCTCTTCAATGCCTTCTTCTTGCATAAAGTCAAGTACCATTTGTTCCAATTGATCGATGCATAGACCAAAGAGAGTTGGTGACAATGGACATCCTTGTTTAACCCCAATAGTGCTTACAAAAATTTCTGAAATTTCTCTTCCCATGCGCAATTGACAAATCACCTTCTCATAGGTTCGAGAAACCGCAAACATAAACTCACTTGGCACTTGGAGTTCTTCCATCCTTCTCCACAAATTGTTACGTGGAATCATATCAAAGGCTTTCTTAAAGTCCACAACCACAAAACAACAATACAATCGCTTGCCTTTCAACCGACTTTCCTCCATGAGAACACGAAGAGTGACAAGATGATCAATGGTGATATGGCATCGACGAAAACCCGCTTGTACCTTTGCACGCTTGTCATTCTCTTCAGCCCAATCACTCAATTTCATCTCCATTATGCACCCAAACAACTTTGCCATAAGAGACCCAATCATTATAGTCCGGTAGTTGCTTACATTCTTTACATCCCCTCCTTTATGCAAAGGCTTAACCCAATTAGTACTCCAATCGTAAGGCATACCATGTTGAAGTGCAAGGTTGAACATATCACACATCCACTCATGAGTAAAATCTCCCGTCCATTTGATCATCTCCAGCTTGATACCTTGAAGATCTCCCGCTTTGCGAGTGGCCAACTTTTCAAGCCCACCGCATACGTCCTCAATAGTAAAAAAAGATGGCATACTTGGGAGTGAACCATAAAATGGCATTTTTTCAATATTTTCTTGCTTATATAATTGCCTACAATGTGTGTACATATCCACTAGACTCAAGTTACCAAAATTCTCAACCCGCTTGCCTCTCAAGTTTCTCCAAAATCTTCCACATGCATGTGCCTTTTCTTGGACTTGAAATTCTTGTTGCTTTACTTCCCATCTTCTTCTCTTCTTTTGAATCAATGCCTTGTATGTATGCAAATGACTTTGATAGTTGTCTTTGTCCATAGTTGCATCAAGCTTTATCAAGGACTTTCGAGCATCTTGACATTCTTTATCAAACCACCTTTTGCGCGATCTATCTTTGTTGATACCATGGAGATGCTTTATGGAAAAGCATTCTTCCGCACAAGAACAAATAGCTTTCTTGAAAGCTTCCCATTTAGTTTCCAATGGTGCATCACATGGAAGCTTTGTCATCCATAATTTTTGCTCAACCATTTCAATGTACATTGGTGCCCGTTTGAAATCCATACATAGTGATAACTTCTCTTTCCTTTGGCTGAGATTATCATGCTTAGTTGCTTCTCCACATGAAAGGTCAATACATAAGGTGCGATGGTTGGATTCCGGGGTCCATTGACCAAACATAAAACTCTTTATGCGATACATGATGGCTTCAGAGAGTAGCATATAGTCAATCACACTATCCCCATTATGTCTTCTACATGTAAATCCATTGGTTCCACTCCACAAAGATACACCATTGGCAATGAGCATACCCGTGATATTACACATGTGTAAAAGTAACTTTCCATAGTGATCCGGCTCTTTCTCATCCATTGAATTACGATCATACAAGTGAAATTCCTCCAACTCCCTTGAAATGTATGGCATATCAAATTGTTGAGTATCGTGTTGCAATGTTTTTGTGCGAGCATTCATATCCCCAAATACAATAACATCACCTTCACCTTTGAAATAAGCAATGTCCTCTTCCAAATCAGAAAATGGTTGATCTCTATCCATGCAAGCATAAAAGGGAGAATCATGATGAGGAATGTAGCAACCGGCTACAAAAATAGGTGCTCTTTTTGGTATCATAATTTTCAGCCATACATAACGTTTGTACTTGTCATCTTTCACAATTGATACAAAATCTTCCAATCCTTTCTTAACATACATGCTAACCCTCCTTGTCCTCTTCGTTGCTTGAGATTCTTTTGACCACATCAATGAATGTACATTGTAATCCTCCAAGCCGTTAATCCTTTGTGTATCATGCTCCCAAGTTTCAACAAGAAGTACAACATCGGCTTTGCTTGTTAGTTCATCAATGCCAACCCCCGCATTCCATGGGTATCCATTACAATTCCAAAAGCATATTTTCAATTGTAGCTCGGTCTCATAGGTCACGCATCCCTATTTGCTTGAGAGACTTGCCTCCTCCTTGGGCACATTTTCTTCATGAGAGATCTCCTTGTTTTTATTATTCTTTTCCTCATATGCCTTGCGACGCATATTTTGTTGCTTAATAGTGCGATCTTCACATACAAAACATTTTGTATCCCTCAAATAGATCCAACTATTATCAAGGATAATCTTTCGCTTGGTCTCATCCGGCATGGTGCATACAATTGGTCGTTCTCCGGAGCGAGGAGCTCTTTGCTTCCCCACTCTATGTGCTCCATAGACCATAACTCCGGACATGCCAAAGTGGGTTTTGAAGAAATCCATGAATAACAATGTTCTTGGAACGTCGCTCCCGCTCCTTCAACTCCTTCACATCCACATTCTCAACATTCTTTGTTTGAACCATAGCTTGCATGAGTGAAGAATTATAAACCACATTGCTACCACATACATCAGCCCAAGACTTGTTTGTGCATACATTTTTCATGTCGCATACATCCCGGCTCATAGTGTCAAATTTCTCCTCTTTCAATACATGGTCATGCTCTACTTTGCTCATCCGCTCCTTCAAAGCATTCAAGTCCACAAGAGAGCGTTTACATTCCTTGACTTCCTCTTCAAGTTGCATCAAACGTGTTGTTTGCATCTCAAGTGTCCTTTTGAGATTCTCATTCTCAACCACAAGTACCCTTAGTGTGACATTCTTCATTGCAAGTGCTCGTAAGTCTTCGCCTTGTTTGTTTACGGTCTCTTGCAATGATACCAAGTACGCCATGATCATGGTCTCCGATGTCGTTGGTTGGGTGGTTGTGTTGCTATCTCCACACTTAGGAGATTTTGGATCATTTTCCACAATGGTTGTGGACCTTGTTGAAGAAGAAGAACCCTTGCGAGTGCCGGAAGACATTGTGTGTAAAATAGGAGATGAGAATCAATTTTGTTGAATCTGTTCACTTCGGAAATGCTGCTACAGAAACGCCTTCCATAACTCTGAAAATTTCTGTCGTTACATCAATGCGTAGAGGACTTCGTGCTCTTAGATTGAGACTATAGATCACCCAAATCGGAGTTCGGATGAAGAAGTTATGATCAAAAGAGTGGACTGTTGTCTACTAGGTCAAAAAATGGCTGCACTGAGAGAGAGAGAGAGAGAGAGAGAGAGAGAGAGAGAGAGAGAGAGAGAGATAGAGAGAGAGAGAGAGAGACACAGAGTTTGTGTGTGTGTATCTATGTGTGTGTGTGTGTGTTCAACAATAAAGATTTGTTTGTTTCCACACACACACACACACACACACACACTGCTAGCTATTGTTTGAAAGAGAGAGAGAGAGAGAGAGAGAGAGAGAGAGAGAGAGTGAAAGAGATGACATTTTGTGGGGGGAGTTTGCAGAAACTCCATGGGAGGCGTCTGTTCCATTGAGCTCTCTCTCTCTCTATCTCTATCTCTTTGACAAGAATCGGTCTCTCTCTCTCTCTCTCTCTCTCTCTCTCTCTCTCTCTCTCTCTCTCTCTCTGTGTGTGTGTGTGTGTGTGTGTGTGTGTGTGTAATGAAAGGCTTTGCTGTAACAGCATCTCAGAACTGAAAAAACTGTCAAAACTTTGCGTTTTTGTTGCCGACTTGAAGGCAATGTCAGACAAAACTCGCAAGGGTGGAAAAGCCACACTCGCCATGGAGAATGATGCAAAATCTCCAAGGAATTTGGATGCTAATCCAACCACATCGTCTACAACAACGGAAGCAATGATCATGGCTTACTTGATCTCGTTACAAGAAACCGTCAACAAGCAAGGTGAAGAGTTGCGCGCACTTGCAATGGAGAATGGTACTTTAAGAGTTCTCGTTGTGGAGAATGAGCACCTCAAGAAGGTTCTTGAAATGCAAACAACACGCTTGATGCATCTTGAGAATGAAGTTCAAGAATGTAAACGCTCTCTTGTGGACATGAATGTAGTGAAAGAGCGCTTGAGCAAAGTTGAGAGTGATCATGTATTGAAAGAGGAAACGATAGATACAATACGACATGATGTATGTGAGATGAGAAATGCATCCAAATCATGGGCTGATATATGTAAGGATAATGTGGTTTCTACATCTCCTATCACGCAAGCCGTTGTCCAAGCAAAGAATGTAGAGAATGTGGACACTCAAGAATTGCAAGAACGACAAAAACGCTCAAAGAACATCGTCATTCGTGGAATCAAGGAGGAAAGCATGGAAACACCCCAATCTCTTGCGGTTGCTATTGAAGAGTTTTTTGCTACACACTTTGGCATGTCAGGAATCATGGCTTATGGTGCACATCGAGTTGGAAAACAAGGAGTCCCTCGCTCGGGAGAAAGACCTATTGTATGTACCATGGCTGATGAGGTAAAGAGAAAGATCATCCTTGACAATGGTTGGATCTACCTCAAAGGAACGGGTTGTAATGTATATGAGGATCGCACTCTTATGCAACAAAATGTACGTCGCAAAGCATACGAGGAAAGAAGCAAGAAGGTTAAGGTATCATCTCAAGAAGAAAAGTCACTTGAGGAGGATGCAAGTCCACCCAACAAATAGGGACACATGATCTATGAGACCAACTCACGCTTGCCAATAAGCTTTTGGAATTGTAACGGGTATCCATGGAATGCGGGAATTGGCATTGATGAGCTTACCAATGACTCCGATGTGATACTTCTTGTCGAAACATGGGAGCATGATGCGCAACGAATTCTTGGATTTGACAAATACGATGTACATTATTTGATGTGGGCCAAAAATGCAAAGCAACGAAGAGGCCAAGGAGGCGTAGCATGTATGACCAAAAAGGGTTTGAAAGATGTTTCCATTGTCAAAGAAGATAAGTATAAACGCTACTTATGGCTGAAAATCAGCCCACCAAATGGTCAAGTCATGTTTGTGGCCGGCTGCTACATTCCTCACTATGACTCCAACTTTTATGCTCGCTTGAATATGGATAGAGATCAGCCCTTTGTTGAACTAGAGGAAGACATTGCTCATTACAAGGATCAAGGTGAAGTCATTGTTTTTGGAGACATGAATGCTCGCACAAATATGTTACAACACGACACACAACAAGTCGACATGCCGCATGTATCAAGAAGAGTGGATGACTCATACATGTATAATCGACGTTCTAATGATGCAAAAGAAGTGGATCACTATGGAAAGTCACTTTTACATATGTGCAATAGTACCGGAATGCTCATTGCAAATGGTGTATCTCTATGGCAAGGCACCAATGACTTTACATGTAGAAAGCACAATGGTGCTAGCGTGATTGACTATATGTTGTTCTCAGAAGCCACTCTAGAATGCATACAAAGCTTTACACTTGGTGAATGGAATCCGGAATCGGATCATAGGATGTTATGTATTGACCTCAAGTGTGGTAAACGGCCCGAGCATGTAGCCTCCAATCATAATGTGAATCATTTGTACCTACGTCTAGACTTCAAACGAGCACTTATATATGCTGATATGGTGGACCAAATGTTAAGCATGATAGAGCATCAAAGGAGCCCAACATTAGAATGCAAGTGGAAAGTTTTCAAAGAAGTAATTTTCTCTTGTGCGAAGGAATGCTTTTCGGTGAAACACATGTCTTGCAAAAGGTCTAAGAAGGGTAGCACCAAGAAGAAATGGTTTGACATGGAATGTAGTCAAGCCCGAAAACACTTGCTAAGATTGGATGCAATCAAAGACAAGGAAGTTTACTTGGAATGTTCACACACATACAAAGCACTTGTTCAAAAGAAGAGGAGAAGGTGGGAAGTCGAAAAACAACTTCTTTTAGCACAAGAGAAAGCACATGCATGTGGCAAGTTTTGGCAAAATCTAAAAGGCAAGCGCGTTGAGAGCTTTGGTGACTTGACTCTTGAGGATATGTATATGCATTGTAAGAACCTCTATGAGCAACCCAATGTTGATAAGATGGAGGGTTGTAGCTCCCTTCCATTTATGTCTCCCTTCTTTACCATTGAAGATGTATGCCGCGCGCTTGAGAAACTTGCTACTCGCAAGGCAGGTGACCTTCAAGGTGTCAAGGCTGAAATGATTAAATGGACAAGCAAGAAAACACGATATTGGATATGCGATATGTTTAACCTTGCACTTCAGTATGGCATGCCTCATGATTGGAGTGCAAATTGGATCAAACCTTTGCACAAAGGAGGAGATGTAAACAATGTGAACAACTATCGCACTATAATGGTTGGTTCTTTGATGGCAAAGTTATTTGGATGTATCATGGAGATGAAGATAAGTGAATGGGCTGAAAAGAATGGCAAACGTGCGCTTGGCCAAGCAGGTTTTCGAAAGCATCATAGCACTATTGATCACCTTTTCACTCTTCGAGTTCTTATGGAAGCGTCTCGATTGAAAGGAAAAAAGTTGTATTGTTGCTTTGTGGATATCAAGAAAGCTTTTGACATGGTACCGCGAGGAAATCTTTGGAGACGTATGCAAAGCCTTCAAGTGCCGAGAGAATTTATGCATGCAGTCTTTCGCATCTACCAAAAAGTGATATGTCGATTACGTATGGGGGATGGAATTTCAGAATTTTTTGCAAGCACTATTGGTGTCAAACAAGGATGCCCACTTTCCCCAACCCTCTTTGGGCTACTCATTGATGAATTGGAATACATGGTTCTTGATTTTATGCAGCAAGAAGGCATAGAAGAGGTTAAGATTGGAAATGCGGTGATCATGCTTTTGATTTATGCCGATGATGTAGTGCTCTTGGCACATACCTTAGAAGATGCACAAAAGCTTATGAGTGTCTTGGAACGCTTTTGCCTACATAGCGGGCTGATCGTGAATGGATCCAAAACCAAGGTTATGCTTGTAAAGACCCTCAATGACGAAAATCCATGCATTGTATACAACAATGAGAAACTTGAAGTGGTAGATCACTTCAATTACCTTGGCCTTGAGGTTCCATCCAATCATAAATGGAAGGATTGTGCAATGCGTCGCTTGGAAGCCGGAAAGAGGGCTTATTATGCATTTGAGAACATGTGCAATGCAGGAGAGATCAAGTGTTGGGCTCTCAAAAAGTACCTCTTTGACACATTGGTGACACCGGTGCTTCTTTATGGAGTGGAGGTGTGGGGTGGAAGCATCGGGAAGTCTACTTGGAAAGAGTTTGAGAATGTCCAAAAGCGTTTTCTCACCAACTTTCTCCAAGTCAAGACACAAACACCCTACATGCTCTTACTTCTTGAGTCCGGATCGCTTCCCATTGAGGTCTTGGGCATGGAAAGGGTTGTGGAGTACATGCGTAAGACACAACGTAGCCCTTTGCATCGACTTCCTAGAATCGCATATGAAGCAAGTCAAAAGGTTCAAAAGACATGCAAGAGCAAAATACTAAGTTCGGGGTGGATGCTTGATATCAAGAAATGGTTTGGAAGATGGGATGCATGTCACTTGGTCAAGGATGCGTCGATCGACTCCCAAGTTAATGAGGCCTTCTTACAACGCCAATGTATCATGGCTTGGGAGAAATCCGGAGGTTCTCGCTTCAGCCATTACACCACACACGTTGCCCCAAACTACAAATCTCTCTTCTTCTCGGAACGAGGTAACCGAACCCATTCCTACATCCTTGAGCCCATCCCGTTGAGTGCCATCCGCACCATTGCCTCCATTCGTCTTAGCTCCCATTCTCTACGCTGCGAGACAGGACGTTGGGGCACTGGCGAGGAGTGTCATCGACTTTGCACCTTATGCCCTCGTCAAGTGTGAGAGAGTGAGTACCACACACTAATTGAGTGCTCAGCTTTTGACCACATTAGGTCCTCTTTTCCCCATATATTCAGCCATGAGCTCTCCCTACATACCTTCCTCTCCCAACCACGATGTGGACTCTCTATTACGACGCTCATTTCAGCCATTTTTGAGCATCGAGAGTCACTTATGAACTCCACTCACACCACGTGACATGTTCATTTGGTCCCATAGGTCATATTTGACCTCCCAGGACGATAATAGAACTATCTATCTATCTATCTATCTCTCTCTCTCTCTCTCTCTCTCTCTCTCTCTCTCTCTCTCTCTCTCTCTCTCTCTCTCTCTCTCGCTCAATTTCTGAGTTTTCACTCTCTTTCTATGTTTCTCTCTCTCTCTCTCTCTCTCTCTCTCTCTCTCTCTCTCTCTCTCTCTCTCTCTCTCTCTCTCTCTCTCTCTCTCTCTCTCTCTCTCTCTCTCCCCCCCTCTAGAAACATATATAACCGTTAACACCCAGCGGCGCCCCACGTGTTCATAAAAATAGAATCTCGATGGAATGATGTCGCACGTTCGGTCATTTAATGTGGCGCGATTGGTTAGTGAGTGACACCTAAAAAGTATGAGAGAGAAAGAGGGACACCGAGAGGGTGAGAGAAGGAGAAAGTGAGAGTGCGTTTGCGTCTGCGACAGAGAGAAGGTGAAAAGGAGACTACGTTTGCGTCTTCTACCAAGGTTTGGCCTTCTCTCTCTCTCTGTCTCTCTCTTTCTCAAAGGTCTCTCTGTGCCTCTCTCTCTCTCTATCACCCTCTCTCTTTCTCAAAGGTCTCTCTCTCTCTCTCTGTTTCTTTCTCTCTCTCTCTCTCTCTCTCTCTCTTTCTTTGTCACATGAAATTTCCATATCTCTCTCTCTTAGACACACACACACACACACTCACTCTCTCTCTTAGACACTCACTCACACACTCTCTATACTAAAGGCGCGCGGAGACAGTCAACTACTCTTTGGATGTATCTACGCGCACCTTTAGTACCGTGGAGAGGCAAAGAGAATGAGTGAGAGAGAGGGAGACTGTGTGTGTTTTGGTATGATTTGGAGAAACACACACACACACAAACAGAGAGAGAGAGAGAGAGAGAGAGAGAGAGAGAGAGAGAGAGAGAGAGAGAGAGAGAGAGAGAGAGAGAGAGAGAGAGAGAGTTTGTGTGTGTGTGTTATATAGAGAAAGGGAGAAATAGGTGGAGACAGGGGGGGAAGGGGGGGGGAGAGAGAGAGAGAGAGAGAGAGAGAGAGAGAGAGAGAGAGAGAGAGAGAGAGAGAGAGAGAGAGAGAGAGAGAGACTCTTCTATTTGTATACAGTGGAATGGATAGAACAAAGGCCATTGCAAGAAAGGGGGGCAAGGGACCAAGGTTAGCAGCTAAGGCAAGTAGCAGATCTGCAACCCCAAAGAAGAGACCTGGAAAACCAAGTAAGATTTTGAAAGGTCCAAGGATGAAGAAGTTACAGAGTGGCATGGGACTTTTCAGAGAAATCAGGAAGGCGCAGAAATGTGTTGATTTGTGCATACCAAAGCTGCCCTTCCAGAGGATGGTGAGGTCCATTTGTGAGGAAGCGACCTGGGGCACTAAAAGGTGAAAAGTGGTTGCATTGATGGCTCTACAAGAAGCAGCAGAGGACTTCCACCTTGAATACTTCAGTGACATGACCATTGTAGCAGTCCATGCCCATAGGGTGACTTTCTGGTACCCAATGACTGCAGGGATAAGAAAATGAGAGAAATTTTTCTATACCCCCCTGAACTATTGCCACAAGTCACAGTTGTAGATGTCACACATGATGTTAATACAAGGGCAAGGGCAAAGACGGTTTCTCGCCAAACAGAAGACATAAGGGAAGCATAACTTAAGGAGAAAATGAAAGCAACAATGGAGTCCCATAGGCAAAGAGAATACAATGTGACCCGATCAATAGATGCCATCAACAAAGATACTCTACTTTCAATGAAGGATGGTTTGCTTGCAGAGATATCATTTATAGATGGAGCCAAAAAGATGGCTCTGGATACAGTGGACGTTAATATATTGTTGGATCCAGATGCTCAGATATCAGATACAATTATCTACGTTTGTCTTAAGTAAGTTTTAATATTTTGATAACTTTGAAAACTCAAATGATAGGTGTTTTAAATCAGGGACACTCCTTGCAGTTTGATCAAAAGTCAACTTCCACCGCACACCCACACGGAGGTGTTTCTTCTTGATCCACAAATGTCTGTGATTATTAGATAGAAGAACAATCCATCTGGCACATTCAAAAGTTGATTTCTTCACTGTGCTATGCTGGAAGTAACCGTCATCATCTTTCCTTATGAGAACAACCATCACTGGAACCCACCCTAAAATTAGGCTATAAGTGTTATGTATCAGAAAGTGTTTCCTTATGGATATCCATGTAAACTTGAAAGCCTCAAGCTAACATCCTGATACTCCTTTATGCAGTTGTGTAAAGAGATTATTGCTTGCTTATGGCAAGCTATGTGGAAGGTAAGAACTATACAAGGCCCCAATCAAAGATGTGCCTGTACCAAATCAAACCGATGCAACTTCTTGCGGCTGGATATGTCTTCTCATGCAAAATATGTCCTGCAAAGCTACTTTGCATTACAAAGTTTCATGATTAAGGTAACCATTTAGCAATGCATTCAGCCAGTTTTGGTTTTCTTTATACAAGACTTCTCACTATGTGGTCTTTCAATTTTGCAGAGTGCTGTGCAAAGCACACATATGATTATTTGCAAAGATATCGGGCAAGTCTAATACAACACTTGTCACTATGTCGAAGCCCAGAGAAGTTGAAGATAGCTTCTTGGACGACCGCACAATCGGTATAACAATATGTGACGAGCCACCACCACAAGCCCCTGCATCAGATATAGTGGAACCACAGCGGGCCAAGGGGGTCATACCAGCCAAAGATGAAAGGGCCAAGGATGCAGAAAGGCCAAACGAGGATATGGAAGGTGCTAGTGTACAAGCAGAGGGGCTTATGGAGGAGACAATGAAAGAGGCAAGTAGGCAAGTGGAGGATCCAAAAAAGCCCATGGAGGAAACCCTGGATGAGGCAAACCGTCCAACAGAGGGTGAGGAAAAGACCTTGGAGGAAACCCTGGATGAGGCAAAAAGAGCCATGGGGTCCGACCCTCGATGAAGATGAGAACGATGACTACGACGACGAAGCAAAAGCAAAGGATAGCAACAATGACAACAACACTATAGAGACCCAGTATGGACCCTTGCTATCTGTAGATACGGTTGTTCCTGTAATGTCTATTCAAGTATGGCAAAATATGTTCAGCTTCTAACTACTTATATGTACTTGTCAACTTTTGCAGAGGTTGATTATCTTGGACATCAATGGATTACTACTGATGCGTGTGCCTCTGGGTATAACAGACAACTACGAGGATTTGTAAACATTTCGGATGGGTACTTGTCAAGTTGTGGTTCGTCAGGAGCAAAAGAATTTATTTAGTTTCTTCTTTTGCGCTTCAGAGTTGCTGTATGGTCTTCAGTGCAAAGGAAAAACTTGTTGCCACTAGTTAGAATAGTTTGCGGTGTATCCGGTGCTGATACGACAGATTTTGCCTTTTTGTATGATCAGAGAAGATGCGTTACCGTCGAGGGCCACTACCACCCTAAAAACCCAAGTTACAACTTTTTTACAAACCGTTCATCCAAATCGATGTACCCTTTGATGCAAATATACACTACTGATTGATGATACTCCTGAAAAGAGAGACCTAAATCCACCAGGAAAAACTATCTCACCACCCTCTTTTGAAGGGCATACCTTTGATTTTTACCTTGAAGACATTTTGATTCCATACTTACAGAAATTGTATCTCAGTCCATTGTTCACGAACGAGTTTGTAGTTTCTAATGAATTAAGATGACTCTTCTATCATGTCTTTGTGTTGCCTTACATTGAGAGAGAGAGAGAGAGAGAGAGAGAGAGAGAGAGAGAGAGAGAGAGAGAGAGAGAGAGAGAGAGATGTGGCAATGGCTAAAGAAATGTATTTCAAGAACACTTATATTCACAGACCACAATTGACAAATGAGATCAAAAAAACTTAATGTATTGAAAGTCACTCGTATACACTTGGGTTCACAAGAATCTTTGTTACATTGACACTATTTCAACCGGACCATCCAACTCTTTGCACAAAATATCTTTCTCCCTACGCCGCATCAGCTTACGACCAGCTAGGAAAAAGGAAAAATCTGAAAGGTCCCTGTCCATTGACTCTTCAATTATGTCGTGCCATAACTGCAGAAGACTGCATAGCTCCCTTATTGTAACCACCAACATTAGGCCATGCTCTTTATCAAACACTTCCACATCCATAGCAAGATTATCTTCCATAACTGTAGAAACCTGGTCCACAGGAATGTACTTACCTCTGAGCATTTGTGATCGCATATACCAAAAGGAGACTAACACTGATTGTCTTGCAATCATGTACTTGACAGCTAGAGTGTCAAGCGTGACCTCACACCATATGCCAATCTCTTCCTTTACATACCATCCTCTGTCAAGAAGTTTATCACAGGATGACTACTGAAATAACTTGCACATGAACATAGTTTTCATAACACGTATATTGTAGTTATGAAACAACTCTATGAACAGTGTAGCATGACAAAAGTTTGCAATTCTAACCAGTTTGGTGGGAATACAGCTACGTAGAGACCTCTGTATATCCTTGTAGAGCTTACTTCGCATTGCCTCCACCATTGTTCCCTCAGGAACTGGCCAGTCCACAGTGTTCCAGTCGGTTGGTAGAGGCACTTTTACCAACATGCCATTCTTATTCCCTGGGCAGAGTTGGTAGAAGTGGTCATAGAAAAATATTCCTTCATCAGCCAGGCTTTTGCTGGTTCTCCCTGAATACTATAAAGAACCAATGTGGGCATGAACGAAAAGGAAGAGGCCTATTATGCACTCCACAGGCTCCCATTGCTCATAAGAAGAGAGATAAACATATGCAAAATATATAACAAGAGTTAAACTAAGTGAAAACGACAAATCTAATGTAGTTGAGATGTGAATAATAGAGCCATTGCTCATAAGAAGAGGGATAAACGTTGCAAAATATATAACAAAAGTTAAAGTGATAGTATCAATAAGTGAAATGACAAATCAAATGTAGTTGAGATGTGAAGAATACTTACAATTGCAACGTGGTTGATGTATATCTGACACATTTCCACCATTTGCTATCACGTCTGGATGGGTAAATACATGCTGAACAAGAACTTCTTTACAGATGTTTTGCCGATTTCAACTTTGAAATCCAACACTCTGGCCTTCCATGCTGAGCGGTAAACATTGATAGCACTAGACCTCTTGGCTCTTCTTGGTTGCATTAGGACCCATGAGCCTTTGTTTATCCTTTGTCCAACCCATTGGTTCTCTGCACTTATTGAAGTTGATAATGTAATTGATGATATGCTACTACTTGGCCTTCTAGGCAAAGTGCAGGTGTTGCTAGTTGGTGTGAGAGACCATAAACACCTAGAGCTTCTTGGGCAGGAAGACGTAGAAGCCATAGCTATGAGAGAAAAGCTTTAGTGGAGGGAGATTCACTTTGAAAGAATCCTAATGGAGGGAAAGGGTTTTACAATTCCAATATCTTGTGCAAGCTTAATGGCCACCCTCCAGTACGTTAATGACCATAAGAGAATATCAGCAGGTGAGACCACACATGCACCTAACAGCTCGGTAAAAGCAAAGAAGTTACGATGCCAAAATCCTAGATTCGTGAAAGTTTTAAATTATTTTCCTATTTCTTGAGTCTTTCCACGTATTTTCCTACGTAATGTAGCCCTCAAGCTCATTGGACGCGCTCTATTTTCTCTCTCTTTCATATGGCCCTCCAAATGACCTCCGAAATTTCCTAATGCCCGACTTCCCAAAGTTCCCTGTTCCCAAATATAAAGCTGAGCCCTGAATTCAATTAGAACTGCCTGATTCTTGGCATACACTAATAATATCCGATTAAGGTCTTCATGCTTACAATATCCGACTGGCAACTAACAATCAGACAGTACATCCGATACCCGACTACATATCCTACTTTGTATTTACCCTTCAACACATGGCACATCCCGGTGGTGGATTTGACAAAATCTGACTTGTATCCACACATCCCTTGATCAGTAAAGTAAAAAAGAAAATGCCATGATTACATCATTTCAGAAAATGGGTTCATTGTGAAGTACATCAGAATCTGACAAGTATTTTGGAACAAGCACAATAGGTTCAGAAACTGTCATTGATCCAACATTAACACCAACAACTACATCATCATCTGGAAAAATAGTGATCTCTTGCTCATCTGATCTGTGAATTGCAGACAAACCTTTACCAATACCCATATCCATTGAAATTGGATCAACTGATATCTTCTTCTCAGCAAATGCAGATTGTGAAATATTCTTTCCTTTATAATCGTGAACCTGTTTTTTGTACAAATCTCTCTCTTTATTTAACTATTCCATGATCTCCTTTAGTAAATTAGCTTCATGGTTACTGACAAACCCTGATATGACCTTCTCATAAGGATGCTTGATAAGGGAACTCATCTCTTCTCTGAAAGTTGCCCATACTTCCTGCATACCTGTTTCTAAATGTTACCTAAGGACTGACATGTCCCCTTCAGATATATGAACACCATTGACAGCTACTTCCTCTTCTCCCAACACCTGTTTCTCCAATTTCTCCAAAGGTTTGATTCTCTGATTCAAGATCTGATTCTCCACATCCCTGCAACTCTTTATTGACAGTGGCCAACTGTTGCAATTCTGATTGGACTTTTGTTTCCAAATCCACTGTCCAATCTTAAAACTTCTGCAAAGAAAGCTTTTCCTTGGCTAACTCATTCTGATGTGCCACCATCAGATCCTGAATTTCCTTCTGATGTGTAACTTTGACATTCTCCAACTCTTTCTGCAAGGCATTAGCATTGACAGTTTGATCATGCAACAATATTTTTGAAACACTAGAATCAGCCACAGATTGTAACTGTATTTCCATATCCTGCTGTTGTTGATGAATAAACTCTTTGACACCTAAAAGCATCTTCTCTGCCATTCCAGCATCTGTTGGCTTGAAAGTCTTTGGATAAGACAAATCATCAAAATTCAGTTGTTTGACTATAGGTTCCACCTCTACTTTTCTCTTCTTGGACAAAGTGAAAACCTTGCCAAGCTTGACCTGATTTGATGTCCCTGTATCAGGCTTCTTTAATGAAATATCCATGTCCTTCAAAGAGTGTACAACTTCAGGAGTATGCACACTTTTGAGAGATTCACTGTGATTATAACCTGCTTTAATCATGAACACATAAGTCTCTGCCTTCACCTGATCATTGATTAGCTTTGCAGGTACTTGCACCCCACGAATATTAGGGTGTAGCTGTGTATACCCTTCTGTCCTGCCTACAATAGTCAAAGAAACATCACTACTTTCCAACTTTTGAACATAAGAAAACAAGGCTGCCAAGTAGGCACACAACCTACTGTTTGTAGAAGCTTTCCTCTTGTCAGACATATTAATCTCCCCATTGATCCTCTCACAAACTAGATAAGCCCAATTAACACTTCCTCCTTGCTCAGCAAAACATAGAGGAGCAAAATTCTCCTTGGACATATAATCAAATTTAACTAGAAAACATATTTTCTCTAGATACCACTTCAGCTATTCCTTTCTCTAGATACCACTTCAGCTGTTCTCTTCTAACAGTTTTGACATTCTTCAACATGTAATAATTTTTGCCACCCTCTCTGGATCCAAACTCCTTCTTCAACAAGAAATCAGAGCACTTAGGAATCTGAGAAGTTCCATTGATTGGAAGTTTAAATACTTCGGCAATCAATTGAGGACTCAAAGCTACATTGATAGACAACATACCCTTTGTCTTTCTGACAATCTCCACTTGAGATTTAGCATACATGTTTCCTTTCCACTCTTGCCATGGCAAAAAAACAAAATAAGATAAACCTATCTTCTTTAACCATAGTGAATGTACCTCTACAGAACAGTCAAGCTCCACTCTAAAATCCACATAGGGATCCATCAAGGTCTGATACAACTTCATAGGTGTCATTGCCGGTGGGGTGTCGGGATCTTCTTCTCCAGAAGGTTGGTCTTCAAGCTCAGGACTACTCACATCTATCCTCATGGACACTTGCTTTCTCCTTGAGCGCTTGTTGTTTGGCTCTTCTTCATCAAGTTTTGGTCGGGCAGCAAGTCCCCCTTTTGGTTTTCCCATCATGCAAGCAAGAGAATGATGAAAGAGAGTAGAGGGCTGAAGAATAGAATGGCATAGGTGAAGAGAATCATCCCGTATGCAGCGCTTGAAAAGGAAATGCGACGAGGAAGGGAATAAAATTTGGAAACGTGAGAAACTCTCAACTCGTGCGCTGGAAACGTCACTTAAGTGCACCTTACACTTTTCAAGGCACTCATTAAAAATAGACCATAGTGGACAATCATCACTCTTCTCGAGAAAATTTTGAAAAGTTGCAGTAAAAAAATATCCGACCTCCAATAATCCGATCCAAAAATCAGACAATTTCCAAATTCTGACATCTCCACCAAACTGCACCTGATTTCCCAAGACTTGAATACCCTCCCTCTGATTATCAGTATCTTTGTACACTACTTCATCCATCAACTCATCTACTTGGACAACTGTTGCTGTAGGCCAATCTAAATGAGGTGGTTTACCAACAAACTTTTTCAATCTGAAACCATTAACTGGAGAATCCACTCTTGTCCCATACACATCAGCAACAATAAAAGTACCCTGATCCCTATTCTCAACAATTTGATATGGTCCCTTGTATCTTAAAGTTAATTTGCCAGGATGTGGTCCCAATCTAGAGTTATAAAGCATAACCCAATCTCCCACCTGAAAAACTTTGAACTTGATATTCTGATTCACCCAAGATTTTCTCCTCCTCTGAATTATTTCAGCTATATAAAAACTGACATGCCTATCTTCTTCCAACTGTAACAAATACCCGCTTCTATGTTGAACAGACATTTTGGGAGTCATTTTCTCAGCACTCACCCTGAGACTAGGTACCACAAACTCCATAGGGACAACTGCTTCAAGCCCATAAACTAACCTGAATGGAGTCATACCTGTAGTCACTTTGAAAGCGGACCACAAAGTTGAATCTAACTTTTCATCCCAATCCTTCTTATTATCCTGCATAATCTTCTTCAAAATCCTAATCAATATCTTGTTAGTAATCTCGGATTGATCATTGGCCTGAGGATGATAAGCTTTGGATTTTTTGTGCATGATCATATGAGTTTTAGTAAGTTCAACAATAACAGCATTCAGAAAATGAGATCCTCTGTCACTTACCAACTCCACAGGACAACCAAACCTGGTCATCACACTAGCAGCTGTATTGTCTTTTAATGCTACAGCCTCCACCCATTTAGTACAATAATCAATAGCCACCAATATATACTTGCATCCCCTACTAGTAGTTGGCTTTATTGGTCCCACAAAATCTAGACCCCATTTTTGAAAAGGTTCTAGAGGCAAGATTGGATGATCATTCATTCTTTTTGTAGAATTAGGGTGACCCATCTTCTGACATATCACACAACTCTTAGCATGATTGTGAGCATCCTTCAACACAGTGGGCCACCATAATCCTGCTGTAAACCTTTTTTTCCAGAAATATCTCCTGAAAAATGTCCTCCAACAGCCCCAAAATGTGCTTCCTGTAAAATAGCTGATTGTTCAAAATCAGGGACACATCTTCTAATGACTTGATCAATTCCTTTCTTATATGAAGCTCCAGCTAACCAAGAAAGGTCTACTTTTTAGTGAAAAATTTCTTCTCTGATCTGTAGAAAAGTCTGATGGCATTGTACCATCCATCAAAAACACTAAGATCTGATCATACCAATAATCAGAATTGACAGTTTGAACATCAAACAACTGAGCATCAGGAAGACAATCAATAACACCTATAGGATTTTCACTTGTCTCAATCCGACTTAAGTAATTTGCAATAGCATACTCCTTGCCTTGTGTATGAATAATAACAAAATCAAACTCTTGCAATAATAACATCCATCTAGCCAACCTCCCTGTAAGCAATGGTTTTTTTATTAAGTAAAGCAAAGCCTGATGATCTACATGAAAGATCACCCCGTTGCATAACAAGTAATGCTTGAATTTGGTCAAAGCATACACCATGCCCAAAGCTTCCCTCTCAGTCTCATTGCATAGTTCTTTCCGCAGAGGTTAACACACAAGAAGCATAATATATAGGACTAAACCAACCCTTGACACCTTCCTGCATCAATATAGCTCTAACATCCACATCTGAAGCATCCAAAAAAACATGGAAAGGTAAATTCCAATCAGGAGCCTGTAAGATAGGAGTAATTGATATCATCTTCTTCAATATTGGAAGGATCTTTCCTGAGCATCAAACCACACAAAAGGTACATGTTTCTTAGTCAAATGAGTAAGAGGCATGCACACATTGGCTAAATACCTGATATACCTGCTATGCCACTTAACCTGGCCAACAAATCTACCCAACTCCTTAACATTTGTAGGAGCCTTTGCTGCTTGAATCACTTCAATCTTCTTATCATCAATGGACATCCCCTGATGAGATACCACATGACCCAATAGAATACCACTCTTTACTGCAATCACACTTTTGTAAGGATTTAGACACATTCTAAACATCCTACATCTTTCAAAGCATAACCTCAAATGTTGCAAATGTAAGTCCTTTTTGCCAAAAATTGAAAAATCATCCATAAAAACCCTCATGAAATCCTGCAAATAGGGCTCAAAAGTCTGATAAGCTGTGTAATTGAAAGATGGTGGACCATTATTTAGCCCAAAATTCATGACAATAGAAGCATAAGCCCCCCATTCTGTTATAAAAGTTGTTTTGTGCTGATCTTCCTCAACCACCTGAATCAGGTTGTACCCAGAAAACCCATCCAAAAAACTATAAGTTTCTTGTCCAGCTACTACTACATCCAAAATAGCATCACAAAAAGGCATAGGGAAAGGATCAATGATGGTTGCAGCATTTAATTTCCTATAGTCAACACAAACCCTGATTTTCCCATTCTTTTTGGGAACCACAATAATAGTAGACAACTATGTGACTTCATGGATAGGTTGGATAAACCCAACAGCTAACAACTTGTCAATTTCCTATTTTACTTGAGCTGCAAAATTAGGGTTCATTCTGTACCTCTGTTGAACAATAGGTACTGCATCCTCCTTGAGGTTGATGTGATGTTGATGCAAATTAGGATCAATCCCTTTAAGATAAAAATAATCCCAAGCAAATACATCCTTAAATTCCTGTAACAAATGCAACAAGTCCTGCAAAAACTGACCATCCACATGTACACTGACCTTCACCATTTTAGGATCCTCTTCAGTGCCCAAATTAAGCTCCTTCAACTCATCCTGTTCAACTCTCTTGAATTGTCCAAACCTTTTGTTGTAAAACTTCTCCACCATATCTTTAGCCTCTTGTTCTTCGTACAAACTTACCTCCTTAGAGCTAGAAGCCACACCCTGATACATCATTCTTGATACATCAGCTCCTTGAATTTCCTGACTTGAAACAGGTTCTTCTTTCCCATACTCTGATCCTTCATCTTTCTGCAAAATACCCTCAACATCCACTTCAAACACTGGTACAATTGTAGGATTAGCCTGCAAGAATGCTTCTTCCTCATCATCCTCAACTTCATCTGCTAATTTAATTTATTGGGCAAACATTGGTCTCTCCTTGCCTGAAATTTGCTTCCTCCCAAGCATAGGAATAGTAAGAACTTGTTTACCTTTGGTAAGAACAACCTGATTCTCCCCCCAATCCTGTTTCACCTTGGCTAATCCAAACCAAGGTCTACCAAGCAACATCTCATAAGAACTATGCCCTTCTTTCATCCTGAGTACCACAAAGTTCACCAGAAATTGCATACCTGATATTAGCACAGAAGTTTGTCTTAAAATTCCAACTGGTTGCACCCTTGTTTGATCAGCCATCTTAACTTGGAAAGGTGCTGGTTCTAATTTCCCCAAATTCATAGCAAGATACACAGATTCAGGTAATATATTTACTCGAGATCCTCCATCAAGAAGCACTTCTTCAAACAGTCTTCCTTGAAAAGTCACCTCAATCACTCGTACTACAAAATCAACATCAGAAGGGTGTATAGAGTGAACACTTGGTTCAATAATGGGTTGTGAGGACAATTCAGCTCCTCTACCCAACAATTTATTCAACGATCTTTCCCTGAAAGCTGGAACCAAACACATCATCTGATCTAGGGACAATTGCAAAGGAGAGTTGATCAGTTCTTCAAACCAATCCCTTGCTTCACCTAAAACCTGCACTTCCTCCCTTTAAGAGATGAAGATTCTGTTAGGAAATAAAACGTAGCTA
Organism: Adiantum capillus-veneris; assembly: GCF_014529385.1. Lineage (NCBI taxonomy): Eukaryota > Viridiplantae > Streptophyta > Polypodiopsida > Polypodiales > Pteridaceae > Adiantum > Adiantum capillus-veneris. The sequence continues at coordinate 158,876,370 of NC_140945.1, forward strand.
AATAGATAATTGAGTAGATTACTTAATGGAGAGACAAATTTACATACACGAGATTATAGAGTAGAGAGAGAGAGAGTACACACGATATACGTGGTTCACCCAATGTGGGCTACGTTCACGGGAAAGCAGCCACTCAATGGATTTAATACTTCAAAACAAGAAGTAGTTTACAAAGGAATTATACCCTTAATGGAGCCATTAGGAAAGAAATGGACTCATTTTCGGGCCTTTCAACTCTAGTGAGAGAATGCTCCTTAGCCAATAGGAAGAAGGCTAACGTTACGTTGAAAAAATATTTTTTCTCATTTTGAAAATGTCCATGAAAACCATTTTGGTGAAATTGTCACTATCATCAGAAAAGTAAGGCGCTTGATAATGACATCTAGCACAAGTGCCGAACACCTTTTTATGACCCGTTGTTGCTATCATATAAAGTGAAGTACTTGTACTTGTGCATCTCGCACAAGTATCAATCACATTTTTATGAAGTACTCGCAATTTAAATTCGAACAGATTGTACTTGATAGTGATTGATAGGTACTATTTAAGACTATGAAGGAGTCGGAACCAAGCGAATAGAAGCGCTTGAGGGGTCTCTGGGACCTCTATTCGCTTCATTCTAACCTTATGAGGACCTAGGATTAAGATGTAGCACTTTTTAAGCCCACGGATGCATCCGGAACATCCAAAAACCATAGGATAGCTCTTTAAAACACTGAAATCTAACGTCTCTAGCTCAAGATATAGCATTTTAAAGCCTAGGGCCTCATGAGGTCAGTACCAAGCGGATAGAGGCCCTTGAGATTCCTCAAGGGCCTCTATTCGCTTGGTACTCACCTCATGAGGCCTTAGGCTTAAAAGTGCTATATACAATATTCGCTTGGTACTGACCTCATGAGGCCCTTGAGCGAATAGAGGCCTCTATCCGCTTGGTACTAACCTCATGAGGCCCTAGGCTTAAAAATGCTATATCTTGAGCTAGAGACGTTAGATTTCAGTGTTTTAAAGAGCTATCCTATGGTTTTTGGATGTTCCGGATGCATCCGTGGGCTTAAAAAGTGCTACATCTTAATCCTAGGTCCTCATAAGGTCAGAATGAAGCGAATAGAGGTCCCAGAGACCCCTCAAGCGCTTCTATTCGCTTGGTTCTGACTCCTTCATAGTCTTAAATAGTACCTATCAATCACTATCAAGTACAATCTGTTCGAATTTAAATTGCGAGTACTTCATAAAAATGTGATTGATACTTGTGCGAGATGCACAAGTACAAGTACTTCACTTTATATGATAGCAACAACGGGTCATAAAAAGGCGTTCGGCGCTTGTGCCAGATGTCATTATCAAGCGCCTTACTTTTCTGATGATAGTGACAATTTCACCAAAATGGTTTTCATGGACATTTTCAAAATGAGAAAAAATATTTTTTCAACGTAACGTTAGCCTTCTTCCTATTGGCTAAGGAGCATTCTCTCACTAGAGTTGAAAGGCCCGAAAATGAGTCCATTTCTTTCCTAATGGCTCCATTAAGGGTATAATTCCTTTGTAAACTACTTCTTGTTTTGAAGTACTAAAGCCATTGAGTGGCTGCTTTCCCGTGAACGTAGCCCACATTGGGTGAACCACGTATATCGTGTGTACTCTCTCTCTCTCTCTACTCTATAATCTCGTGTATGTAAATTTGTCTCTCCATTAAGTAATCTACTCAATTATCTATATACAATAGGCTTAAGTAATCTCCTAGGCTTAAAAATGCTATATACAATATTCGCTAGACTCTGTCTTCTTCTTCTTCTTGGACCAACAATCCTTCTTGACGTGGCCCTTCTTGCCGCAGTTCCAACATTAAAGAACTGACTTTGTGTGTGACTTGCTCCGTCTTGAGCGATCACGACCCTTTTGGTTTTTGAACCTCTCCTTAGGCCTTCCTCTTGTTTCTACTGACAATGCAGCACTTGACGATTCTCCTGTGCTTCTCCTTTGTATTTCCTCGCTTAGGAGAACAGCCACAACATCATCGAACTTAAGAGTATTTATGCCAAAAATAGAATTACTTACAGCCATCACAAGGCTATCCCAACTATCCGGTAGAGATGATAGTATAAGGAGAGCTCGCACTTCGTCATCGAAATTGATTTTCACCGATCGAAGTTGACTTATGTTTGTGTTAAATTCATTTAGGTGTTCTGCAACTGAACCATTCTCTACCATCTTTAGATTGACAAGCGCTTCATAAGAAATACCTTATTGGATGCCGATGGTTTCTCGTAGAAGTCATCAAGTCCTCCGTGGTCTTCATCTCTGAAACATTGAAGGCCACCGTTGACGCTAAGCTTAACCGGATTGTTCCCAGTGCCTTTCGATCAAGGACAATCCATGCTTCATCTGCCATTGTTGCGGGCTTCTTCGCAAGACCGCCTAGTGGCAAATAGAGGTTCTTCTGGTAGAGATAGTCTTCAATATACATCTTCCAATGTTGGTAGTTTTTTCCGTTGAACTTCTCAATCTTGAGCTTCCATTCCTCCGCCATAACTCCCACTCAATTCAAGGAATACTTTCCTGTACTAGGCATATGTTTAGTGGATACTAAAGTCATATTTTCTTCAGGTATGAGATGAATACAAGACTTCAAATGCAAATATAAAATATGATCAAGCAGTGTATACACAAACCCTTAGCTTCCTGGACAAGGGCACCTTAAAAGGAAGACCAAAACAATACTGAAACCATGATCTGTCATTATCCATAATCTGTCATTGCAAAGTGGTTGAGCCCCAATCTTGCAGAATCTTCATGGTGACACATGATGCCAAAGTGAAGAGGAGTTGTTAGCAGCAGATAACACAGGCCACACCAATTATGCACCAAGTTGTAGATGTGCTATAGTGCACAATATTTCCTTTTCATTGTATAGGGCCTTGGGCTCATGTAGGAGTTCCAAAGTTGTATAAGTCTAGGCTAGAGAGCTCAACTTTATCCCATAGTTGAAGGGTTTGAGACCCAAAGCTATAAAAGAGCCCTATACTTAATGAGAAGTCATTATTGGGTGAGTTCTTCTCTTTGTAGAGTGGATGGTCATGAGGATCATGTGCTTTCCATGCCCATGTAGCTCTTGATTTTTAATAATCAATTACACTTTCTTTCTTATTAGTCAAGTCTTTGTTTGATTATGTGGAGTGAGATTGTATTAGTGTGATGGTAGATCTCCTAATCCCTTTTTTGAGTTAATCTATTCCATCCATGCCATTGGCCATGGTGTGTGAGGGCTATGCCTTCCTTCTCTTTATCTCTCTCTACAAGGTGTGTGGTTAGTGTGTGTGCATACGTAGTCGCATTGAGGGGTTGTGCCGGAATGGACACACTCATGCGGAGTAGGTATGTTAATTGCATTCTTATGTAGTTGTGTGATTAAGAGTTGTGAATAGAGTGATTGATGTGAGAGGTTAACCTCAACCACATGATTGTGTGCAAGTGATTAGTAAGTAGGAATGTGTTGTTGATTAGAGGAAGCCCTTTCCATGTCTTCTCTCTATGATGAGTAGAAGGATCCCTTGAATCCTCTATGTCTATACATCCTAGGCTCGTGCTTTCATGCCCTAGCCGGGTTACCGATCCACGATTTGACAATTTTATGGGTTGCGATTAGGTAGTGCTACAATGCCTCCCTACATTTGGCGCCGTTGTCGGGGATCGATAACCTAAGCTAGTGAGTTTAGGATGTGTAGAATAGAGTAATTTAACTACTAATTTTGTTGGTTTTTGAGTGTGTGTAACTCATTTTGTGGTTTGATTTTATGATGTTGTGCAAAAAATTGATGCTAATGTTGAGTTATGAATACCCCACACCCCCGATCCAACCCCCGATCCCACCCCCACTTTCACTAATTTCATGCTAACCCTTACTAATTTTGCTTCTTTCCATGCTACTTGTACTAATTTAATGCTAATTTTGACTAACCTTGCTAAACTAACCACAAATATTTGAAGTGTAAAGTATGTGAAATCCCCTTGCAAGAGGTGGAATCATCACTCTAATTTCATGCTAATTTCTACTAATTTTGACTAACCTTGCTAACCTAACCACTAATATTTGAAGTGTAAAGTATGTGAAATCCCCTTGCAAGAGGTGGAATCATCACTCTAATCAAGTTAATTGTACCAATTTATGCCTAATTTGATGATTTGAGTGTTTGATTTCGACCTACAAATGGTCAATTTTGGAGCCGATTTGATGGTGCACACACTTGTGTGTGCAATGATGCGTCTTCGCGTTTGGCAAAGGAGTAGCTTGGATTGTAATTATGATGTAAGTGCACTCACTTGTTATGTCAATTCTTGATTGATTAATGAGGCTCAACGTTGCATTATTTGCTAAAATTAGATGTGTAACACAAATTGACCTACACTTTGCACCTAATTTGATTCACTTGGAATGAAATTGATAGTCAAATTTTTTACTAATGAACTTTGTTTGAGTCAAGATAATGCTTCATTCTCATCAAGAATTCATGTGTGTGCATAAAAATCATTGTGTGTGTAATGCACAAAGAAGGAAAAAATTGCCATCTTAAAGCGTACACCTAAAAATACACCCATAAAAGCATGCACACAATCCTTTGATGATGGTATACCCACTTGCAGACCTTGTACCCGTCATAAGCGGCCCTTATTGCTTGGCTCACCACGAGGTCATTCGCACATACACACACACACAAGCACGCTCGTGACTACTGGCCCCACCCCGCGGTTGTTGCATTTGCTGACCACTGTGTGAAAACCCAACAAAAAGACACACACACACACACACACACTCTGCTTTGTCGCTTTTGGTGATTGTCAACTTCACTCGGTGCTGATCATAGGATCCCACCTACTCACCAAGCCCACCACTTGCCTCAGGTGCCCAAACTTTATGCAACCATTAATGCAAGTCCACACCCACTTTTGGCAGGTTTCACTTTTTGCTGCCGTTTTGTTTGCTTTTGCCTCTGTTTTTAGCTTGCAACCAAAGCACATATACTCCTATCACGTGGAGTTTGGCCCACAAAATCATTACTCTTGGAAGTTAGCAGTGGCTTAATCTCTCTGTTATAGCCTTTAGTAGACCCACCATCAAACATACACACCAAATTGCTGTGACCCCAATAACCAGTAACCAACAACCAATAACCAATAACCAGTAACCAGTAACCAGTAACCAGTAACCAGTAAAGGTCCTAGCCAAGCGATATGAGACCTTAGGCAGCCACTCAACCCCCTATTCGCCTGGTCTTGACCGAACTGCAAAAATGGCATTCACACCAAAGGACAATCAAAAGAGGTCATAACCAAGCGATGGGAGGCCTTGGGTAGTCTCTAAACCCCCTATTTTCCTGGTCTTGACCCCACTGCAAAACTGGTGTTCATTAAAATAAAAAGGTCATAACCAAGCGATGGGAGGCCTTGGGCAGTCTCTAAACCCCCTATTTGCCTGGTTTTGACCCCCTGCAAAACTAGTGTTCATTAAAAGAAAAAGTTCATAACCAAGCGATGGGAGACCTTGGGTGGTCACTCAACCCCCTATTCACCTGGTCTTGACCCAGCTGCAAAAATGGCGTTCACCAAAGGCAAATGAAAAGATAATTATCATGGGTTACTTAAGATGTAATTTACCTTTGATAATCATCTCAAAGCTTTTTGGGTTAATTTGCTAATTTTCCCCTTTTATTTTCCCCTAAAAACCTTGTAATTCTACTGTGATAATTAGTTAAACTAATTATTTAAGGCTAAGCTAATTATAACAGACTTCATAATATATGATTTACCTCTAATAATTATCTCAAAGCATTTTGGATTAGTTTACTATTTTCACCTTTGTATTCTCCCCTAAAAGCAGTGTAATTCTTTTGAGATAATTAGTTATACTAATTATTTGAGGTTAAGATAATTAAAATAGGTTTTAAAAGAATTGATTTACCTGCGATAATTATTTTTAAAGCATTTTGATGCATTTTGCTATTTTTCCCCTTTTAATTTCTCCTAAAAACTGTGTAATTATGCTGAGATAATTAGTTACACTAATTATCGGAGTTTACGATAATTATCACGAGTTTCATTAGATGAATTTTACCTTTGATAATTATCTCAAAGCATGTTGGATCAATTTTGTAACTTTTCCCTTTTAATTTCCCCTAAAAATAGTGTAATTATGTTGAGATAATTAGTTAATCTAATTATCTGAGGTTAACATAATTTTCATAAGATATATTTAACCTTTGATAATTATCTCAAAACATTTTGAATCATTTTACTATTTCAATTTTTTTAATTTTCTCTAAAAACAGTGTAATTATGCTAAGATAATTAAGTAGACTAATTATTTAAGGTTAAAATAATTATCATGGGTTCCCTAAGATGTGATTTACCTCTGATAATTATCTCGAAGCATTTGAGATCAATTTGCTATTTTCCCCTTTTAATTTCTTCTAAAACAGAGTACTTATATTGAGATAATGAGTTAAACTAATTATCTGAGGTTAAGATAATTATCTTGGGTTTCATAGGATATTTCTTCCTTTGATAATTATCTCAAAGAATTTTGGATGAATTTTCTATTTTCTCCCTTTTAATTTCCCCTAAAAATAGTGTAATTATGCTGAGATAATTAGTTAAACTAATTAGTTGAGAGTAAGATAATTATCACGGGTTTTATAAATTATGATCTACCTCCGATAATTATGTCAAAGCATGTTAGATTAGTTTACTATTTTTCCCTATTTTGTTTTCCCTAAAAATAGTGTAATTCTATTGAGATAATTAGGTGAACTAATTATTTGAGGTGAAAATAAGTATTGTGGGTTTCAAAAGATGTGATTTATCTTTGATAATTATTTCAAAGTATTTTGGATTAGTTTGCTATTTTTCCCTTTTTATTTTTTCTTAAAAACAATGTAATTATGTTGATATAATTAGCTAGACTAATTATCTGAGGTTAAAATAATTATCACGGGTTTCATAAGATGTGATTACCTCTGATAGTTATCTTAAAGTATTTTGGATTAGTTTGATCATTTTCCCCTTTACTTTTCTCTTAAAAACAGTGTAATTCTGCTTACTTAATTATGAAAATTACTCAAAAAATTACAAGATAATTTTCCTAGCATAATGGCAGTCTAACACAACTTTGAAATTATCTCATCTTAATCTAAACTTAATTAGTATATATTATCATTAATTTATGATTAAAATGAGTAATTTCAATCCTAATATGATATAATAATTAATTACCTTAGTATCCCTAAGCTTAATCACAATAATCAAAAGAGAATTTTGAATTAAGAGAGAGTTTTTGAGTATACATAGGTTTAATCTTCAATTAATTAAGAAATTTGTAAATAGGTTAACCTAGCTTTACTAATTAAGAAAGGTTAGTGCTAATTACCGTTGATTAACCAACTAGAGCTTTGCTTTTTTTGCATAGAGGTCTCTCTAGATGAAAGAGAATGTACCAAGGCTCCCAGTCTCTCTAAAATTGTGAAGCAAGGGCACTCACAAGCTGAAAAATGGCAGTAACTTGCATCCCAAGCAGCCCTACAACTCCAAAAACGCCCCCTGCTGCTAAGTCTAGTTTGGGAAAGTTCATCATTACCCCACACAGCTCCCCAGATACACTGAATCGATTTTTTGCTAGTTTGTTGACTTTTAATGATTAATGTTGGAAATATCTGCAATTTCTAGAACCTTAGGATAAAAAGTCTTTAGCAGTAATAATTACTGAAACCATCCAATTTTTACTTAACTAATGAAATTCATAGTGTAACCTTTCAGAGCCCATAACTTTTCCAGATTTTATCGGAATTTGGTTCTGAAAAATTTTAACCCTAGTAAAGCTCTGGTTACGGTTCCAAAAATACCAATATTTACCATAGCTGGATCATTCTACAGTGTTTTCTTAACAACCAAGTTAATTTGATCAGGCTTTGTACAATTTCTAAGGTTTCAGGAACTGGAAACCTTGCAATCACCCCAACTTAAGAAATTGAGATGTCCTCATCTCAACCGAATTTGGGAAAACCTTTGAAAAGTGATACTTCGTCCTCCCATGTGGCGTCTTCAGTGGGGTAGTCCTTCCACTTTACTAAATGTTCTCTGATTACTTTGTTTTGCATACTTCTTTCCCTAGTTAGATTTACTTGCTAGTCAACTTTTCCTCAAGAAACTCTCAGTGTTCAGCTCATCTTAAAAACCTTTACAAACCATTTGTATCATCTCAAAAACCAGGTTAGATTAATTCCATAAAATATCCATATATCCACCTTTTCAACATGAACACGCTCGGTCTAACTGACCTTTCAGAGAAATCATGGTTCAACAAGTATCATGTATTCTAGCTTTGCCAATCTGAACGCGCTTGGCGTGTTCTTGCCATTCTGAGCAATCTGCATTCGGCACAAGCTTCCACCATTGCACCAGAGGTATCCTCTCTGTGCTCTAACGTGGTTGACCAACATTATGTAAAGGGTTTTAAGAAGTATCATACCAAGAGTTCTTTCAGGCTTCCTATTAATCTCGTACATTAATACTTTCATATCTAGGTCATTTTTCAAGGAAGGCTATTGTGTGCATAAAGAATGTGAGTTGGTTTCTTAATAACTATCTCAATTTCAAGATTCAAATTCTTTTCATACTATCGAGAACTTCTGTCTCATTTTCTAGATCAATCCTTAATTTTTTGATTGAATACTAATTTAACTTTAGATTCCTTAAGTAATTTGGGAAAGAAAATAATGTATACCATTATATAAGTAACTCAAAGTTTTACATCATCGACTTATAGTGGTTTACAAAACTCTAGGATTGCTAACTGTGGCCAAGCGAGTTGCTCTTTTATCTTCCTCATTTATAAGGAGAATATTTACAAGGATAGCCTTACAAAAGAGGCTTAGGGTATCTCATCCTAACTTGAGTAAATTTTTGTGGCCTTTAAAGAATTCGCATAGTTGGCTGACTTGGAATATAGTGATACAAACGATGGGTGTTTGTAGTCAGATTTCTACAATCCTTCAACTGATTGGTATAATAGGTCTTATACTCATTGGAAATCGGAAAGTAAATTACAAAATCCAAATTATTAGGGGTATTCTGAGAAAAAGTTCTGATTCTTCAATATGGAATTATCTCCACCACTTTATCCCATACCCATTCGTTCAGGGGTTTCCCCGTGCCTCCTGGATAAGTGGGAATAGTGATACTCGAGTTTGTACGCAAGAAGTAGTACAATTGAACCACTCTTATTTCCTCAGCCCAGCGTAGTTTCTTTAAATCCGTGGTAAGACATCCCAGCTTCCAAGCATTGATGTAATAAGTCCCGCCTTCATTGCTCCATTCGAGCTCCCAGCCTTTATCTATCCGAGTTTAATGAGGAGTGTGAGCCTTCATCAATATCTCCATCACACTCCGTTGGAAAAAAATAGTTTGGAGAACGACAAGCACTCTCATAAATAAGCTCAAAGACTTGGAACTTGCGATATTCAATCACAAGATCTTTTGGAATAATTGACGCATAAGCCTTGGATTAGCTAACCAATTTTTCGTTTTTTTTAAAATAATTATGAAACTTGACCATGAGCATCAGATGCTAGTTAGGTGGACTTTGCATTAGATGTTGCTTGGTTCAAGTTCCTTTTCCAATCATGTATAATTTTGTTTGCCTTGTGAAAAGAAGTGTCATGCACTAGTGAACTCCTTCATTCAAAAATTCTTTCTCTAAGTGATTATTTGTCCAACTTTTCAATTATCTCATCTTAACATCGTGATTCTCTCTCTCTCTCTCTCTCTCTCTCTCTCTCTCTCTCTCTCTCTCTCTCTCTCTCTCTCTCTCTCTCTCTATATATATATATATATATATATATATATATATATATCATCACTATCAATAAGGACTAGTCTTAGTTTTACGTTCACAATCTTACCCCTTTGTATGCTCATTACTCTATCTTAGGGTTTTTTTAAATTATTCCAAAGAGCTGCACATTGATTTTAAATGACATAGCAGAATATACTTCTTTCTGTTACCATATACATGTGATAGTGATGTATGTGAACACACTAGGACCGCCGAGGCATTTTTTCCCTCTTTAGGAGGTTTTCCCCCCGTGCATTGTATATACGTCCATCACTCTAGAACTATCTATATTTCCATTGCACACTAAGTAATACACTCTCTATTGTGTGCCTTAAATTATTCCAAAGAGCTGCACATTGATTTTAAATGACATAGCAGAATATACTTCTTTCTGTTACCATATACATGTGATAGTGATGTATGTGAACACACTAGGACCGCGGAGGCATTTTTTCCCTCTTTAGGAGGTTTTCCCCCCGTGCATTGTATATACGTCCTTCACTCTAGAACTATCTATATTTCCATTGCACACTAAGTAATACAGTCTCTATTGAGTTTCCTTTGTCTTCTCCAAGCTGTGTGCGTTTCCCTGCAACCCTAATTCCAATAATTGGTATCAGAGCAAGTTGCATCCTCCTAGGCTTAATCACCAGCAGCTACAGCACACACTTGCTCACTTTCTCCTATTTATGTGAGCTTTGGCGAGCGTTCGAAGGTCAAATTTTTTTTTGGGAGTACTCGAAAAGTTCAGTCTGCTCAGATTTTTGATTCGGTCTCATTTCGGCATCCATTTCCATCAGGCTGTATTGCAAAATCTTTTTTGTCATTTTGTGCAAAATTTATGTCAGTGCCGTTTTCTACATAACACGCCTCTTACAATCTTCTAGGGTTTGTGCTATATAGCACGTGTTGTTCTTGCTTCATTTATCGTCTTTTCAGGCAGTTTTCAGATCAGGTGCAGTATTTACCATGTCTAACAACAACATAGATGTGTTCAAGATGTTTGCTGTTAAGGACAGATTGGATGGGGATAATTACCCAAAGTGAGCTTACATGATGCAACATGTTCTTGTGTCAAAGGGTGTCTGGAATATTGTGCAGGGAATTGATGTACGTCCTGGTTCTGAGGATGTGGGCAATGTTGAGGATGTTGCAGGTCTTGTTGCAAGGATTGCTGCTATTAGATTTGTTTTTCCTATGGCAAAATAAGCTTGTTGGGATGTAAAGGATGTGAAGGATCATGCATTGTCTGTGAAGCGCACCATTACTCCTCACATTCATTCAATGAACTCTACAAAACAGGCTTGGGATATTCTCGTTGGTCTTTATGCAAGCCGTAATGAGGCTAAAATTGCATTGCTGCATAAAGAGATGGAATCGAAGATTATGCATGAGGAAGATGAAATGGACACTTTTCTTGCTGGTTTCAAGGATGTTAATGAGAAAATAATATCTGCAAGAGAAGTCATTTTTAACAGTTCACTTGTGCAGACTGTTCTTGATGCTTTGCTAGATTCTTACGAGACTTTGGCTAGTACTTGGAGACTTATGACCAAAGGAAATCTTGAAGTTTTCAAGTTTGATGTATTATGCACATTGCTATTGCAAGAGTCACTTTCCAAAAAAAAAAGGACTAGGCAGCGTGCAGTTGAGAAAGCTTTTATTGCAGCTCAATGAAAAGGTGGGAACAACAATGTAACCACTTCTTATGGTTCTACTGTGAGTGGGAAACACTTATGTTCCTGATGCTTCAACTGACAGCACTTTGTCTGGAAATTCTGGTGATAAGGGCAAAAAGAAGATGCGTTGCAATTATTGTAAATCTAATGATCACTTGATCAAGCAGTGTCCAAAATTGAAGGCAAAAGAGGCTAAGAAGAAAGAGGTTGGATCCAGTACAGGTTCCAATACAAGTGCAACGATTGTAGAGTAATCTGTCAAAGGAGACTGTGATGCTAATGTTGATGCAGATTGGGCATTTAGTACAGAGTACACTTATGATCCTATTGTCCATGATGCATGTATGTCAATTGCTGTAGATTCACATTTGTGGTATTCTGACAGTGGTTCCACAAAGCACATTACCTCACATCGTGATTTGTTTACCTCTATTGAGTCTATTCCTCATGGGAATACGGTGACTTGTGCCAACAATGCCTCTTATCCTATTCAAGGAGTTGGAAAGATTGTGCTTACTGCTATAAGTGGCAGTTCTTCCACACTTGTTGAACTTTATGTACCTGGGATCAAGAAGAATCTTTTGTCTATAACTGCACTTGCTAGACTTGTACTTGTAGTCAAATTTGTGGATGACAGATGTATAGTTCATGATCTCAGTTTTGGTGATGAAATTGTTGCATCTAGGCTTTTGTGCCGTGGGCTATATAAGCTCACTTTGTATGAAAAGTGTGGACAAAATTTTGCAAATGCTGTTGCAGATTCAAGGGCTGTTTCAGATGAAAACTTTGGAATGCACGTTTTGGTCATCTGAATTTTGCTAGTTTGCTGCGTTTGCAGAAATCTGATATGGTTGCTTCTTTGCCGCCTCTTGAAGCACCTATCAAGCATGTTTGTGAAGGCTGTATTTTGGGTAAAATGCAGCGTGCTAAGTTTCCAAAGGATGGGTCAGTTACTACTACATGCAGATTGCAGCTTGTGTATAGTGATGTTTGTGGGCCTATGCAAACTCCGTCCTTGGCAAATTACTTGTACTTCGTGACTTTCATTTATGACTACTCTAGGCATGCATGGGTATATCCATTGAAAGCTAAGTCCGAAGTGTTCATGTGCTTCTAGCAATTTCTTAGGCTATGGCTGAAAATGTCTCGAAATGTACTATGTGCACCCTCTGTTCCGATCAAGGGGGGGGAGTATATGTCTCATGAATTTAATTCATTTTTGGCTAGTCGTGGGATAAAACACCAATGTACAGTGCCGTATACGCCTCAGCAACATGGTGTTGCTGAGAGGAAAAACAGGTCTCTAACGGAAATGGCGAGATGCATGGTTAAGAGTCAAGCTTTACCTCATTCATTTTGGCTTGTGGCGATCATGTGCCACTTATGTACTCGACAGGTGTCCTACAAAAGCGTTGCAATCTATGACTCCATATGAAGCATGACATGATAGAAAGCCATCCATTGAACACATACACGTTTTTGGTTGTTTGGCTTATGGTTTAGTGCCACAAGCACATCGCAGAAAATTGGATGATAAGCTTGTCAAATGTATTTTTGTTGGTTATAGTGTTGAAAGAAAAGGCTACAAGTTGTACCATCCGCAAACAAAGCGTATTTTGGTCTCATGTGATGCTGTGTTTGTGGAAGATTCTATTCAATCTTTGATGTCATGTACTAGAGACAGTTCATAGGCCATTTATGACACTTTGTTGCCTCTTTTCAATGGTGGAAGTACGAATGTAAATTCCAATGAGGCAAATGAATAGCCTATGGGGGTTTTTGAAAATTTTACAGATAAGCCTATTACTGATGCAGATGTACATGATGTACTTGATGAGGAAAGGGCTGAAAATGAGCAGGCTAGAGGTATATACAACACATTGATTGTCTAAAACCCTTTGAAGTTGAGGTAGCCAGACTCTATACCCATTTCTCCTTCATCTCCATAACCCATGAAGATTTCTTTCATGGACTTAACATCAAGCTTGCTCCTCAACTTGAGCCTTACATGTACACATGCCTCACAATAAAAAATACATGAGTGTTCATACTATAAGGGATTGTTAGCTCCCTCTTGATACCATTCTCTTGGCAAAAATTAAAAAATTCAGCAAATGTGAACTTGTCCCCATTGTCTGTATGCAAGGATTTTAGCTTCCTACCCGTTTGAGTAGTCACAAATGCATGGAAAGTTTTCAAAAAAGAAAAAGTGTCACTTTTATTCTTAAGCAAATAAGCCCATATTTTCCTAAAGAAATTATCAACAAAGGAAAAAAAATACACAACACCACCCATACTCTTTACAGACATGCTACACACATCAAAAATGTAGAAGATCAAGACGATCAGATTTTTGAGAGACACCAAAGTAATAAGAGTTTCTCACTTGCTTTCCATATTGGCATTCATGATAAAAAGCAACATTTAAGACCTTAGTATCAACACGAGAGAAAAGAACATCAAGTCCTTTTTGGCTCATATGGCATAAACTTTTGCACCAAATCTCCAAGTGAGAACCAATCTATGATATAGCAACAAACATGCATGGCAAGGCTTTGCGATGCAAGAAGAGAAGTGTCCCCTTCTTGATGCCCTTAACAATTTACATAGCACCTTTTGTGAGCTTACAAAGTATTACCGCTGAAAATGGTGTTGTAACCATGCATATCAATCTGTCCAACGAAGAGTAAACTCTTCTTGATGCCATGAACATATCTAACATCAGGCAAAACAAGTTCTTGCCCATATTCAAGGGCCAAATGAATAGTGCCTATTCCATCATCAATTATACAAGCGTGATTATTTCCAAGATAAACTTTACCATAACTGATTGCATCAAAAGTGGCAAAACACTTTCAAGATGGAGTTACATGAGGCACCCGGTCCACTATCCAAAACTGGAAAAATCCATCAGTTATTAACAAATAGTAAAATGTCAATGCCATCACCCTTGGTGATTCCATGTCCTATGCATGATGAACCTGGGCATCCATAGGAGACATAGTGGCACACAGAATATCATCTTTGTTAAAAATTTCCTAAATCACTATATTGGAGGTTACATTGACCTTCTCCTTGTTCTTGGAACCATAAGATACATTTGCCTTGTTATCCCTTTTCTTCTTGTCACCCGTATTCTTTTTCCTCTCTTGCTTTTTCTTAAAGTACTTACAAACTGGCTTCTTATGGACTTTTGACCACACTGGTAACAAGTGACATCAAATTGATTTCTTTTTCTCTTGCTCCTATTTCTTTGACCAACATTAGCATTCCTACCATCTGTGTAGCCTCTAACCATGTGAGTTGAAGCATTATCCTCACCACTTGCCTTTCATCTAATTTCCTCATTGAGGATAAAACCCCTTACTCCATCAAATGTAAGGTTTGGGTTATTAGACTATAATGCTCTGGGAACTGGCCAAGTGAATCCTCCTATCAACCTCCTTTTATATAACAACCTTGCCTAGGATTCCCTTCCCACTGGTAGCCCGGCCCTTGGCCCGCGGTCCTTGACCACTAGGGTTGCCCTTGGAATGACATTACTCCCCCCTTGGAGAAGTGTTTCGTCCTCGAAAACAAAAGTGGAAAACTTCTCCTTAAGAACACTAATGTTTTCCCAAGTGGCACCTTCTTCATGTCGACCTTTCCACTTGACTAAAGCTTGTTGACAAACATCATGATGCATACTAAACCATGATAGTCTAAAACGAGTTTAGGTTTTTGCGGTTGGGTAGGAGGGTCAACGAAATCAACGAAAATCTTTTGGTCAATGACATTGTCATCCCCATCCAAGCATTTACGTAAACTACTTACATGAAATATTGGATGAATACAAGAATGTGTCGGCAATGATAGTATCTTCAAAGGCCCATGGTATCTTGGAGATAATTCAGGTGTTGGCCCTTTCTTCAGATGCTCTGGTACATGAAAAAATACCTCTTCCCCTTCTGTGAAGGTAACTTGCCAACATTTCTCATCAGCATACTTTTGATACCAATCCTACACTTGTTGAACATTTTGACGAGCGAGTTTCAGCGTATCCATATGGTGTTGGATAAAATCCTTAACCTATTAGAGTTTTTCAATTTCCAACTCCATCTTGACTGGTGACCTAGGCTAAAAACCGTACATGAGCATGAAAGGACTAAATCCAGTCGTGACATGCTTAGCACTGTTGTAAGAAAACTCAAGAAGAGGTAGATACTCTTCCCAGTTTGATTAATTTTTGCTAACGTATGGTCGTAGCATATCTTCTAGCACTTGGTTTACTCGTTCAGTCTGACCATTCATTTCAGGATGATCTGTTGTACATAGGTTGAGTTGTGTATCCAATTGTTTAAACACAGCCCTTAAAAAATGACTGTTAAACTTGGGATCATGATCACTCACAATGTTACTTGGAAACCCATACAACTTGTACAAATTTTCCACACAAATAACTTAGCTAATTCTAGAGTCTTAATTGTGGACTTGGTTGGAATAAACTTGCATAGTTTAGTCAACTGATCTACGATCACCCATACCAAGTCATGACTTCATACAATGGTTGGTAAACCCACAATGAAATCTGAAAGGGCGGTGGTAATGTGTGTGCTAGTCTCTACCCAACCGTGCTATCTTATAGCCTCCCCCTAGCGTACACACTGTCTGGCCGTGCCGGAGGCCTTGCCCATAGGACCCATGTCCTTACATTAACCCCCCCCCCCCTTGGAGAATCGTTTTCATC
The DNA here is from genome assembly GCF_014529385.1 of Adiantum capillus-veneris. NCBI lineage: Eukaryota > Viridiplantae > Streptophyta > Polypodiopsida > Polypodiales > Pteridaceae > Adiantum > Adiantum capillus-veneris. Next base: position 158,892,655 of record NC_140945.1, read on the forward strand.
CTAAAAAACGAACGTAGGAAAAAGTTTCTTAAGTGCGGAGACATTCTCCCATGTAGAACCTTCTTCAGGTCTATCTAGCCATTTTACCAACACCTGTCGTCTGACATGATGTCTGGTGCGAAGCTCATGAGAATCCAAAATCTTTTCGGGCTCATGAGGAATGCTTGGTGGTTCAATAAGGTCAACCAGCACACCTGTGTCAATGACATTATCATTCTGTCCTAGCTATTTTCGTAAACGGCTAACATGGAAAACAGGACGAACTCGTGAGTGCTCTGGAAGAGCTAACTTATAGGCCACTTGACCTATACGTTTGAGAATGGTAAACAGTCCACAATAGCGTGGTGAAAGTTTAACAACTTTTCCTGTCTTCCGACTTTCTGAATGCTCCGGAACTTTGAGGAAAACCTTGTCTCCTTCTTCGAAAGTAGCAAGACGTCGATGCTCATCTGCGTACTTCTTATATCGATCTTGAGCTTGCTTAACATTTTGTCGAGCAACTTGAAGCATGTCAAAATGGTCTTGGAGAAAATCCTTCGCTTGTTGTATCTTCTCGTTAGCCAACCCCACCGTAACGGGTGATCTAGGTTGAAATCCATACAAAAGCATAAATGGACTAAACCCTGTAGTCACATGATTTGAACTATTATAAGCAAATTCCAATATAGGTAAGTAGTCTTCCCAATTGGTTTGCTTCTTGTTAACGTATGCTCATAGCATATCCTCTAGCACTTGATTAACTCTTTCTGTTTGACCATCCGTTTTTGGATGATCAGTCGTACTTAGATTAAGTTTAGTTTCCAACTTTTGGAACACGGCTCTCCAGAAGTGATTATCAAACTTTCGATCTCTGTCACTAATGATACTAGCTGGAAGACCATATAGTTTATATATATGCTCTACAAATAGGCGTGCTAACTCCGGTGTTTTAACCGTAGTCTTAGTGGGAATGAATCGACCCATCTTTGTGAGACGGTCTACTATTGCCCAAATGGCATCATGTCCACTTTCATAATAATCAATATCTAATTCTCCTAAATGATTTTCTCATATTAAACTGATCATTTAATGTGGGGAAGGCCAGGGGAGAAAAAGCTAGAATATTGGTTAAGCTAGCAGACCGGCCACAATAGGGATCCAAAGGAGGGAAAATAGGGATCTAAAGGGGGGGCCATCTGCAAAAGAGCCATGTGCAACAATGGGCTAAAAAGACCCTAAGGTTCAGCCCATTAAGACTTCCAAAATGCTAAGGTTCCAAAATTCAAAGGTTGTGTCCAAAGGTCAACCCTAGGGAAAATTGGATGCTTTGTGTGTGCCCTAAAAGTCTTTGCACATCCCTACATGGGAGGGGGCGAGCCCTAAAGGTAGGGGATGAGAGAGAAAGCCACACACACACACAGGCTCCCTTTACACAAAGGGAATGAGGGACACATGTCAGCTCCTTACGCCAGATGCCCACAAGGTGTGCCCAATTTCTATTGGATGACCCTTGAAGTGGACCAATGAAAATTAAGCTAGAGTAAATCTAGTTTAATTAATTTAAAAACATTTAATAAAAGAAACCAATGAGAATTAAGTCTCCTAGAAGACTATTGGGCAGTCTCCCAAGGGGTCCAATGAGCATTCAGGAGCCCCATGGCTTGCCTGATTCTTGTTGGCCAGGAGGCAAAGGGGTCCAATGAGAGTTTAGTTTAATTATTTAATTACCTAAAGCTCTCACAAAAGGGGAAAGGGGGACACATGTCAGAAGGCTATCACTTATGCTGCTTAATTGTAATTGGCTTGACTTGGGGAGGGCCAATGAGGCTTCAGGAAGAGCATTTAGCAAGAGGGATCGCCCAAGAGAGAGAGGGGGCTGATTTTTGCAAGGCATTATCACACACACACACTCACACAAGCTCATGTGTGAAGAAAGATAAGACTATCTCTTCCCAAGCTTTAATGGAGAACTCATCACCTACTCCAAGCTTGTGAGATAGAAGCCTACATCAACACTCTCTTGGCATGTGGATGCAAATCCAACCAAGAGCCAAGCTTCAATGCATGCTCATCTCCTCTACCAAGCTAATTACTAAGCTAAGCTATGCTACATATGAGTGATTACGTGAGGAGATGTACATCTTTCTCGTAAGATACTCCTTCTTCCTCTCAATCTACTCTCATACCCTGCTAGCTCTCACCATCTTCGAAGGTGTGTGAGATCTTGGGTCTGAGAATGGGGATAATTCAAGTTGTGTTTGTTAAGTGTTTTGCTTAGTGCATGAAGTTTCCATCTTCATTGCACTAGCTAGTCTTGAAGGAACACAAAGAATTGTATTGTACAATGTCTCTCTTGATGGGAGAAACCATAATACAAAGCCTTTTGGATGGGGGAGTGGCTCCATGAAAATCCGGTCCTCAACTGTTGTCAATAGCTGAATTGCTCTCTCTTTTGAAAGTATTGTCGATGCTATCTAACTAGGTGTTATGCTTTTTGTTGCTCTCTCCACCAAAGCACTCTTGTAATTCTCATTAGGAATCTATTCTAATGAAATGCCCACTATGTTCATGCTAATTTCTGCTACACATAAGTTATTAGGCCATTAAATGTTACAACCACGATTTGTAGTAGGTAGTCCTACTACAAAATCCATAGAGATACTCTCCCACTTACCTTGTGTAATCTCTAAAGGATGTAAAAGGCCACCTACCTTGAGATGCTCTACCTTATTAACTTGGCAGTGTTGGCAGTTTAGTACGTACTCTTGAACATCATGATGTAAGCCCGGCCAATAAAATTGTCGTCGAACTAAGGCATACGTCTTACGGATACCTGGATGACTGGAACTTGAACTATCGTGACACTCAAATAAGATTTGGCGCCTAGTGTCTGAGTCCTTTGGCACACATACTCTACCTTTGTGGAGTAAGTAGCCATCATCAATGGAAAAATTCTTCCATCGCTTAAGCTCTTCCTGAGTAGGGGTGGAGCTCTGTGTGTTGGAGTTTCTATCTGCGCGTGCGGAGACAAGTTGATCTGGCTGTTCAGAGACATGTGAGTGTGAGGGATCCCTTTTTAAAACTGCACTCCACACTTTAGCATATGAGTGATCTTGTGCACACTTGCCACGTAATGACTCCAAAAATCCACTCTTTAGTTCCATGAAAGCAAGTGAATTAATGTGAGGCATCCGACTTAGTACATCCGCTACTACATTATATCGCCCCTTGCGATATCGTAGCTTACAATCATAATCTTGAAGGATTTTTGCCCATCTAGCTTTATGGCCCTTCAAGTCTGTTTGAGTAGTAAACCATTTGATACTCTCATGGTCAAAATCTACTTCAAACTCGGCACTATATAAATAGTGTCGTCACTTTCGTAAAGCGTGAATTATGGCATAGAGCTCTCTATCATAGATAGAATAATTCTGTTGAGCTCTATCTAACTTTTTACTTTCAAAGGCTATAGGTCTTCCCTCCTGGAGAAGTACCACACTAATGGCTTTATCACTAGCATCAATCTCTACCACAAACGGCTTAAGTGGGTCGACAATTGCTAGGATGGGAGCAGTGTCTATAGCTACCTTGAGCTATTCAAAACTGCATTTTTGGGCTTCTTCCCAAGAAAAGGTCTTAGATTTTGCTTTAAGATGATTTGTCATAGGAGCAGTGATTTTGGCATAGTCACAGATATACCGTCGATAAAAACTAGCCAAGCCTAAAAATATTTGAATCTCCTCAACCGTGTTGGGATGTGGCCATCGAAGAATGGCAGAGACCTTGTCAGTGTCCATCTTGATGCCAGAATAAGAGATCACATGACCGAGGTAATGTATCTCTGTTTTAAAGAAATCGCACTTGCTTTGCTTAGCATACAACGCGTGAGCTCGTAGCTGTTCAAACACTAATCGTAAGTGTCCTATGTGTTCATCTTCAGTCTTACTGTAAATGAGAATATCATCAAGGAAAACAACAACAAATTTTCCAAGATAGGGATGTAAGACACTATCCATGAGTGTCATAAATGTAGCTGGAGCATTGGTTAAACCAAAAGGCATAACCAAAAATTCAAAATGCCCAAACCGTGTTCTAAAGGCAGTTTTGGAGATATCTTGCAGTAGGATACGTACCTGGTGGTATCCTAAACGAAGATCTATCTCTGTTTAGTATCTTGCCCCATGGAGTTCATCAAACAACTCATCCACTTGAGGCAGAGGATACTTGTTCTTGATGGTTATCGCATTTAATCCGCGATAATCTACGCACATGCGCATAGTACCATCTTTCTTTTTTACCAATAGAATTGGTGATGCCCAAGGCGAAGTGCTAGGTCTAATGAAACCATGAGCGAGGTAGTCAGCCAACTGACTCTCATCCTCCTTGGCTTCTTTAGCACTCATACGATAAGGTGGTTTACTCACCGGTTTAGTGCCTGGCAAGACATCTATGCCATGCTGCACATCACCATAAGGGGGTAAACGCGGTGGTAAATCACTTGAGAACACATCACTGTACTCTGTGAGTAAGTGAGTCAGCTTTTGCCGTGCAAAAGGAGAAAGTAATCTACAGTTATGCTGGGATGGAGAATCTTGTAATTCCTGTAATGTTTGTTTTACAACAGTTGCACGTTGCTCTATAGAATCAAAATTGAGAGCACTTTGCTCGTTAGATTTGTTAACACTTTGTTTATCAGTAAAATTCATTGCACTTTGCATACCATTACTAGAATTCCTTGCACTTTGCATACCCTTACTAGAATTCATTGCACTTTGCTCTTGAGAATTCACAAGACTTGGAGACAAGCAGTAACACAAAAAGACTTCATCTATTAAATTTGATTTCTGCAAAATAGAAATCTCAGTTGTACATATAAGAGGTGAAGATGGTATATTTTTCTCACCAAGCAAAAGCACATGTTTACCATTGGCCATAAAGGATAAGGAGTTGTGTTCATAACTAGTGTGCAATGTGTTTCCTAAACCATGCAGCCACTCCAGTTGGTGCAACCAAAGTGTGTCAACTCTAGAAGGTGGCATGGGCAGATGTATGCAAGCAAGCAGAGGCATGGCAAAGGACTGGAGAAGCTAGGAAAATCATGGGATGGTAGGTAGCGGCGGAATTGTATGCATGATGCGGCTTATAGGCCAAGAAAGGCTCCATGAGGGGCTAATTTGGGTAGCAGGTGAAGGAGATGCAAAGTGCAGCTTTTGGGTCCAGGGATGAAGAGCTTGAAGTGCTAAAGGAGCAGGTCCAGATGGCTCATCAAACCGAGCTACGGAGCCCAAGTTATTGAAGGTTGAAGTTTTAGTGGTTTGCAGATTCTTTCCGGACAGAGAAGCTAAAGACATGTGACCCAAGAGGAAATCGAGGTAAATATGTGTAGAGCTCAATTCATGGAGCCTACCCGTCTTTTCGGATTGCGGATCAGAGCTATGGTTTGCATTTTATGGCCAATGAAGTTTTTCTGGGAGCCGGGTATGAGCCCACTTGGCCACATTAGAGAATGTGCCATCTGGCATCTTTTGAGCACTGACAAAGTTCTAGAGCGGGGTGTGCATCATACGGAGATAGCAGGAAGTGACTGCATGTCAAACGGAGTCTGGAGCAAAAAGTTACAGCAGTCCGAAGATTGGGTGTCTTTGTCCAAAGTTGGTTGCAGATGCTTTGATCGATTTTTGCGCCCTCAGTATGGGGTATTGGGAAATCCCAAAATGCGGTTGGAGTCGGGAATCTTCAAGTCGGCATGGTGAGCTTGGCCAGATTTTACGGCTCGACAAATGGACCATCAGGGGCCAATGAGCAGGCAGGGCAAGAAGGGGGAAACAAAGTTGGTTTTTTTTTTTATAAAAGAAGGTGGTTTTCCAAAGCCTTGAAGGTTGAGCTTCATGGGACGCCACGTGGCCGAGTGGTTATCCCACATGCGCAGTGAACAGAGGGGATGCCATGGTATATCAGCAGGAGCGTGAGGTCTTTTGGTATCACAAGAGGGGAGAGAGAGAGGAGCTCTCCCTCCCAAGGGCTATGACGTGCGTGTTGCAGCCCTACCGGGCGCTGCGTGGCGTTTGGTGGTGATTTTGGCGGTGCAAAGATGGTGGCGCGCACACGGGTGCCCGCATAGGGTGAAATTTCACAATGATGACATGGCAATTCAGGGCCGCTGCCCACGCTCGCTAAGGGCCAAAGTTTTTGAGGAAAGGGGTGTACCCCCCCTCCCCCCCGCCCCCCATGAGGTCCCTACCCCTTTTTGAGAGGAGCGGAGTACCTTTGATAGGTCTCCAATCCTGAAAAAGAAAAACCAACGGACATTGCCTTAGCTACTACGTAGCCACGGGCATGAACCGTTAGTGAATGATTGGTCCTATCTCTCTATGGCGGAGCGTGACCACCAAAATTCTATCTAAAAACTATATATAATCAATTATACCTAAAAGTATAAATTTTAGAGTGACCAATCTGTGCGCTTTTTTCCCCATGTTTCAGAAGCACAGCCGCCAAGGTTTGTCTCTTTTAAGATTTATGATTAAAAAAAAAAAACAATTTCTAGCGTTGGAAAGTTATCTGACTCATCGGGTCCACCCGTCCATAGAATGATACCGTTGGGGTATCATTCTCCCACTTTCCACACCACACTCACCCTTCTTTTGTTATCTAATTACTACCACACTGTTTAAACATACAGGTTCCTTTACTTTATTTATGATACTGGTTTCTTAAAACAGCCCTTCAAACAGTGTTACAAATAATAGTCAAACAAGAAGTCGTCCAATTTTAAACCAACAACCCTTGGATTAGGTTCACTTAAGAATCTCTATTGGCGCTATTATGTCCGATCGGTATATACATTATTTAAAACAACCCTTGTCCTCATGAGCGTCCCATACCGCTCGATAAGTACTTGTTGTGCTAATCTGGACGTGCTCCCACCACAACAACAACGGTGCCAATCTGGGCGTCATCCTCACGCCACGGCAAAACAAAACTGCAATATCCAGCTGGGCTAATCAGGGTGTACTCCCACCACAGCATCAGCGGTGCCATCCTGTGCGTCATCTCACGCGTCGGCAACTGCCACATAATGCCAGCGCTAATAAGAAGAGAGACTTGAGAGAAACCATACCGAAGGTTTTGGACAAACATTCTTTCCTATAGCAACCAATTTAACTAGACATTCTTTCCTACTTGTCAAACATATGCCGAGTTTCTTGGGGTTAAGCCCCTTGGTTTCGGTCCGTGTTTTCTTTTCATAAGGTAAATAATATATTCCTATGGTCTCGCATATGCAATGATGTATAACTTGAAATTGCAATACTAACTTGTACCATAGCTCCGATTGATCCGATTAGTGGAGACATAACATGTTCCGCAGAAGTTCCACCGTTACTTGTACCAGTTTCATGATCATTAGCGCCTTGGGTTCGAGCACGCTTTGGAGCCATTTTTTTTGTACTACACTTATGTTATACACTTAGAACTTTAAATTGGTCAATTTCCCTAGTAGTCTCCTTGTTTCCAAAGAGAGTGTATAATTTGAACCCTCTTCAACTCGGATTCACACTTAGTGTTGTTGTTCTACATCTAATTTCTATACATCAAATAATTGCTAATCGTAATTAATCAGAAATTAAGTGTGTAAAGTATGAGTGAAAGTTTAGGACTGCATTACTTTTATGCATGACATTTCTAATCCAATTCTAACTTCTATTCTATACTTCAACTAAATCAATTTTTAGTGTTATTCAAAATTCTACTTAATCTAATTGACAACAAAATTGTTGAATGATAATTTCATCATGTATAATAAGAATATGATGAGTTCTCTTATGTATTAACTTTCAATTAACTATACATAAGTTAATAGTGAAGATGTACTAACTAGAGAGAGTAGGTATACTTAGAGAGATTAGAGTAAGAGAAAACATACACACACATCTTCTCTAAAGTTAATTGAATCTTAGTAATCCCTTAGAAAGATTAGAGTAAAAGAGAACACACACATATCCTTTTCTAAAGCTAATTGAATCTTACTAATCTATTAGAGAAATTAGAGTAAGAGATAGCACACACACACACATAGTTAATTGAATCTTACTAATCTATTAGAGAGATTAGAGTAAGAGATAGCACACACACACATAGTTAATTGAATCTTACTAATCTATTAGAGAGATTAGAGCAAGAGATAGCACACACACACACATATCCTTCTTTAATTTAATTGAATCTTACTAATCTATTAGAGAGATTAGAGTAAAAGATAGCACACATACACACATATCCTTCTTAAAACTAATTGAATCTTACTAATCTATTAGAGAAATTAGAGTAAGAGATAGCACACACACACACATATCCTTCTTTAAGCTAATTGAATCTTACTAATCTATTAGAGAGATTAGAGTAAGAGATAGCACGCACACACACATATCCTTCTTTAAGTTAATTGAATCTTACTAATCTATTAGAGAGATTAGAGTAAAAGATAGCACACATACACACATATCCTTCTTAAAACTAATTGAATCTTACTAATCTATTAGAGAAATTAGAGTAAGAGATAGCACGCACACACACACATAACTAATTGAATCTTACTAATGTATTAGAGATATTAGAGTAAGAGATAGCACACACACATATCCTTCTTAAAACTAATTGAATCTTACTAATCTATTAGAGAGATTAGAGTAAGAGATAGCACACGCACACACATATCCTTCTTAAAACTAATTGAATCTTACTAATCTATTAGAGAGATTAGAATAAGAGATAGCACACACACACACGCATATCCTAAAGTTAATTGAATGCTTAATTAATACGCACCTTATTAGTCCACTAGAGTTTTTGCTCTCTTAGTGGTTTGTGGACACCTTCTCTCTAAGAGAAGTGTGAGCATGGATGCTCTATTTATAGCAAAAAATAAAACGTCTAACTTTTTTTCTCCCAAAAGTTTTTTTTTTTAAAAAAAATTTTATTAAAAAAATAAAATTTTAAATTTTTTTTTTAAAAATAATTTGTTAAATTTTTTTTAAAAAAAATAATTTGTTAAATTTTTTTTAAAAAATAAATTTTTAATTTTGTTTTAAAAATAAATTTTATTTTTTTTCCCCAAAAATCATACCCGCGTTTTTGGTACCCTTGTGGTTCCCATCAGCTTGACCAATTTGTCATTATCATCAAAAGATAAGGCCACACAGTCCCCCCCCTCATTACGATTAGTCAAAACTAGCCTCTCCTTTTCATGTGACAGTGTGTCCCACTTTGTCCCCTCCTATGTGAGTCCAGGTGAGTCCATGTGCTTTCATTTGTCATCCCTGTGTATTCTTTTGTCTTTATAATTATTTTATTTATTTTCTTAATGATAATTTACTTTACATTTTTAAGTTAAACTTTACAGTCTTATATTAACTTTACAGTAGTAAAAGAAAATTCTACAATCAGTAAATAATTCTTGCAATAAGTTAGTTAGTGATTCATATAGCTAAACATGTCAGAATTTTGTAGCGTAAATTTTAAATTCTAGGTTTTCTCAACCTACAATTCATAATTTGAACTCGAATATCTTAAATAATGAGTGATGGTTAAAAAAATTCAAATGCGTAATAGAACTTGTGTGAAATTTAAAAGTAGAGACCTTACAATCTCCCCAACTTAGGATTTGAGATGCCCTCATCTCAAGAACAGTGAAGGGTAATCCTTAAGAAGGGATGTCTCATCTTCCCAAGTAGCATCTTCTATAGGGAAATCCTTCCATAAGATAAGATTTTCTTTGATGGATCTATTCCTAAGCTTTCTCTCCCGAGTTTCTAGGATAGTATCAGGTTGGAGTTGTAGAACATCTGGAGCAGATAAAATGATTTGCTCATCATTAAGGACATGGTCAGGGTTATATACATAAGGTTTTAACAGACTTACATGAAATACATCATGCGCTTTGATATGAGAAGGAAATTTTAGTCTATAAGCTTGATCACTTACAACCTTGATTATTTCGTAAGGTCCACAATATCGGTAGCTAAGTTTCTTATACCTTCCGAGAGACAGATTGCTCTTTTTGGGCTTTACTTGAAAGAAAACTTTGTCACCTTCTTTGAAAATCCGATCAGATCGTTTTAAGTCGCGTACTTCTTTTGTCGATCTTGAGCCGCTTGAATATCCCTTTGAATAGCTTTGGTTTGAGCTTCCATTTCTTCAAGCATTTTCTTTGAGGCTTCTACCCTTATAGTGGGGTCAGAAAATTTAAGAGGTGATAAACATTCTTGACCATAAAGAGCATTAAAAGGTGTCATTCCAATACTTCTATGAGTAGAGGAATTGTATGCATACTCTACCAAGGGTAGGTATTGAATCCACTTGCGAGGTTCTCTATTGCAGTAGGCTCTGAGGATGTCTTCAATTACTTGATTAACTCTTTCAGTTTGAGGATGATAAGCAGTACTAAAACATAACTGGGTTCCAATAGCTTGAAACAATGATACCCAAAACTTTGAAGTAAACTTGGCATCACGATCGCTAACAATCCTCTTGGGTAAACCATGAATTCTAAAAACCTCCTTCACAAACAGATGAGCAATATCTGAAGCTGTAAAGGTTGTCTTGACTGGGATTAAGTGAGCCACTTTAGTAAGCAAGTCGACTATGACCATGATTGAATCATAGCTAGCTTGGAAAGAAGGAAACCCGGTGATAAAGTCCATGCTAATACATTCCCATTTCATTTGGGGAATATCTAAAGGATATAATTTACCTGGCATCTTTAGTATCTCTGCCTTAATCCTTTGACAAGACAAACACTGCTTGACATAGCGAAGGACATCACCCTTCATACCTTGCCAATAGTAACTTTTGCAAATTGCATTGATGGTTTTGGCATAACCTGGATGTCCTGAAGTTGGGCCATAATGTGCTTCATATAGGATAGCATTCCTTAGGGTAGAATCCTTAGGTATGCATAGTCGATTCCTATAGTAAATTTTCCCATCTTCTAAGGAGTAATGTAGAGGTTTAGGCTGATTTGATGTACCCTCTCTTCACGTAGGATACTAGCAAGCCTCTTGTAATGTGCATCTCTAATAGCAGCATCCGAGACCTTGTCTAAAATAGGGTTGTTAGCCATGGAAATTGCCCACAGAAAAGCTTTACGGCTTAGGGCATCTGCCACAACATTATCCTTACCTGGTCTAACTTTAATATCAAAATTATATTCGTGCATGAGCTCTATCCATCTCCTCTGTCTCATGTTAAGGTTAGGTTGGGTAAAAATCCACTTAAGGATCTTGTGATCTGTTACCAATTGGAATTTGCGTCCCAATAGATAATGTCTCCATAGCTTGAGAGCATGAATAACTGCTAGCAATTCTAAATCATGTGTAGCATAATTCACTTCATGAATCCTAAGCTTTCGAGAAGTATAAGCTACAGGACTTCCTTCTTGAGTAAGGAGTCCTCCTAATGCAAGGTTACTAGCATCTGTGATCACCTCGAGTTCTTGGGTGAAGTCTGAAAGTTTTAAGAGAGGTTCTGAAGCAAGATACTCCTTAAGCTGTTTGAAGCAAGATTCATGTTTTTCTTCCCAAAGTATCGTAGTTCCTTTCTTTAGCAAGTCGGTTAGTGGTGCAGCTTTAAGAGCATAGTCCTTTACAAAGATCTTGTACCACCCTATGATACCTAAGAACCCTCTGACTACGGTTTGTGAAGTGGGTTGAGGCCATTCAACAATATCTTTGACTTTGTCAGGGTCAACAGAGACTCCTTCATGTGAAATGATAAACCCAAAGTAACAGACCTTAGGGGTAAAGAAGGTACATTTGCTTTTCTTTGCATACAACTTATTTCGGCGTAAAAGCTCTAACACTTTCCTAACATGTCCTTCATGCTCTTCCCCTGATTTGGAATAAATTAAGATATCGTCAAAGAATACTAGAAAAAAATCATCCAAGAATTCTCTAAAGATATCGTGCATCAGACGATTGAAATTTGCAAGAGCATTCGTAAGTCCGAAAGCCATCACTGTAAATTCGTAATGACCATAACGAGTGTTGAAAGGTGTTTTGGAGATATTAGCCTCCTGCATTTGAATTTGATGATAGCCAGATTGAAGATCGATCTTTGTGAATATTTTGGCTCCATGTAATCTGTCCAGCATCTCATCAATACGAGGAATTGGATATTTATTATTGATGGTAACCTAATTTAAGCCCCTATAATCTATGCAAAGTCGAAGAGAGCCATCCTTTTTCTTTTGGAAGAGAACAGGTGCACCCCATGGAGATGTACTAGGTTGGATAAAACCTTGCTCAATCAACTGATTGAGCTGCTCCTTGAGTTCTATAGCCTTTGGAAGTGACATCTTGTACGGCGCTCTTGAGACTAGTTCACTACCTAGAAAAATTTTGATTTCATGGTCTACCTCCCTAGGTGGTGGTAGTTCTGAAAGTTCAGTGGGGAAAACACCCGAAAATTCTTCTAGCCACATTGGTTCAGGGTTGGAAGAAGATTTTTCTACTTTGGAATCACTACTGGCGCTATTATGTCCGATCGGTATATACATTATTTATAAAAACCCTTGTCCTCATGAGCGTCCCATACCGCTCGACAAGTACTCGTTGTGCTAATCTGGATGTACTCCTGCCACAGCAACAACGGTGCCAATCTGGGCATCATCCTCATGCCACGGCAAAACAAACTGCAATATCCAGCTGGGATAATCAGGGTGTACTTCCACCACATCATCAGCGGTGCCATCCTGGGCATCATCTCACGCCTCGGCAACTGACACATAATGCCAGCGCTAATAAGTAGAGAGGCTTGAGAGAAACCATACCGAAGCTTTTGGACAAACATTCTTTCCTATAGCAACCAATTTAACCAGACATTCTTTCCTACTTGTCAAACATATGCCGAGTTTCTTGGGGTTAAGCCCCTTGGTTTCGGTCCGTGTTTTCTTTTCATAAGGTAAATAATATATTCCTATGGTCTCGCATATGCAATGATGTATAACTTGAAACTGCAATACTAACTTGTACCATATCTCCGATTGATCTGATTGGTGGAGACATAACATGTTTTGTAGGAGTTCCGCCGTTAATTGTACCAGCTTCATGATCATTAGCGCCTTGGGTTCGAGCACGCTTTGGAGCCATTTTTTTTGTACTACATTTATGTTATACACTTAGAACTTTAAATTGGTCAATTTCCCTAGTAGTCTCCTTGTTTCCAAAGAGATTCTATAATTTGAACCCTCTTCAACTCGGATTCACACTTAGTGTTGGTCTTCTACATCTAATTTCTATACATCAAATAATTGCTACTTGTAATTAATCAAAAATTAAGTGTGTAAACTACGAGTGAAAGTTTAGGACTGCATTACTTTTATGCATGACATTTCTAATCCAATTCTAACTTCCATTTCTATACTTCAACTAAATCAATTTTTAGTATTATTCAAAATTCTACTTAATCTAATTGACAACAAAATTGTTGAATGATAATTTCATCATGTATAATAAGAATATGATGAGTTCTCTTATGTATTAACGTTCAATTAACTATACATAAATTAATAGTGAAGATGTACTAACTACAGAGAGTAGGTATACTTAGAGAGATTAGAGTAAGAGAAAACATACACACACATCTTCTCTAAAGTTAATTGAATCTTACTAATCTATTAGAAAGATTAGAGTAAAAGAGAACACACACACATCCTTTTCTAAAGATAATTGAATCTTACTAATCTATTAGAGAAATTAGAGTAAGAGATAGCACACACACACACACATATCCTTCTTTAAGCTAATTGAATCTTACTAATCTATTAGAGAGATTAGAGTAAGAGATAACACACATACACACATATCCTTCTTAAAACTAATTGAATCTTACTAATCTATTAGAGATATTAGAGTAAGAGATAGCACACACACACACACACACACACACACACACACACACATATCCTTCTTAAAACTAATTGAATCTTACTAATCTATTAGAGAGATTAGAGTAATAGATAGCACACACACACACACACATATCCTAAAGTTAATTGAATGCTTAATTAATACGCACCTTATTAGTCCACTAGATTTTTTGCTCTCTTAGTGGTTTGTGGACGCCTTCTCTCTAAGAGAAGTGGCAGCACTTCGTGAGCACTATAGAGGCAATCTCTATGTCTAAAGTGTGAGCATGGATGCTCTATTTATAGCAGAAAAGAAAACGTCCAACTTTTTTTCTCTCAAAACATATTTTTTTTTAATTTTTTAATTTTTTATTTCCCAAAAATCATACCCGCGTTTTTGGTACCCTTGTGGTACCCATCAGCTTGACCAATTTGTCATTAGTATCAAAAGATAAGGCCACACAGCCCCCCCTCCTTAAGATTAGTCAAGACTAGCCTCTCCTTTTCATGTGACAATGTGTCCCACTTTGTCCTCTCCTATGTGAGTCCAGGTGAGTCCGCATGCCTTCATTTGTCATCCTTGTGTATTCTTTTGTCTTTATAATTATTTTATTTATTTCCTTAATGATAATTTACTTTACATTTTTAAGTTAAACTTTACAGTCTTATAATAACTTTACAGTAGTAAAAGAAAATTCTACAATCAGTAAATAAGTCTTGCAATAAATTAGCTAGTAATTTATATAGCTAAACATGTCAAAATTTTGTAGCATAAGTTTTAAATTCTAGGTTTTCTCAACCTACAATTCATAATTTGAACTCGAATATCTTAAATAATGAGTGATGGTTAAAAAAATTCAAATGCGTAATAGAACTTGTGTGAAATTTGAAAGTAGAGACCTTACACCCCCCCCAATAGCAACATCGCTATTGCTCAAGGAGGGGAGGGGTCTCGCTGTAGAGAGGTGAGCCGATAGGGGTAGTTAAAGGGCAAGGCCAAGGACATCCAAAGGTAAAGTGAAGCCAAGGCAAGAGAGGAGAATTCAAAGGCCCAAGGGGAACTCCGGGCTGCCAAATGGAAGGGACAAAGAACCAAGGTGTACACCATGCAAGTGTTTCCAAAAATCAAATGTGCCAAGTGTTGGCAATGCAAACAAATTTTAAAATAAGCTCTAAGTGAAGGCCACCGGAGGAGAAACTCATCCATTTCTCTTTTTTGGACCTCCTAGAGGCACCCCTATAAAAGGATCTAAATGCGAAAATTTGGGGGCTTTTTTGCGTGAGTGTATGATTGGAAGCTTGAAGCTTGTGTGGTGCTAAGCTTGCCATTGAAGCTGCATACTTGATTGTACTACTCCCCATGCAAAAATACCACTTATTTGCACATATCTCTAGTGTTGCTTCTCCCCATTCCCCTCCTTTTCTCTCGCTCTTCGTGTATTGGCCATGGCTTGCAGAGGGTTTGCCTGCAGCTTGAAAGGTGCTACCAAGAGGGCATATTAGGAGTGTTTTGTGAGTCGGAAAGGGTGAGTTGAGTAGTGTGGGTGCATTTGTGCTGTGGGGTGTTTTTTGCAAGGTGTGAGATAGTTGTTTTGTATGCTAAAGTGGAGTTATTAGTGCAAATCCCTGGGCTATAGAGAGGCAAACATTTTGTGTGCTTGGTAAGTTCCCTATTCCCCCTTTCCATCTTCTGGTACCCCCATCGAGGAGCTATCTGATTCTCCAATTTGCGGTTGAAAGTGGTGTTTTTTAGCGGAAAAAGCGGTTGGCTGATGGTCGAGATGTTTGATGGTCAAGTTTGAAGCTGAAAGAGATGTTGGAGCCAGGTTTTGGCCCCATATTTACGGGCATTGAAGATCCCAAGGATTGGTTAGCAGATTTTGAATTATGGTTGCTGTCGATGCAAATGTGAACGAATTCAAAAAGGTTACAAACGGTGCCGCTGTTGATGCAAGGACGAGCCAAGGTGTGGTTCGATGGTTTAAAGAGCAATGATCGAGAATCATGGCAAAGGTTGCAGAGTCATTTTCTAGAGCAGTTTCGAGAGGTGATTACCGCACAAAAAGCCGGTGTAAGGCTGAAGGCGGTACACCAGGATGTAAGTAAAGATTTCTCTATTTTCATTGAGTAATTTGAAGTCTGTTGGAAGCAATTAGAGATTGCTACTGGGGTCAAAAGCAATCAATCTTTGAAGCTGTCAAAGCTGTTAGAGTGCTTGCATCTGAGGATTAGAGAAAAGGTCGAAGATGGTGCAGATACCTATGAAGACATGGTCTATCTAGCAAAGATAAAGAGTAGAAAGGTGAAGCGGAAGTTGGAGTTAGGAGTGTTAAATACAATAGATTATATGCCTGTTGCGGAGGTAGCGAAGTGCTCTTGAGTCCAACCTAAGGTGATTCCAGTTGTGCAAAATGCAAGGCCTGTGGAGGTAAGACCTACTATTGGTTATGTTCCTTGGAGGTTTCCAGTTTGTGATGTGCATGTGCCAAGGGTGGAAGAGCTTGTCAACGAGGGTAAGCTCCATGTCAAGGTGAACCAAGATGCAAAAGTGATAGCGGATGTGGAGGTTCTAGTACGGATTGAAGAGGTAAAGCAGGTTCTTGTTGAAAGTTTGCATGAAAAGGTAGCAGAATGCAATCGAGATGCAAATATCGAGGGTTCAGAAGCTTATGAAGAAAGTTTGCAAAGCGGTGAAGATGGTCAAGCTTTTGTGGAGCAGCAAGTGGGTGCAGATGCTGATACGGAGTTTGTATATGATGCTGATGCCGATGAAGATATGAGTTCAAGTAGCAAGGAGACAAGCGAGGAGAATAGTGCCGATGAGTCCACATCCTATGATGAAGAGACGGAACGTGATGAACCTGAGCTGGTAAAGGTAAAGCCTCCCTCTTATATGTTTGATGATATGGTAATAGCCCATGTGCAAGAAGAGCAGGGAGCACAGCAGGCCGAGATGATTGATGAAAGCCAAATGGTGCGGTCTAGACCTACCGATGATGGAATGCAGGTGAAGGTGGTATGTGGTGCCATGCTAATGGCTGTGCTGATGAAAGTAGCGATGGAGGGTGCATGGTGGCGCAGCAGATGCACCATTTTGCCAAGGGTGATAAAGCGGCCATGTCTAGGGAGGAAATTGAGATGGATGCAATAGAGAACGAGTTTCTCTCTTCCATAGAGGAGCATGATGCAGTGGTAGAAGAGGTGATGGAAGAGAAGTTGGTTGAAGTTGATGAGCAGATGGTGTTGGTCGACCTTGAAGGGCCGGTTGACAAGGAAGGGCTTGATGATGTTGGAATTGAGTGTGTGGCCAAAGAGGAGGTTGTGATGCCAAAGACAGAGGAGATTCCGATGCAGCAGAGACATGTCCAATGGTGGAGAAAGGAGAATCTCAAGCAGTGGCTTTGCTTCCAGTGAAGGTATGTGAATTATGGTTGATGAAAAAGATGGTAGATACAACTCTATGGAGGCTAGTTCAGCAGGTACAGGGGTATACGCTCAAGGCCTTCACATTATTTGGTTGGGAGGGAGGGTCAGACATGTGTTGTAGCTTGGTGTCAGGTACATGTTTTTTTATGATAATATGCTTGGTGTTGCTTGGTATAGAGTAGACAGGTTCCAAAGGAATGCATGGAGTGCAGAAGGTAGGCTATGGGCAGTCTACACACATGGTGGTCTAGGTGCTTGGGTACGACACTATGTTGAGTAGTTGCAGATGGGTGAGAGATATCAAAGGTAGGTGTTTGATCCAGGTGGAAGCTATGTGATGCAGGGGGTGGGGCAACCCACTTGAAGGTTTGGCAATAGAGTGCAATAACACAGTGTACATATGGTTTTAGTTTTCTCATAGTGTGTGCCAAGTTTTGCAATTAGAAAGAGAATAAAGCTTTTATGTGGTTGAGCATAAATGCTCAACAGGGGGTGGGCAATGACGGTGCATCCAAAGTGTGTCGACTCTAGAAGGTGGCATGGGCAGATGTATGGAGGCAGGCGGAGTCATGGCAAAGGACTGGAGAAACTAGGAAAATCATGGGATGGCAGGTAGCGACAGAATTGTATGCATGATGCGGCTTATAGGCCAAGAAAAGCTCCATGAGCGGCTAATTTGGGTAGCAAGTGAAGGAGATGCAAAGTGCAGCTTCTGGGTCTAGGGATGAAGAGCTTGAAGTGCTGAAGGAGCAGGTCCAGACGGCTCATCAAACCGAGCTACGGAGCCCAAGTTATTGAAGGTTGAAGTTTTAGTGGTTTGTAGATTCTTGCCAGACAGGGGAGCTAAAGACAGGTGATCCAAGTGGAAATTGAGGTATATATGTGTAGAGCTCAATTCATGGAGCCTACCTGTCTTTTCGGATTGCGGATCAGAGCTATGGTTTGCATTTTATGGCCAGTTGAAGTTTTTTCGAGGACCGGGTCTGAGCCCACTTGGCCACATTCGAGAATGTGCCATTTGGAATCTTTTGAGCACCAACAAAGTTCTAGAGTGAGGCGTGCATCATACGGAGATAGCAGGAAGTGACTGCATGTCAAACGGAGTCCGGACCAAAAAGTTACAGCAGTCGGAAGATTGGGTGTCTTTGTCCAAAGTTGGTTGCAGATGCTTTGATCGATTTTTGCACCCTCAGTATGGGGTATTGGGAAATCCCGAAATGCGGTCCGAGCCGGGAATCTTCAAGTCAGCACGGTGAGCTTGCGGCCAGATTTTATGGCTCGGCAAATGGACCATCAGGGGCAAATGAGCAGGAAGGGCAAGAAAGGGGAAACAAAGTTGGTTTTTTTTTTTTTTAAAAGAAGGTGGTTTTTCAAAGCCTTGAAGGCTTGAGCTTCATGGGACGCCATGTGGCCGAGTGGTTATCCCACATGCACAGTAAATAGAGGGGATGCCGTGGTATATTAGCAGGAGCGTGAGGTCTTTTGGTATCACAAGAGGGGAGAGAGAGAGGAGCTCTTCCTCCCAAGGGCTATGGCGTGCGTGTTGCGGCCCTACCGGGCGCTACATGGCGTTTGATGTCGATTTTGGCGGTGCAGAGGTGGTGGCATGCCCATGGGCGCTCGCATGGGGTGAAATTTCACAATGATGATGTGGCAGTTAAGGGCTGGTGCCCACGCCCGCTAAGGGCCAAAGTTTTTTAGGAAAGGGGTGTACCCCCCCCCCCCCTCCCCAATAGCGACATCGCTATTGCTCAAGGAGGGGAGCGGTCTTGCTACAGAGAGGTGAGTGACAGGGGCAGTTAAAGGGCAAGGCCAAGGACATCCAAAGGTAAAGTGAAGCCAAGGCAAGAGAGGAGAATTCAAAGGCCCAAGGGGAACTCCGGGCCTCCAAATGGAAGGGACAAAGAACCAAGGTGTACACCATGCAAGTGTTTCCAAAAATCAAATGTGACAAGTGTTGGCAATGCAAACAAATTCTAAAAGAAGCTCTAAGTGAAGGCCACGGGAGGAGAAACTCATCCATTTTTCTTTTTTGGACCTCCTAGAGGCACCCCTATAAAAGGATGTAAATGCAAAAATTTGGGGGCTTTTTTGCCTGAGTGTATGATTGGAAGCTTGAAGCTTGTGTGGTGCTAAGCTTGCCATTGAAGCTGCATACTTGATTGTACTACTCCCCATGCAATAATACCACTTATTTGCACCTATCTCTAGTGTTGCTTCTCCCCATTCCCCTCCTTTTCTCTCGCTCTTCGTGTATTGGCCATGGATTGCAGAGGGTTTGCCGGCAGCTTGAAAGGTGCTACCAAGAGGGAAAATTAGGAGTTTTTTGTGAGTCGGAAAGAGTGAATTGAGCAGTGTGGGTGC
The DNA here is from genome assembly GCF_014529385.1 of Adiantum capillus-veneris. Classification (NCBI taxonomy): domain Eukaryota; kingdom Viridiplantae; phylum Streptophyta; class Polypodiopsida; order Polypodiales; family Pteridaceae; genus Adiantum; species Adiantum capillus-veneris. The sequence continues at coordinate 158,912,327 of NC_140945.1, forward strand.
ATTTGTGCTGTGGGGTGTTTTTTGCAAGGTGTGAGATAGTTGTTTTGTATGCTAAAGTGGAGTTGTTAGTGCAAATTAACCAATTTGAAGGTTTTATTTGAGAGGTTAGGGGTGCTGTGGAATCCCTGGGCTATAGAGAGGAAAATATTTTGTGTGCTGGGTGTGGTCCCTATTCCCCCTCTCCACCGTCGTAAAACTACATCAGCACGGTCCATGTTCATAACTCTGAAGTCAAGGGTCATCGTATGATCTTGAACAATAAGCTCAAACCCTTGAACTACTGTGTCCCATACTTCTTTATCATTCCCAGACATCTGCTCCACCACATACTTGTGAGAGTAGGGAGTCTGTGTAAGCTTCAATTTCTTGACTAGCTTATAGTTCAAGAAGTTATGAGTTGCACCATCATCCACTAAAATATGAACACGTTGTCCATTAATAGTGCCATGCATGCGAATCAAATCATGGGGGCCAAAGGTGGGCTGCCACATTGAAGCAGGCACACAACACTTGTGCTTTTCTTCCATATGAAGAACCTCTACAACACAATATTTAGGAGATGAATTTAATGTGAGGCGTTGCACTGTGTGCATGGCCTTTTCTTTGCCTTGCAGAAGAGGACAATCTTTCTTGTTATGTTGGTCCGAAAGACATCTAAAACACAAATTGTGTTTCTTTGCACACTCAAAATCAGCAGTGCTAAGAGATCCACGCGGAGTATCTCGTGATTGCTTAGGCTTCTTAGCCTCTTGTGGGCATGGAGAGGTAGATTGTCTCTTGTTCCTCTTGGAATGTGTCCGAGATCTACCTCGCCATTGTCTCTTAGCCACATTGCTCTTAGCAAAAGTATTCTTAGAGTAGGGAACATTTCCTTTCCTCTCTTGGTCATCATCATATTTTTGTGCATGACTAATGGCTTCTTCCAAAGTTTTTGGATGCTGCGTCTTGACATGAAGACGATAGTCTTTGTCAAGACCCCTATTAAAACCCCGTATCTTTTGGAATTCATCTAGACCTTCTAGTTTTAATATGATTTCTCGATACTTTGAAAGGTACTGTGTGAGAGAGAGGCCAGACATGTGGCATGCATCCCATGCTAACCAATTCTTATCTTCTTCATTGGAGTCCAAAAACTCTTTGGAGAAAAAATCTTGAAACGTAGCCCAAGACGGAGGACGAGCATCTATTGGAAATGTCATCCACCACTTATAGGCATTGCCTTTAAGAGATAGATTGTTTCCACAGCCATCTTTATATCCCGGGCGTGTCTCAATCTATGAATATCACTCCATTTGTGTAAGAACGTATTGACCACATCCTTGTTGCGATCACGCTCTTCCCCGTGAAACTCAAGAATGGTGATATTCTTAAGTAATGCATTGCTACCTTCTGCATCTTCTGGAACACTTGTCTCTTGGACTCCTTGAGTCGTGCGAGCTTGGTTCCCTTGAACCGTGCCACTTGTGGCTCCTTGAGTTGTCTGTGAATTCATAAATTTCACAAGTAACTCTGTAAGATTGGTAACATTTGCATTGAGTGCAGAGAGGTTTCTTTCACGTACGCTTTGGCGATGTTCCAAAGTCTTGAAAGAAGACATATCTACAAGCCCATGATCTCCTAGATCATCATCATCATGCATATTAGTATCAGCAGCACCCTTGGTGCCCTGATTTTGATCTACGTGCTCAAAATCAAATGTGTGTGTAGGTGGGATATCCTTACTGGCCATGGTAAACGCAAAGAGAGAAACAGAAACGACAACTTGTACCTTGAGAAATTGAATTCTTTGCGTTTTGTATGCTCCGCGATTTGTGTTGCATGCGAACCTCGCATTGTGGGAACTTGAGCGCTTCACTTGTCGTTCCTTGTAAGAACACCGTTCATGATTCTTCACAAAAACTCGTCGTTTTTGTGAAGGTTTTTCTTCACTTTGAAGATACCTCCTTGAGGAAAAAAGAATTTTTGGAGGAAAACTTGGCTTCCTCCAAGAAGTGAAAAGGAAGGGTAAAGTACTTCCTTGAAGTTTGAAGCATTCCCTTTCCTTCTAGTTTTACTTTCAACACAAGTAGACTATCTTTCCTTGTTATATACAACAAGGGTCAATAGCTTGATGGTAAAGTATTGGCCTCTAACCCTCATGGGGTGGGTTCAATCCTCCTTCATGCAAGGGTTAAGCGAGCCTTCCTGCGTGTAGCCAACGGTTCTAATGAAAGCCTCGGTGCCATCGAGTTGCCGGTCGAGTTTTCCTTGGTCACTCGCTGTGGATGGCGTAGATGGGGCGGTCGCGGTCGGCTGTCGTTGTCTATCCACGCTCTGCTCGCACGGGAAACTATGTCTGCTTTCTTTTTGCTGCACAACGGAGACATCGCTGTCTGCGGAACATGGGACGTCGCTGTTTGTGGAACGTGGGAGAGAAGCAGGGCGTCACATGCACATGCAAGCCGCTTTTAGCCTCCTCCCAAAAATAGCTCGAATACCAGTGAAAGGGAGGCGGTAATGCGTGTGCCAGTATCCATCCAGCCGTGCTATCTTTTAGCCTCCTCCTCGCGTACACACTGTCCGACCATGTAGGTGGCCTTGCCCATAGGACCCATGTCCTTACAAAATCCATAGAGATACTTTCCCATTTATCGTGAGGAATCTCTAGTGGATGCAAGAGATTTCCTGCCTTTAGGCACTCTGCTTTGTTAACTTGACCATTTCTGGCAATGCAAGACATAGTCTTGAACAAATCCATGTAAACCTGGCTAGTAAAACTATCGCCGTAAGAGAGCATAAGTCTTCTTAATTCTTGGGTGTCCTTCACTTGGACTATCGTGACATTCATAAAGAAATTGACGCTGAATGTCCGCGTCCATCGGTACACAAACTCTCCTCTTGTGAAGTAGGTACCCATTATTGATGGAAAAATTATTCCACCTCTGTACTTCATCCTTCAATAGAGGAGAACTGGGCGTGGAGGTTAATGACATACTATTGGAGTGATAAGGATTTCTCATTTTCACATTTCTCCACACATTGGAGTATACATAGTCATGCTCATATTTACCCTTAAGAGGATCAAAAACTCACTTAACTCGCTTCGAATTTCCGTGAATAGAAGAGAGTTAATCTCACGCATACGACTAAGAGCATTAGCCACCACATAGTATTGTCCTTTACGATACCGAAGCTTTACGTCATACTCCCGAAGAATCTCAATCCACCTGGCCTTTCAACCCTTCAAATCAATTTCTTGTGTAAACCAATTTATACTTTCATGGTCAAACACAATCTCAAATTGAGCTCCATGCAAATAATGCCACCATGTCTTTAAGGCAGACACTATTGCATAGAGTTTGCATTCGTAAGTGGAATAATTATGTTGTGTTGAATCAAGCTTCTTGCTTTCAACTGCAATTGGCCTCCCTTCTTGTAGAAGGACTGCTTGAATAGCACAATTACTGGCATTCGTTTCCAAAACAAATGGCTTCAAACGATCCACAATAGCTAGAATAGGATCTATAGGTAATGCATCCTTAAGAGTATCAAAACTTTGCTACTGAGCGGCACCCCACTGAAAGTTTTCCCCCTTGGCTTTCAGTTGATCTGTCATCGACACATCAATGTGAGCATAGTTTTAACGAACCGTTGATAAAAACCTGTAAATCCAAGAAAATCTATAGCTCTTCCAGATTTTTGAAAGTAGGCCACCTCCGAATGGCATCCACTTTGGATTGATCCATGTGCAGCTCAACAGCCAAGATAACATGCCCTAGATAGTGAATTTCCTCCTTGAGAAAATCACACTTTGACTCATTGGCATATAACTTGTTTGCTCATAGCAATTCAAACACTTGCCTCAAATGTTGCAAATTCTCTTCCTCAGAGGCACTATACACGAGAATGTCATCAAGAAAAACGATAACAAACTTGCCCAAATACGGTCTCAAGACACTATCCATTAGCGTTATGAAGGTAGCGGGTGCATTGGTTAACCCAAAGGGCATAAACAAAACTCGTATTGTCCAAACCTTGTTCGAAAGGTAGTTTTAGGTATATTAGCAAGTCAAATGCGTACTTGGTGATATCCGGACCGCAAGTCTATCTTAGTAAAAATACAAGCATGAGTAAGCTTGTCAGATAACTCCTCCCCTAATGGTAATGGGTACTTGTTCTTAACAATTACCGCATTCAAACCATGTGAGTTAACGCACATGTGCATGCTACCCTCCTTTTTCATCACCAATAGGATAGGAGAAGCTCATGGCAAAGAAATAGGTTGAATAAACCATCTACTGAGATAGTCAGCAAGCTAACGTTCCACCTCAAGAGCTTGAGAATGGCTCATTATGTAGGGTGGTTTGCTAACTGGTTTACTACCTGTAAGCACGTCTATGCTATGTTGCACAAATTGTGTTAGGGATAATTTTGGTGGTATCTTTAGGAAAAACATCTTGAAATTCCATTAATAACTTTCTTTAATTGACTAGAAACTTTTTCTTGTTGAGGAGAGAGATTAGTAGCCATTACTGGGAGAGAAGAGAGAAAAGTGTTGAGGAATTTTCAATTCATTCAATATTTGAAAGAAAATGACACAAGGTGTAAGATAAGAAAACTTCTTCTATTGCATTATAAGAAATGAGCTTCATAAACTCTATTGTACATATAAGTGGTGAGGAAGGCACATCCTTCTCTCCTAACAACAACACATGTGTGCCATGGGATCCAAACATCGGACTATTAAGCTCGTAGCTACGCTTAAGTGATGGTCCTACACTATGCAACAATTCTCGGCCAAGTATCACATTTTCCGCTCCATATTCATAACCTCGAAATTCAAGGATATGGCATAACCTTGAATTTCCAATGGTACAGCTCTCACTTGAGTGTCCCACACCTCAACATCATAGCCGCTCATCGTCATTACGTTGTAACGGTGAAAACTTGGAGTTTGGGGCAACTTGAGCCATTTTTCTAACCTGTAGTTAATGAAATTGTGTGTAGCACCATCATCTACCAAGATACTCACTTTGTGTCCTTGAATAGATCCATGCATATGCACTAGCTCATGTGGACGGAAGGTCTGCTGCCACATGGAAGCTGTTATGCAACATTCATGCACCACCTCGGTGCGTGTTACCTCCACATTGGAGAAACATGAGGAAGACTCAAGGGGCAACAACTGCACCATGTGCACTGCTCTCCCTTTGCCTTGGGCAACAAATTTTCCCTTGGGACAAGCCTTTTTTCCATAGCCACTTCCTAAGCATTGAAAACATAATTATTTCTTTTTTTCCTTCTCAAATTATTTTGTAGAAAGAGGCCCTCTAGACCCCTTGGGTTTCTTGGCCGCCTTTGAGTTGGCTATTAGAAAATTTCTCATATTGTTCCCATGTTGTGTGCTTGTATTATCATGTGTATTGTTAGGCACGTGAGTACTGTGTGGTGTCTTATCATTTGGATCATCATGGATGTGAGCTTGCACTATGGCCTCCTCAAGTGTTTTGGGGTCTTGAGTCTTGACATGCTTCTTCAGCTCTAGCATCAGACTGTAGATAAACCCACACACTTGTTGAAATGTATCTAACCCTTCCAACTTGAGGATGACATCCCGATAGTGCAAGATATATTCCGGCAATGATTTATGTTGTCACATGGAACACTTATCCCAAGTCAACCAATTTTTGTCTGCCTCATTTGTGGGCAGAAATTCCTTTCTAAAGACAGCCTCAAAGGCTGTCCAAGTCTGTGGTACAATGTTCTTCTCCTTGAGAGACATCCACCATTTATAGGCCTTGCCTTGCTTGCAGTGCCCTAAATGCATTCGGAGTACATAGTAGATTGTGAATTCCTTCCCACTTCCTGCGAAAGATATTCACCGTATCCTTATTGCGCTCTCTTTCCTCTCCCTTAAAAGTTGGTGGCATTGTATTTTTCAACAAATTTTCCACCTCCTTTTGACCCTATCCCTGACCAGAAGGAGCCTGTCCCTAATTAGCTACTTGCACATGCACATGTGTATCAACAGAACCCTTGGCTTGCTGTTGCATAAATTGCACTACTAAAGTGGATAATTTACCAACATTTTCATTCAAAGATGCAAAATTATTTTCCATCACAAACATGCATTTTTTAAGTACTCAAAATTCCTGAATATCAAGCAATTCGTAAGCGTCATCTCCTCCCGTAGCTGCGTGGGTACCCGCTGTGAGAGTATCCAACCACGAGCCGTTATTGGGAGGATCACACATAAGGTGCTTGAAATCAAAAGTCCTATTGATGTTGGAATCCATGGCGACTATGTGCAGTGCTAGTAAGAGGAAGAAGAGTACCTTGACTCAAGAAGCTCGTAACCACAATATGCATCGTAGATGATGCGAATAATTAGCTGTGCTAATTGCGTCTTCAATATGTAAATGGTTGGTGAAAAAAAATTTAGCGTATTTGATCGGCAAGTCAAGTCACACAAATGCACCGCTTTAGTGGTTGGAGTATACTTTTGTATCCCTGATTCAAAGAGGTCGTCGTATATTCCTCCTGTTATCAATTATATAAAAAATCGAGCATTAGGGCACCGATGAATAGATTGAAATTGACTAGAAATTATTGTAATTTTTGAAAAATCACAAAAATATGGTGCCCTTAATCTGCAGCTGTTGATAGATGATACTCTGTATGCCTGGCTTTGGTGGCCCAAGGCAAATAGAATGAGAAGGTGAGAAGGGATTTTCTCTTGTGGGCACCTGCGCTTAGCACCTTTAATTTCCATAAGGCCCTTGTCCTTGGTCGTTCCAATGAGAAAAGAGGGGAGTAAACTTGCTATGGTGAATGCGGCCGTTTGCTGTAGGGAGAACGAAAGAGAGGGCGCTCACTGCGTTGCTCTATGGCCCATGATCAAGTGACGAGAATCACCCAACTCCTCAAGGCAATCTCAGTGAGCTCCTAGTTCGCCCCAAATCTTCCCCCTCGTTATGATGCCCATGTTACCATATACATGTGGTAGTGATGTGTATGAACACACTAGGACCGCCGGGGCATTTTTTCCCTCTTTAGGAGGTTTTTTCCCTCGTGCATTATATATACGCCCATCACTCTAGGGCTATCTATCTTTTCCATTGCACACTAAGTAACACACTCTCCATTGTGTGCCTTGAGCTTCCTTCATCTTCTCCAAGCTGTGTGTATTTCTCTGCAACCCTAATTCCAACAATTGGTATTAGAGTAGGTCACGTCCTCTCGGGCTTAGTCGCCAGCTGCTCTAGCATACGCCTGCTCACTTTCTCCGATTTCAGTGAGCTTTGGAAAGCGTTCGCAGGTCAAAAAATATTTTGGGCAAGCTCATAGAGCTTGGTCTGCTCAGAATTTTGATTTGGGCTCATTTCGGCCTCCGTTTCCACTACAGGCAGTACTGCACAGGCTATTTCGTCATTTTGTGCAGAAATTCTGTCAGTGCCGTTTTCTGCATAACAGGTGCCTTACAGTTTTCTACGGTTTGTGCTATATAGCACGTGTTGTTCCCGCTCCACTTCTCCTATTTTCGGGAAGTTTTCACATCAGGTGCAGCATTTACCATGGCTCACAAAAACAACACAAATGTGTTCAAGATGTTTGCTGCTGAGGACAGGTTGGATGGGGAGAACTACCCTATGTGGGCTTATATGATGCAACATGTTCTTGTGTCAAAGGGTGTCTGGAACATTGTGCAAGGAATTGATGTATGTCCTGGTTCTGAAGATGTAGGCGATGTTGAGGATGTTGCAGGTCTTGTTGCAAGGATTGTAGCTATTAGAGTTGTTTTGCCTACGGCAGAACAAGCTTGTTGGGATGTTAAGGATGCGCAGGCTCATGCATTGATTGCATTTTCTGTGAAGCGCACCATTGTTCCCCGTTCAGCAAAATCAGCAAAACGAGCTTGGGATATTCCAACAGGTCTTTATGCAAGCCGCAATGAGGCTAAAATTGCTTTGCTGCATAAAGAGCTGGAGTCGAAGATTATGCATGAGGAAGATGGTATGGAAACTTTTATTGCTAGTGTCAAGGATATCAATGAGCAACTTATTTCTGCAGGTGAAGTCATTTCAGACAGTTCCCTTGTGCAAACTGTTCTTGATGCCTTACTAGATTCTTTCCAGATTTTTGCTAGTACTTGGAGACTTATGACCCAAGGAAATCCAAAAGTTGTCAAGTTTGATGCATTATGCACATTGCTGTTGCAAGAGTCACTTTCCAGAAAAAACAGGACTAGACAACGTGCAGTTGAACAGGCTTTTATTGCTTCTCAAAGAAAGGGTGGTAGCAGCAATGCAGCCACTTCTTATGGTTCTGCTACGAGTGGCAAAAATTCTGTTCCTAATGCTTCTGCTGGCAGCACTTTGACTGGAAATTTTGGTGATAAGGGCAAAAAGAAGATGCATTGCCATTATTGTAAACCCAATGATCACTTGATCAAGTCGTGTCCTAAGTTGAAGGCCAAAGAGGCTAAGAAGAAAGAGGGTGGTTCCACTGCAAATGCTGGTTCCACTAAAAATGCAGCCATTGTTGAGTCTTCTGTGAAAGGAGACTGTGTTGCTGATGTTGATGCAGAATGGGCTTTTAGCGCAGAGTGCACTTACAATCCTGCTATCCATGATGCATGCTTGTCAGTTGCTGCAGATTCACATGTGTGGTATTTCGATAGTGGTGCTACAAAGCACATTACCTCACATCATGAATTTTTTACCTCTCTCGAGTCAGTGCCTCAGGGGAATTCAGTCACTTGTGCCAAAAATGCCTCTTATCCAGTTCAAGGAGTTGGAAAGATTGTTCTCACTGCTGCTGCTAATGGCAGTTTCTTCACACTTGTTGATGCACTTTATGTACCTAGGATCAAGAAGAATCTCTTGTTTGTATCCACACTTGCTAGACTTGGACTTGTAGTCAAATTTGTGGATGACAGATGTACAGCTCATGATCTCAGTTTTGGTGATGGAATTGTTGCATCTGGGCTATTTCAGATGCAAAACTTTGGCATGCACGCTGGTCATCTGAATTTTGCCAATTTGCTGCGTTTGCAAAAATCTGATATGGTTGGTTCTTTGCCACCTCTTGAAGCACCTGTCAAACATGCTTGTGAAGGCTGTATTTTGGGTAATATGCAGTGTTCTAAGTTTCCAAAGGATGGTTCAGTTCTGGCCACATGCAGGTTGCAGCTTGTGCATAGTGATGTTTGTGGGCCCATGCAAACTCCGTCCTTGGGAAATTACCTGTACTTCGTGACTTTCATTGATGATTACTCCAGGCATGCATGGGTATTTCCGATTAAAGCGAAGTCCGAAGTTTTTATGTGCTTCAAACAATTTCTAGCTATGGCTGAAAATGTCTCGAAATGTACTATGGGCACCCTCCGTTCTGATCGAGCGGGGGAGTATATGTCTCATGAATTTAATGTATTTCTGGCTAGTCGTGGGATAAAACACCAATGTACAGTGCCTTATACACCTCATCAAAATGGTGTTGTTGAGAGGAAAAACAGGTAACTCACGGAAATGGCACGATGTATGGAGCAACCAGCGTGGAAGTGGTGGATGATGAATGGTGGTAGTGCACCCACCCTTAAACGCCTAGCTGCTAGAATCCTAGCCCAATGTGCATCCAATTCAAGTTCTGAGAGAAACTGGAATGTACATATAAATATGTACATTCCACCATCAGAAACCGCCTTCTAAATTCAAGAGCTGAAAAATTGGTGTATATGTACTGCAACCATCGGCTATTGGCAAGAGTGACTACAAAGAGGAGATGCCGCGCTGGACTTATGATGTAACCAATGATGAGGTGGACGAAGACAGTGAGCTGCAAGGGGAATCTCATGAAGTAGAAAATACATGTACTTTAGAAGAGATTGAAGAGACGGTGGTTTAATTAATATATTATCGAATCCATTGAGTGACTTCTGTTTAAGTTCAGAAACTATTTATCTTATAAGCTTTTTTTTATATTTAGTTTAAGGTTTAGACATTTGCTTAATAATAAACGAAGCCCTTAAAAACCTTTACAAGGCCACAAATCACTATTAAAGCTTCATAATATACAAAGCCCTAACAAATCTTTGCATTATCACATATCATAATTGAAGCTGAAGTGTAGACAATTCACAATTCACTAATAAATTCTCACAAGACAACGAGTAAATGTTTTCAAATGTTACAAAAACTATCCAAGTGATAGTGAAATATTTGTGAGAATATCTTCATTCTCCTGTTCACGCCGACCTTTAAGCTTATTATAGTCTTCAGACATTTTGAACATTGCATATAGCTTTTTGGATATCTCAAACTCACATATAGCACAATGAAAGTTATTCATCATGCTTTGCATCAAGCATGATATATGATACATATGTCCGCATGGCAAGCTGAAGTGACCACACCACTCATGAAAGAATGATCTACATATGGGGCAAGGACCACCGTGCTCACCAGAAGCTAGAGGGGCCTCAATAGATGTTGGGTGCTCAATCAATGTGGCAGCATTTTGTTTTTTTATAGTCGCCTCTAACTCTTTTACGTGGCGAGATAGCACCTTCACCTCCCTTTGCAAGTCTCTATTTAGGGTTTCTTCTGCATGAGAGCCTTGTGTAGCTTGTGATGCTTTCCTGAGTTGAGTTTGAAGCTCCTCCTTAACTTGGTGCACTTCCATTGATGCACCTTCTAGTGCCAATGACATCTCTTGCCGTGTGACGGTGATTGAAGTATTGCGAATGTCCTCAACCGTCATGTGAGGTGTCCTTGAGCTAAAGTCCACTACTTCACCCAAGACATAATGCATGTATAATATCTTGGCAAACCACAATGGACAATCCATATGATGCATAGGATGACCCATAACATCGAGATATATGTTCTCTCCGTTGTCTCGTATGTCTGCATTAATGCATTGTGATAGCTTGAGTCGGCCTTTCTTGATGTTGTCATCTGCAAAGCCTGGCCATATGGATTTGACCATTTCTCGGTCAATCCTAGTGTTCACCTCTTTCCATTGTGTACCCACTGGGTTGGCCCACTGGGAGCAACGAGCTGCAATTCGAGCGGTGTCGTTCACTCCACCGCCTTGACACATGGATTTGAGACGCTCAAAAGCGCGCTTAGCCCTTTGATTATCATTATCCATATCCTGATTAAACACTATACCTCAGTTACGGCATACAAACTTAATGATAATCAATTGCTATAAGAGTAACCACCATTTTACGACAATCAACTGCTATAATTTTAACCACCACCATTTTACGACAATCAATTGATATTAGAATAACCACCATCTTGTTGAGATGTCGAGCTCTACACCTTGAGCTGGCATCCACTACGGGTCTTGGCCGCTTACGGCATTTACTCACTGGCGCGTTAGGTGACCGACACGGAGGATCTCTGCCAGTGATTCTACAGCTGGACTACACTTATAGTGCCAGCCTAGTACGCTTCTAGCGAGCTCACACTTAGTGACCGCATGTACATATGTGCTACTTTTCAGCTTTAGCACTTAGTCATTTTGTACTCTCTTTTCTGTGAAGAAGAAGAAGAAGCTTTCCATCTCTGTGTGCTTTGTGCTTGTCTTGTGTAGCTCTCTTGCATCCTCATTCTTTACATGGTATCAGAGCCTGGTGCAGGCAAGAGAGGCTAAGAGAGCAAGAGCATCACAATCCCTTCGTTCGCAATCCACGACCAGATGCCGAAGGCGCCTCGAGCAGCAAAAAAAAATTTAGGGGTTTTTCGCACAAGTTTCTGAACAGGTCTCCAAAGTGCAGTATACAGAGATTTACTGTACAAGTACAGTGGTTGTGAAACGCTTAATTGTGGACACTCGTTGAGTGTAGAAAGTGTTACAGGAACCACGATAGCAGGTTCAGCAGATTTGCAGGTTTTTGCAGATTGCAGCTATTTTGTCTTAGTGCTTCAAGATGTCTGACGGTTTCAGTCAGATTGTTACTGAGAAGCTTGAGAAAAATAACTACTCTGCATGGAAGTTCAGAATAACAAATTTCCTAAAAGGAAAAGGTTATTGGGACTATGTAGAAGGAGACAATGAAAAGGAACCAGAGATTCCCGAGGCAAATGCTACAGTAGAACAAAGGAAAGCTTTGAGGGACTGGCATCACAGATGGCATGATGGGCTATCTACAGGATGCTGAAACCCCCGCCATTGCATGGAGAAACTTAGGCAGAGTGTTCGAAGTGAACACCAAGGCCAGGAAGCTTCAACTAAAGTCGGAGCTAAATCAGGTTAAGAGGAACAACCTCTCAATCAATGATTATGCCTTGAAGATCAAGAGTATCATTGAGGCTCTTGGATCTATTAAAGTCTCAGTGGAAGACGATGACATTGTCCGTGCATGCTTGGATGGTCTAGGAGATGAGTATGTACATTTTAGGTCTTCCATGAATACAAGAGACGACATCCCCGTGTTCCAAGATTTGATTTCTATGCTTATTCTTGAGGAGAAGAACCTTGACACATCTTCTTCTCATGGAAGAAATAATTCTGAACAGGCCTTCTATTCTAACTCCAACAGAGGTAGAGGTAGAGGTCGTGGTCGAGGCCCAAGGGGTTGCAGGGGCCAATTTCTGGAAGGTCAATCAAATCAAAACAATACAGGTGGCAGGGGAAACCAGTCTCAAGGCAGGGGGAGTCAAAGAGGTCGTGGTGCAGGATCAAGCAGGCAGCAACATACTCCAGATAGTAGAGAATGTTGGACTTGTGGTGAAAGAGGTCACATGTCACGTGACTGTCCAAAGGGAAAAGCAAGTAGAAAGAGAGAACAGGGCAACTATGCATCTAGTAGCAGAGATGCAGATGACAACAAAAACGAGCGCATGTTTGTTATGCAGCATGTAATGAATACAATGACTGCAGAGAATTCCACCCAAGATGATGTTTGGTATGTGGATTCAGGTGCCTCTAATCACATGACGTCTCGTGGAGAGTGGTTTAGAGATATGCGCAAACCAGATGTGTCAGGCTATGTGCAGACAGGAGAGACACAGCTCACCCCATTGCTCATGTAGGGGACATACCTCTAAATACGAAGAGTGGGAAATCAAAGTACTTAGCAGATGTACTTCATGTCCCAAACATTACAAAGAATCTTGTTTCTGTTGGACAAATGGTTGAGCAGGGTTTGCAGGTTCGCTTCAATCCAAATGGCTATTATGTAGAAGATTTCCAGAATGGCTGTAAGCTGATCACAGAGGGCAAATGTGTGGGCAAAATGTTTACGCTGAATGTAGACATGCCTGAGGTAAAAGCTGCATTATTTGCACAGGGCATAGGTGTTGTGGCTGATGTTGACATTTGGCACAAACGCATTGGCCATGTCAATGAGCAGAGATTGCACAGCATGCAATCAAAACAGATTGTAAAAGGTTTGCCCAAATTCAAGGTGGATGGTATGCATAAAGTGTGTGCAGCATGCCAGTTTGGAAAACAGTCAAAGGGCTCATTTCCACATGAGCGCAATGTATGTAAAAGGCCACTTGAGGTGGTGCACACAGATGTTTGGGGTCCAACCGATACTGCAAGTATACATGGTTGCAGGTATTATGTCTCTTTCATTGATGACCATACAAGGAAAGTATGGGTCTACTTCATGCGTAACAAAAGTGAAGTGTTTGGTCACTTTCAAGACTTCAAAGTCATGATTGAGAAGGAGACAGATATGCAAATCAAGACAGTGAGGTCAGATGGAGGGGGAGAGTACTTCTCCAATGATTTTTCAGATTTTCTGCGAATGCATGGTATACACAGGCAATTTACATGCAGATATACTCCATAGCAGAATGGGGTCGCAGAAAGGAAAAACAGGCACATTGCAGAGGTTGCACGTGCATTGATGAATGAGAAGAACATGCCTCATCATTTCTGGGCTGAAGCTGTAAATACACTTGTGTACATTATGAACAGGACACCTACAGCTGCGGTGCATGATGTAACACCTGAGGAAAAGTTTACAGGTACAAAGCCTGATTTGGCACACTTGAAAGTGTTTGGCTGCATAGCTTACGTGCATGTACCAGATGAGTTGCGTAGGAAATTGGATCCTAAAGCAGAGAAATGTATTCTTGTGGGATATTCCCTTGAACAAAAGGGGTACAGGTGCTACAATCCTACTACACGAGAATTACGAGTGAGCAGAGATGTAGTCTTTGATGAGATGAGCAGCTGGTACAGTAATGCACATGGCACTATTGGGGCTGATGTAAAAGATGATGTGGTTGTACAAAATGTGAGGCCACAGTCACAGGTTTTGAGTGGACCACAAGAGTCCTCTTCTCGTGGCTCTGTTGAGAAACCATGGAATGGTAGACTACGTACGCAGGTTACTCCACCAACAGGTACAGGGAATGTATCACGAAAAGGAAAGGAAAAGGTTGATGAACCTCCCTTTATGGTTGATGCATCGTCAGGTTTTTCACATGTAGACATGGATTCAGATGGTTTTGAACAATGTCTTGATGAGGAATTTGGAATTCCGGCTGTCAGGACACCTAGTGTAAGGAAAGTACAAGAAGATGCTAGAGGGCAAAGGAGTGACCAAGGACCGCGCAGATCTAATAGAGTCAGAAATCCAGTTCAGAAATTGACTTATGATGGGTATCTAGCGCATCACGAAGCCTACATGGCTAAGGTGATACAGGATGTGGAGCCCACATGTTTTGAGGATGCAGTTGGAAATGTGCATTGGGATGATGCAATGAATGAAGAGATGGCTGCATTGGAAGCAAATGACACATGGGAGTTGGTGCCATTGCCAAGTGGCAAGAAAGCTATTGGCTATAAATGGGTGTATAAAACCAAGCATAAGGCTGATGGTAACATTGAGCGTCACAAGGCAAGGCTGGTCGCAAAGGGTTATGCACAGACGTATGGCATAGACTATGAGGAGACCTTTGCTCCAGTGGCAAAGATGACGACTGTGAGAGCTGTCATAGCAGTGGCTGCATCTAGAGGATGGATTATGCATCAAATGGATGTAAAGAATGCCTTCTTGAATGGTGAGTTTCAAGAGGAAGTGTATATGGATCAGCCACCTGGTTATGTCGATCCAGGTTACCCAGATTATGTATGCAGACTTCTCAAAGCTTTGTATGGTTTGAAGCAGGGCTCTAGAGCATGGTATGACAGGATTGCCAAGTATCTTGTCACTATTGGTTTTAGGAGAGCTCATGCTGATCATTCACTCTATGTACGTGAGAGTGATGTGGGGATTGTGGTCATTACCATATATGTAGATGACCTTATTATTGTTGGTGACAATGCTATGGAGATTGACCATGTGAAGGGTCTTCTCAAACAGGAGTTTGAAATGAAAGATTTGGGCGAGTTGCGCTACTTTCTTGGCATTGAGGTGATCAGGACTCCAGAGGGTGTATGGCTGTCACAAAGACAATATACTTTGGACATGTTGTCAAAGTATGGTATGGCTGATTGTAAGCCGATTTCCATTCCCTTGGATGTGAATGCAAAGCTGAGTGCAGAGAAGGGTGATGTTGTTGAGGATGTCAATATGTACAGGAAGATGGTGGGTAGTCTAATCTACTTGACTATCACAAGGCCAGACTTGAGCTACACAGTAGGCTTGGAGAGTCAGTTCATGCAGCTTCCGAGGAAGCCACATTTGGATGGAATACGACGCACACTTAGGTATGTGCAAGGGACTCTTGACTACGCATTGTTCTATGCAGCAGATGCACCATTAGCATTGTATGCGTATACAGATGCAGATTGGGCAGGTAGCATTGTTGATAGGAGATCTACGAGTGGCTTCATGTTCTCTTTTGGGAGTGCTGCTGTTACTTGGAGCAGCAAAAAGCAGCCTACGGTTGCTTTATCGAGCACAGAGGCCGAGTACAGAGGTGCAGCAGTTGCGGCATGCGAGGTAGCTTGGCTACACACATTACTTGAGGACTTGGGAGTGCAGGTGGACCAGCAGATTGTCATTCATTGTGACAACCTCAGCAGCATGCAGTTGGCTAGGAACCCAGTGTTCCATGCTAGGACCAAACACATAGAGGTCCATTACCACTACGTTCGAGAGCGAGTGTTGGCGGGCGACATCGACTTGGTCTACGTCAGCACAGAGGAGCAGATAGCGGATATCTTTACCAAGGCCCTCGGAGCTGAGAAGCTTCGACGTTTCCTGACTATGCTTGGACTCTGCGACATGCAGAGCTCGAGGGGGAGTGTTGAGATGTCGAGCTCTACACCTTGAGCTGGCATCCACTACGGGTCTTGGCCGCTTACGGCATTTACTCACTGGCGCGTTAGGTGACCGACACGGAGGATCTCTGCCAGTGATTCTACAGCTGGACTACACTTATAGTGCCAGCCTAGTACGCTTCTAGCGAGTTCACACTTAGTGACCGCATGTACATATGTGCTACTTTTCAGCTTTAGCACTTAGTCATTTTGTACTCTCTTTTCTGTGAAGAAGAAGATGAAGCTTTCCATCTCTGTGTGCTTTGTGCTTGTCTTGTGTAGCTCTCTTGCATCCTCATTCTTTACACATCTTACGACAATCAATTGATATAAGAGTAACCACCATTTTTTAAATCAATGAATGACAATCAGTGACTCCACGTGGCTTATTGCTTGAAACTTAAGAGAAAAAACAAAACTCATAGAAAATTTGTTGTCTATTGAGATATAACAAAGTGCTTTTATTACTCATACATCATCCATGGCGCATAATACCCAATTTTTAAAAGTTCTTTTATAAGTCAAAAGTCTCAGAATACCCTGCTTCATAAAGTACATCATATATCCATAAAAAAAAAGGCTACACTCATTTCAGAGGGAGCGCGTAAGCATCGTTCTGGCTGGGCTTCAAATCTTTCTAATTCTTCGTCCAAAAGTGCCAAGGTCTTTCTGTCTGTGGATTTCTTCCTCACCCAACCTTCCACAACAATCCTAGATATGACTTGTACCTCCACTGAAACCTTATGTTTTAACCAATCTGTGCTGTAGTAGACAGAGAACTCTCCACAAAACTTACAAAATTTCCATATCACCCATCCTATGGCGTACACATCTGTGGACTTGGTCCATGGGCATAAATTCTTGCCATCTAGTAACTCAGGAGCTCGCCAAGGATGAAGCTTTTGCCAGTTTTCATCGGTATTGTTGGTCTTTTGTGTCTCTAAGCCAACACGCAGAGTCAATCCCCAATCAATTATTCCAATACGGGGAGTGAGATCCTTGGTAAAGTCCAACATGATGTTCCATGGATGGAGATCATTGTGGATCACTCCCTCGTCATGTACGAATCACAATGCCTTCACCAAGGCATGGATCAACGAGGGAGCATGATTGCACAGGCTCTTGATACGTGTTTTCTTGTCTTCAGAGGGCTGCTCCCATTTAAAGTCTTTAGGGATCTTTCCTTTCCCCTCTTGATGCGCTACAAGCTTCTTGAAAGAGCCATGTGGAAGGGGCACTATCTCCATAAGATCACCTAAAGTTCCCCCATTGAAGTAGGGGAATATCAGAAACCATGGTAGCGTTACAGAGTGGGCAATACTCCTCACAATCCCTCTATGGTTGAGATCTACCCCACTTTCTGATGCAAAGCTTTTCCACTGATGCTTGGCCTGTCCTTTGAACTCCTTGGCACAATAAGTATTCGTTGCAGGAAGGAAACTGATCCCTTTGATTTGAACTTGCCACCCTGTGCCATAAGCCCCTGACCCAAGTTTCTTGTTCTTCTTAATGGACTTATTTGGAATGCCCAAAGTCATACTACATTCAGAATTGTATATACTGCTCTCCAGGTGACTGGCAGAAGCAGTAGAACCCGATGTTCCCTCAATGGCAGCCTCCTCAATAAACGGTTCTCCAACTTGGCTGCTCCCCATAACTCTGGTGATAGCCATTTGCATTTTCTTGCTTAGGCCAAACTGTGTGTCTATATGGGATGCTCGCCTTGACCTCTCCTTTTCAGCTCTCCATCTCGTGTTCCAATGCTCTAGCTTACCCTTGTCTACTTCTTGAGGGCATTCCTCTTTCAAATCAGAGGCCACCTTGGGCAAATTGCCCACCCAACTGCTCAGTAATGAGATAATTGATTTGATTGTTTTGTCTGGATATAACAACAACATTTTACGGGCAATCTCATTGTATAATGATTGCAATCTAGACTCATCTGCAACAATCTAGACTCATCTGCAACAATCTGCGCTATATCTTCGGGATCTAGTGC
This sequence comes from Adiantum capillus-veneris, assembly GCF_014529385.1. NCBI lineage: Eukaryota > Viridiplantae > Streptophyta > Polypodiopsida > Polypodiales > Pteridaceae > Adiantum > Adiantum capillus-veneris. The sequence goes on from NC_140945.1 coordinate 158,930,538, forward strand.
ATTGACGATTGTAATCAACAATTGTCTAATTTTCTTTTTGAACTCTATCATTGAAGTAGCAGAAGGATCCATTTTGCTTGCAATGGTATTATTGCAAACAACAGATTGTGAAATATAACTATGTGCCACTGCATTTGGATCTTTTCTACGTGAAAGAAAAAGTGCAATATAGACCATAGATCTCGTACGCTTTTGCAGTGACACACCTAATCGCAATTGCAACCATGTGCCAATGCCTCACCGTACAACAACTTACAAACAGATGCTCCTGTCATTCTAGCAGCAACACACCTAGTCGCAATTGCAACCATGTGCCGAAGCATGAATGACTGGGAGCAACATAAAACATAGTCACCCTACGCTTTTGCAATGACACACCTAGCCGCAATTGCAACCATGTGCCAGTGCATCCATGCACGGTGACTTCTTTCAAACAGATGCTCCTGCCATTCTAGCAGCAACACACCTAGTCGCAATTGCAACCATGTGCCGAAGCATGAATGACTGGGAGCAACATAAAACATAGTCACCCTACGCTTTTGCAATGACACACTTAGCCACAATTGCAACCATGTGCCAGTGCATCCACGCACGGTGACTTCTTTCAAACAGATGCTCCTGTCATTCTAGCAGCAACACACCTAGTTACAATTGCAACCATGTGCCAAAGCATGAATGACTGGGAGCAACATAAAACATAGTCATCCTACGCTTTTGCAATGACACACCTGGTCGCAATTGCAACCATGTGCCAGTGCATCCACGCATGATGTCGTCTTTCAAGATTCAAGCATATGAAACATTATGAAATTATTTGAGCACACATTCATGCATTAGATGCTACCGTCAATCTAGCAGCAACACACCTAGTCGCAATTGCAACCATGTGCTGAAGCATGAATGACGGGAAGCAACATAAAACATAGTCATCTTGCATTTTTTCAAGGACACACCTAGCCGCAATTGCAACCATGTGCCAGTGCATCCACGCACGTTGACTTCTTTCAAACAGATGCTCCTATCATTCTAGCAGCAACACACCTAGTCGCATTTTCAACCATGTGCCGAAGCATGAATGACTGGGAGCAACATAAAACATAGTCACCCTACGCTTTTGCAATGACACACCTAGCCACAATTGCAACCATGTGCGCATCCACGCACGGTGACTTCTTTCAAATAGATGCTACTGTCATTCTAGCAGCAACACACCTAGTCGCAATTGCAACCATGTGTCGATGCATGAATGAATGGGAGCAATATAAAACATAATCATCGTACGCTTTTGCAATGACACACCTAGCCGCAATTAAAACCATATGCCAGTGCATCCACGTACGATGATTTGATAAAAGAAATTTTATACCTTTAAGTTTTAACGCAAAAAACTCAAAAGAACATCAATAAAATAAGGAAGGGATTAAAAAATTACTTCTACCCTACTTTGAGAATGTGGAAAGCTTCCAGAAAGTTTGGTGAAGAAGAATTTTCAATGTACCTCTCTTGTGAAAAAGACAAGCACCGGCGTCGCCTTTATATAGCCACGGCGGGCCCGGCGGGGAAATTGCTTTACCCGGCGGGCCAACTACTTAGCCCGGCGGGCCTCAAGCCGGTCTCCAAGTCTCCTTGCAGATCAAAAAAGATGAATGTCAATTAACATAATATTATTTATTTTGCATTTCTATTGTTATTAACCTGAAATTATAGTCTGATCACGTCTAAGCAAAGGCTAAGAAGAATGGGGCAAGAGCAGATGGAAGCCTTGCGGGAAGAGGTGGACAAGTTATTGAAGGTAGTGTTCATAGTCCCAGTGGAGACCACATAATGGGTGACTCCAGTAGTGGTCAGCCCAAAGAAGGATGGAAAGTTGAGGATTTGTGTAGATTTTAAACCCTTAAATGCAGCCACTAAGAAGAACCCATATCCTCTTCCATTCATCAATCCGATCTTGGATTCAGTGGGGTAGGTTATGAGAGGTACAATGTGTGTGATGGTTTTTTAGGCTATTTTCAATTGAAGATTGCTCTTAAAAATCGAACAAAGACAACTTTCATTACGCCATCCGGTTGTTATTGCTACACAGTATTGCCGTTTGGGTTGTCAAATGGACCATCCTTCTATCAAGAGAGAGCAAATTGGGTATTGGCACCCTTCATTGGTAGTTGTGTTAAAGATTTCATTGACAACTTTTGTGTCTATAGCAGTAGGGCTGAACGCCATGAGAAGCTACAGATGGTATTGGCTCAATATGATGAATATGGAGGACAACTAAATCCAAAGAAATTTCATCTAGCATAGCCAAGGGTGAAGTTATTGGGCCATATGGTGTTAGAAAATGGCATTGAAGCTGATCCAGACAAGGTTAAGTCTATTATTCTTCTTCCATCACCTAAGAGTATGAAGCAATTGGAAACCTTTATACACAAAGTGAAGTACATGGCCCGATTTATTCCATTGCCTTCATAGCTCCTTTATCCATTACAGCAAGTGGCAAAGCATGATCCATTGCAATGGGATGACAAGTTTGACGAAGTGTTTCAAGAGGTGAAAGAGGTGTTAGGGGGGCTGTTAGCCATGTAGGCTCTTGATTGGGAGCAAGTGTTTTATGTAAATCCATCAGTAGGGGATGATTCCATTGGAGCCACTCTATTGCAAAAGGGGAAGGATAGCCATTATATGAGGCCAGTGTATTGTGCAAGCCGAGTGAAGTTGGTAGCAGAAAGAAAATTCTCAGAAGTAGAGCTAGTGATGGCCAGTGTAATATTTGCCTGTCGAGATGATTTTGTCATTACTTGCTAGCACGAACTTTTGTTTTCTTAATGAGTTACACCTTTTTCCCACAATTAATTAATGGCACTAACATGTCAAACGTGGTCAAGAAATGGGTAATTGAGCTGCAAGATTTTGAGTACTCTTTCTTAGTGGAAGATAGTAGAAGAGCTACCCTAGCTGAGTTGTTGACTTACAAGGAGAATCCCCTTGTTGTTAAGGAAGAGGTGGTGAAAAGGGTAGTTGAAGAAGTGCCACATATCAACAATGCACATGTGTTGTTCTTTGATGGCTCATACAAAAAGAGCCATGATGCGGCTTCAGGGGGTATAGCACTTTACGATCTTGAGGGGAAGCAAGTATGCAAGAGAGGGTTCAAATTGGATGTGCATAGTAACAATGAGGCCAAATATGATACGTTGGAATCCGGATTACACATTTGGTTGAAGCATGGGATTAGAAGGTTGAGCATAAAAGGTGATGCCTTGTTAGTTGTGAAGCAAGTGTTGGGTGTGGAAGAGCAAGAACACCTCATTGAAGGAAATATGTTTCAAAATAAAAGGCTTGTTAAATGTTTTTGAAGCATGAAGCATCAAACACATTGAACATGCTCTAAATGGAGAGGCACATGAAGCAGCTCAAAGCATGATTGGGGAGCTATTTGTGTTAAGGGCCAATTTACCTCTTTATCATGGCCAGGAAAGTTTGGCTCAAGAAGAGGAGTTTTTGCTAACAGGAATCATTCCGAAGGACATTCACAAGTCTAAGAAGTATGGTTTTGTGCGTAGAGCATCTAGGTACAAATTGATTGGTGATGTCTTCTACATGAAAGGGATTGATCTCGTGTTAAGACGTGTACCTTGGCAGGATGAGCTTTATAAAGTGTTGAAAGAGAATCATGAAGGCACATGTGGTGGAAATTTTTCTCTAAAGATCACCTTGCATAAGATCTTGCAAGAGGGGTATGTACGGCCTAGTTTGCACAAAGATGTTGCAATGTAGGTCTTGCAATCGATGTCAAGCATTTGGGAAGAGAGTGTTAAAGCCAGAAACCATTATGGCGTTTGATGTGTTTGAAAAGTGGGGGGTTGATGCAATAGGCCCATTACCTATCACAAGAAGGGGGAAAAGCTATATTTTGACTGCAGTGAACTATCTCTCTAGATGGGCAGAGTCTACAACAGTAAAAAAAATCACTATGAAGGATGTGGGTAAATTTGTGTACAACGAAATATGTTGCAAGTTTGGGGTGCCACTGGAGCTACTTTCGGATAAGGGGCCAGGATTTAGAGCTAAACTATTATACTTTTTATGCCCAAAAATGAAGATTAGGCACCATCATACCACTCCTTATTATCCACAATGTAATGGCTTGAATGAAAGATTCAATGGTGAGTTGGTACAAATTCTGACAGAGCACCAAGGAAAGAGTTGGGATTTGGAATTGCCTAGTGCATTATGGGCTTACCGTACTTTGGTAAAGATAGGTACAGGGTTTACTCCATTTCATTTGGTATATGAATGATCTAGCAGGCTAGGGGATGTGCAAATTATGTTAGGAGTTTTTAGGAAGAATTGATTGCACATATGTACATACACATGCATGGTGCATCGAATAAAGAATTGCCCATTTTCCAGAGCCAGGTGGTTACGTGGGGCCCACATGTGTACAAGTAGGACATCGTGTACATAGTACATCGATTTTCATCGTCACCAGTATCAGTGTGTTTTTATTTGATAATGAGGAGTTGGTAGAGCGTAAAACTTCTCAAGGAAGCTATTAGCGGGCCGATGCCATGAGATGAGCAGGTGTGTCAACTGCATCCAGTAGCATCAGGAGATCGAAGGGGATCAAGACTTGCACGTGGATAAGTACGGACACAACGGGAGTGTTTTATTGTGATGAATTATGCAAAAACGTCATCATGAGAACTATATTTGGGGGCCACTTCACATGATTGCAGGATGCATTATTGAGAAAAGTTGAGTGCTATGTGTGCGGATGGATGTAGAAGGGTAACAAAAATGCACTGCGTGGCCATTTTTTGGCCCGTTCGGGGTCCGTTTGAGGTCAATCAAAAGAACAAAGGTTCCCAAGGGATAAAGTGAAGTGTGGACACTAAAAAACCCAAGAAAAAACCAGAAAAAACGTGGAGAGAAGAGGAGGAACAACCGCAACTCAATTTTTGCTGTTTTGGGAGAATGTTTTGGCTATAAATTGCTCATCCGAGGTCGGATTTGAGCACTTTGATATTGTAGACTGGGGTTTTTGGACGTTCCAGATGCAATGGAGTTGTCCATTTTGCCAAATTCCTCACTGTTTTTTTGCTACTTTGTCTGTGTAAGTTTCTCATATGAGCGAAGCCTCTGCTCAAATTTGTGATTGTATCTAGCATATTTGCATCCATATGGTGTGAGCTATTTTCCCCATTGGTGACGGACCAAGCTCAATTGTATCTAAGCATCAAAAATATTCCTTCTTTAAGCTAATTTGTGTGTGTTTGTGTGTGTGTGTTGAATGGGCAAATGGATAGTCTCTCTCCTCTCACTCCATTGGTGTGTCCGTTGTCTTAGCTAGGTGGATTGTGTAAGCCGAGTGGTGCCCCATATTATGTCTGTGTGTGTGTATTATCCCAAGAGTGTGTTTCGGGTGATCATAGAGACATTGTGTGTGTTTTCATCCCACTCTGTGTGTGTGTGTGTGTGTGTGTGTGTGTGTGTGTGTGTGTGTGTGTGTGTGTGTGTGTGTGTGTGTGTGTGTGTATTATCCCAAGAGTGTGTGTCGTGTGATTATAGAGGCGTTGTGTGTGTGTGTGTGTCTCTCTGTGTTGAGTGGGAAAATGGATAGTCTCTCTCCTCTCGTTCCATCGGTGTGTTCCCTGTCTCAGCCAGATGGACTATGTAAGCCGAGTGGTTCCCCATAGAGTGTGTGTGTATCATCCCAAGAGTGTGTGTCGAGTGATCATAGAGGCGTTGTGTGTGTTTCCATCCCGCTCACAATGCGTGCCACTGAGAAGTGCATACTTACTTTCAGGGACAAGGAAGAGCGGATCAAATCACATCTCCTCAAGGGAACAAAGTTCTGGATCACTGAGGAGCTTACTCCAAATCAAGTCCAGGTATAAAAAGTGAACTCACGAAGATTCATGAATCTCGCAAGCAAGTTAAATGGGCAATCTACTGTGGAGGAAAATCCATCATTCAGGAGTTTCAAACTCCTAGAGCAGCTCCCCCTCTCACTTGACTCCCATTAGGTTTTGTTTTGTTTTCTTTACCCTGCCTACGAACCTTCATTCCTTAACTGATATGTATCTCATTGCCTTCACATGGCAAGAACTAATGTATTGCTTTTGTATCAGGTCCCATGGGTTATATATGACCTTCGTGGATAATAATCTGATATCTCTCTCTCTCTCTCCCTCTCTCTCTCTCTCTCACACACACACACACACTTACGCACACTCAAAAGGGTTTTCTATGCACACCACACCCTCTTTGTGGGGCTAAGAAGGTGGACACTAATTAGGACTTGTACAAAAAATTTCTCCTATTGAGGAAATAATAAGGGACAATTCAAACTCTTCCCATTTTTAGGTAGAAATTTTAGGCATTTTCAATTCTCACACTAAACCTTGTAAAATTTTGTCAATTTTCTTCAAAATTTTTCCAAGATCTGGAAACTTTAGCTATTTAAAAATTCAAAAAGCCCCATTTTTTTGGAAAGCATTGCCATTAATTAGAGCTTCATGCAAAGAAGAAGAAGAAGAGAAGAATTTATAACACTTTTGGAGCAATCCTAGGAGTGCAACTTTATGTGAGAGGACAGAGGGGGCATTCGAGAGTCTCAATTGCTAGAGAAGGAGTATTACAAAGCTTTGATTTGGAGATGAGAGGTGGACAATATTCTTGGCTCTTATATGTAGGTGCTTCATCCTTGACACCATCTTTGTGGAAACAAAAATATATTGAACGGTTGTGTTGGCCTATGAGAGGAAGAGAATGGAGCCGCTCTTGCAGCCACATAGATTGGGGAGGTGTGTGTAATGTGTGTGTGTGTGTGTGTGTGTGTGTGTGTGTGTGTGTGTGTGTGTGTGTGTGTGTGTGTGTGTGTGTGAGAGAGAGAGAGAGAGAGAGAGAGAGAGAGAGAGAGAGAGAGAGAGAGAGAGAGAGAGAGAGAGAGAGAGGAAGACACCCCTACTACAAGAAACAAATTTAGAGAAGAGAAGAGCCAAGGTTGACTATTGCAAATAGCATCAAAGTTGAGAAAGAGAGGAGATGAGAACCAACTTCGATGGCTAGTCTCTTAACAGTAAATAATGTTGGGTATGCAAGCCCTTGTGCGTCTGAGCCTCGTGGGCACAACCTATAGCAGGCAGTTCCAGTCTGCATGGCCATTGCATGGCAAGCCTAAAAATCTATATGTATGTACACAGGATTACAATATGATATCATAACGTTATTTTTTTTTTCCTAAGTACCGAATCTCTCTCTCTCTCTCTCTCTCTCTCTCTCTCTCTCTCTCTCTCTCTCTCTCTCTCTCTCTCTCTCTCTCTCTCTCTCTCTCTCTCTCTCTCTCTCTCTCTCTCTCTCTCTCTCTCTCTCTCTCTCTCTCTCTCTCTCTCTCTCTCTCTCGCTCGCTCGCTCGCTCTCGTTCTCTGCAGACTCTTCTCGCCATGAGTCTTGCACCTCAAAGGCTTCACCCGCCATAGCTCCAACACCATCAACTGGTATCAAAGCTTGGGTTCATGCTCATGCCGGCACATAGGAGGAGCTTGGTGCTGGCAGGACACCACAAGCTTTGAAACGCAGTAGAGCCTGGGAGCTTCATCATAAGACAAGGCCGAAGCTTGCATAACATTCACAACCCAGACAAGGCCGAAGCCTTTGAAGCGTGCATAACCTGCATGAAAAACTTGCATAACTACTCCCGGTGTTCCAGGGAGCCAGTCGACTGTTTGCAAACTATTACAGGTCGCAAGTTTTTGTTTTTTTTTCAAAAGGTTGGCTGAACACATCAACAGATCTCCTATTAAAGCTAAGGTTCACACATAAGCCCAGTCACACCCTCAAGACACGCCGTTCGTGCTTGGATCAATAGCCTATTGACTCGTAAAGTTGAAGTCTTAGCTCGGGAATATTAAATTGTGGGCAGATCTTGTCAACCCTTCTGCTTCTAAAGCCTGTTTCTACAATACCTTAATACGTGCAAGCAAAGATAGAACTGACACTCAAGATCTATTTGGTACTGCAGATCTAATTGAAAGAGTCTTTACTGGCTTCACAGGCATGTTCAAAGTGCCAAGAAAGCCTTACAACATGCTCAATCACATTGACAATCACAAGAAAGAAGAAGCTTTGCTTTCAAACATTTGGTCCATCAAGAATTTGTAGAGTTCAAAATTGGTTTAACATGTTCAGTGTCATAGGTTTGCTATGATTTTATTTGACAACATTATCATCTATTTTATGTCAAAGGTTTGTTTTAGTTTGTCACGCTTGTCAGTTGTTATCATGTCAAAATTGCCCAGGTATGATAGACACTGCCACATAAAAAGTGGTAAGACCACCCTTTGTTGTTTGGTTGGGTTCTAGTATGTCTCACTCTCATGGTTGTTTGAGGAAGTACACACACACACACACACACACACACCTATGCTATGGTCAAGGGGGGGACTTCTACTCATAGTTTCACGTGATTGGACTCTGCCATGGTCTGTCTATCTTGAGTCCATTGTCAGTGGTTTGGGCTTGAGGGGGGGTTGTTGGGTATGCAAGCTCTTGTGCGTCTAGGCCTCGTGGGCACAACCTATAGAGTGGGCAGTTCCAGTCTGCATGGCAAGCCTAAAAAGCTATATGTACTTACACATGATTACAATATGATATCATAGTGTTATTTTCTTTCTTGAGTGCCGACTCTCTCTCTCTCTCTCTCTCTCTCTCTCTCTCTCTCTCTCTCTCTCTCTCTCTCTCGTTCTCTATAGACTCTTCTCGCCCCATGAGTCCTACACCTCAAAGGTTTCACCCGCCATAGATCCAATACCATCAAATAATGCAACCAAAATGCCAAAAACTTTGGCTGCAAAAAAGGTCAGAGTTGTAAGCAAAAGATCAATCAGAGCATGATAGATCAATCAACAGTTGCCTAGGTAAAGGTATGGGTGCGCTTGGATTATGGCATGCAATATGTGATGCCTTGCTTGCAAAGTATCCCAAGGATAGGAGAAGGTATGGTTGCATGATGGTAGATAGTTGCCCCTTAAAATGTGGAGATAATTTCTCAAGGCTTCTTGCTCCATCTCTGTACAAAAAAGCCCTACACTTGACCTAGGGATGGTCCGTGATGTTGTGAATTCTCATTGTTAAAGAGTACAGAATGTCTCAAAATGCTCATGGAGCCATCAAGGTCGTTGGTGAGGGGCAGGCCATCCGGGACATCCATCTTGCCCCCATTACTAGACAGAATTAGCATGAAGGGCCGTTCGATGCACAACATCTAAACACTCAAAATCTCAGAGGCAGAGTTGACCAATATTAGGTGTCCAGCTTAGCATGAGAAATCATCACCTCCTCCTCTAATCATTGCCAATAATTTCATGACAACTCAACGCTCAAAATAATTGCTTGTGTGCTCCAATGATTGCACACCAAGTCAATGCATGTAATAAAAGAAACAGTAGATGTGCTTTGACCAATCACCATCCTCCACCTCAACACTAGGCCATTGATGACCTACTAATTGACGTAGACAGTGGGACTACACAATCTCTGCAACTAAACCACTATATCCGAGCTTGTGTACTTGGCCCCTCTCCTAGTGACCTTGACGATTGTGAGTGGTCATTTTATGACCATTCCCATAATATTGACTCCCACCATGGCTCCTGGCCTCCGCTGATTGCCATGTGGTGGTGAACATTATGGAGAATGGTCATTAAATGACCATTCCCTACCCCTTCTTGTCGCACCCAAAATGGGAAGAGATGACATGGGATCATTTGATAAGCTTGTTGAGCATCTCTAGCTATCACACTGCCATACCCAAACTCTAGATTTTCTTCTCTCTCTCTCTCTCTCTCTCTCTCTCTCTCTCTCTCTCCTCTCTCTTCGTGTAGTTTTTATGCCTACTCTCCTTGCAATCAAAGGAGAGTAGGCATATAAACACATGCAATTTCTTTAAGGGAAGGAGAGAAGGATGAAGATGAGTCTATATAAAGAGGAAGGCAGAGGAGGTGCTTTCATAGAAAATCTTGGGTTGCGGGAGTCACCTTGATTGAAGTGAAGTCCTTTGGTTGCAAGGCTGCACGTGAGTGGTTTTGGGTTGTGTTGCCCCTGAGGTTTGCCTCTAGCTATGGGTGAGTGTCACTAGACTGTGGGATGTATAAGTGGCTTCAGGGGTGGGGATACCATCCAAGCCAGAAATGCCGCTTGTGCTGGCGACCAAGGTGCACCTACACCTACTGGGAGCCTTGGTTGTGTGTTGAGGTAGCAAACATGCTATGCTGGCAGCCCACAATGAAAGATGTAGATGGAAGGAAGTGTTGAAGAGAGTTGGAGTTCCATCCGCGGATGCAAGCATTTATAGCCACATGGATGGGTACTTGTCTCTTTTGAATATATAAGAAGTAGTAGATAATTAGATCCACTTTTTTTCTATCCACAATATCTTACCGATTGTTGTGAGATAATGGCAAGAATCATATGGGTTTATCCACGCCTTGTAGAGACCTTAGATTGATAGGTTTTGACCTTAGATTGATAGGTTTTATTTGTTTGCTCTTGCATTTCTTAATTTGTGCAACAATAAAAAATCTTCAACTATATTCTCTTGCTATCAATTCAGATCTCAGCCTTGATCAATGAGCTTAAATTGATATTAATGCCTCTAATTTTCATGTGCTTGTGCAAGCAGGACCAAAGATTACTTAAAGGAAGATCTTTTAATATTTGAGGTATCCTCTTGGTGTTAATGTATCCACCAAACAACTCAAAGGCTGGGTAAAGCACACCTTTCAAACTAAGAAGTGCATGGCATTGCTTTGGATGGACACCTCATATTTGATCCCATGCAACCATCATAGCTCTCATCATTCCATATATTTTATATCAACTACCCTTTCTTGATTGGAAGAAGCATCATTTTCTCTCTTTCTCGATTACTCATGAATTTTTTTGTAACACCCTACATTGGAGCTCCTAAGAGTAAATTGTTCATGAAGAAAGGGATCTTCTAGGTCTTCTATATTCATTTATAGATTCTACCTTCGAGGCCTCTTGTAATTGGTGTACAATGGAGGAACATGTGAGGGGGATACTCGCTAGCCACTTTGCACCTTGAGCATCTATCAGAGCCAATCCCTCTTGCTTATATTTTGACCCCTCCCCATAAAACCTTGAGCATCTATTAGAGGCAATCCTTCTACCTTGTATTTTGATCCCTATAGGCATGGCTCCCCATAAAACTTTCCATAGAAAGAGCTTCATTCTTAAGGGCCACTGAGATTCCTAGATGTTGTTCACTATCAACAGTCATCTAGATTCTAGCCACTACTTCCCCCACTATTTATTTAGTGGGAAGAACCAATTTACTTTAAACATAAGGTTGCAGCAGATTGACTTGGTTTGTGGTTTGCTAAAGTTTTTGTGCTTGGGCTATTGCCAAGCTTTCCAATCCAAATCAGCCTAAGCACCTAGCTAAGATCATGGATAGGCCTATTGATTAGAAGTCATTTAGTTCTTTGAGATTGAATTGGAAATCCAACTACTCTACTTCCTTCCCTCCTCTATTGTTTTTATCCCAAAAGTGGGCCATATGTATTAGTCCCTTTTTGTTGACTTTTCCAACGATAACTCTCTTGAACTGAGTGAGAAGATCCCTTCCCACTTTTGAGAGCCAAGAGGACCAGTGTATTATGGAGTTTTTATAATTCTAACTTCCACACCCCACTCTAGTGTCTCTAATGGCTTGGTACATTTTCATACTAGTTCGCTAGTATTACTGCCCAATTTCAGGTTTTCCCATCATTAAGGTGCTAGCAGTTTGAAGAGAGGCTCAACGAAGGACAGATATGGGATCATGAACATATTTAATACCTTCGTCCTACTGTGGAAATCAAGAGCATAAATTCCCATCTTCACATCTTGTTACAAATTTTGTCCATGGAATCTTTGTTTAAGTGATAATCCTATCCCTAGTAGGGCTCCAAGGTGTTGGAAGACCTTTCCTTATGAGATAATTTCTCTTGACCATTCAAAAGGGTCGAATGAGTCATTATATGTCAGAGGGATAATTCTTAATTTTTCCACATTGCCCTTAGATCCATAGGCTGTGGCAAACGTCTAAACAATCTCTAGAGCCTTCCTTTGCAACTCAAAGCTAGTGTTTCAAAAAAGAAGTGAGTCATCAGCAAAGATCTTTTCCAAGAGTTGTTTGTTTTATTAGGCACATATAGCCCTTGAATTTCCCCACTTGCAGCACTTCCCTTTAAAATGGTGGTTAGGGGTGAGATCTAGACCTATTGTTATTCTAGACAAAAAGTAAGGACCCAAATAATCCAAGTTCTCACTGACCTGTTGATATTTGAAGTGAAAAATAAGGCCTAAAGGATTTACTTAGCATGTACCTAAATATTTTTATTTTTCAAAACTCATAATGGTGAGTAGATTATATTATCATAACCAAGAAATTACAAATTCTTGCCGTGAAATCTTCAAAGGATCATAGATACATTGGCTGACATGGGAGCCACCCCATGACCATGAATAGGCCCACACCTTTAACCATGTAAGTTAGTCATTGCGGCGCCAATGGCCTTGTTCCACTCATCAGAGTTCATTCATTTTCCCAATGGTGATAATTGCCATTTTGCTTTCTTGTATTATCTCCATGAACTTAGTTGTTTCAAGGCGATAACTCCTGGCCTTCCAAATGTGTTTAAAGAAACAAAATCTCACAATTTGTGTTACGGTAAGCAGTGCTTGGTTTTTGAAGACCTTCCCTCCTAGGAAGACATTGTTGTTAAAGAATCCTATCTTCCAAGTCTTTGAACCCATTTGCAAATCTTCCCTGCTAGGATTGCAAATCAATGGGCACTGCTGAAAAGGTGAGGGAGGCCTTCACCCTCCATTTTGCATTGCAAGCATCTATCTAGACCAATACCCCTAGCTAGAATCTTAACCCCAATTGGCAGTGCTCCCCATAATATCTTTTATAAAAGGACCTTCATCCCATGTGGCCATTGTGGGCACAAGATGTTCTTCACAATTACCTCCCATTTTGACTCTAGCCCCAATGCTTGTTTTCGGCGCTTAAGCAAAGAGGTACCCCGCGCTCTCCCCAATGCTTGTTTTCGGCGCTCAAGAAAAGAGGTACCCTGCGCTCTCCCTCTCTCTCTCTTTCTCCCCCCCCCCCCCCCCAACACACACACACACACATACACGAGGAGAGGAAGGAGAGTGAGGTATGCTCCTTCCCTCTCCTCTCTCTCATGTTTCCTTCCCCTCTTTCTCTCTCTCCCCCCCTCTCTCTCACGCTCTCTCTCTCACACACACATGCGCACCACATACATTGTGTCTTTGAGAGAGAGAGAGAGAGAGAGAGAGAGAGAGAGAGAGAGAGAGAGAGAGAGAGAGAGAGAGAGAGAGAGAGAGAGAGAGAGAGAGCACATGCATAAACAAAAACACATACAGACATACATGCATAAACAAAGAATGAAAACACACACATTGAGAGAGAGAGAGAGAGAGAGAGAGAGAGAGAGAGAGAGAGAGAGAGAGAGAGAGAGAGAGAGAGAGAGAGAGAGAGAGAGAGAGAGAGAGGGAGAGGGAGAGAGAGAGAGAGGAGAAAACAAAGAGAAAGAGAAAGAGGGAGAAAGAGAAAGAGAATAAAAAACCAAAGAGAGAGAGGGGGAGAAGATGAAAGAGAGAGGTAAGGGGAGAAAACAAAGAGAGAGAGATTAGGTTAAGATTTAAATTAGATTAGGTTAGATTACATTTAGATTTATGTTTATGTTGAGTTTAATATTAGGTTAGATTTAGATTAAATTAGGACAGTATTAAAGATTAGCGAGCTATGTTAGATTTAAGTTAAATTACATTTAGGTTTATGATTTAAGATTGGATTAGATTTAGGTTTATGTTGAGTTTAATATTAGATTAGATTTAGATTTAAGATTAAAACAAGATTTAAAATTAAATAAATTAAATTTAGATTTAAGTTAGATTACATTTACGTTTAGATTAGATTTAGGTTTATTTTGAGTTTAAGATTAGATTAGATCTAGATTTATGCTCGATTTAACATTAGATTAGATTTTAGTGCATGTCAATGAAGGCGCACTTTGCCCAAAGAACAAACACTTGTTACACAACAATATGTATATTCCCATGAGAATCTGACACCTATTAACTCCCACACTAACCATATTCAATTAGCTGCAAATCACCACATGTTCAATTAGGTTAGATTTAAGATTAGATTTTGGATTGAGTTTTTATATTCGAGTCTACCTTTGAAATTACGATAAAAAAACTAGAGTTAGACGAACGGTGATCCCTCTCTTCCTCTCTACGGATGCGACTTTAAGTTGGAAAGCTTTCAACAGCAGGATACTCAGATTGGAGGCCAACATGTAATGTGCTAAGTAATCCCTCAAAGATTAAATTTATGTCCAGGTTATAAGGTTTTTACCTTCATTATGAGTACTGACGAGGATGTGGGGCCGTCCAACCAAAACACCTATTTCTCAACAGGGATCTTATGTCCTTGTAATCGATGCAAGCATGCTGTGTGACGGACAAGACGCGTTTCTTTGCAGCACATTCGTGAATTTGGCGAGTTTGATCCATCTATTATAGATTGAGTTGTTGCCAATTATAACTCATCGGACACTGACGCTGGCCAACAGGCAGCAATCTTGCAACCCAATAGACGTGTTCGCAGGCGCTTGGTCAAGCAGCATACGTGAGGTCACAAGATATAGCCTCTGACAGCTCGAAGGATGATCATGCAGACCACATTCCCAACGAGGCAATGTTTAAGCCCGAGATCAATGAAATGATTGAGACGATCATGGATTCAGAAAGGCTTATCTATGATGATATGAAAAGTGAAGCCGATACGCCATTGTATGATGGAGCACGTGTGTCTAGATTGAAGGCGGTCTTGGTTTTTTTCAACATGTAGGCAAAGTTTGGATGGAGTGACACTATCATCACAATGCTTTTCAGGTAATCTATTACAATGTGTTTACTTTAATAAAAAACTCTAGATGTATAATAATCTGATAGGTTACTTACACAAGTGTACCGCATTTTTTTTGTTGTGTAGATTGCTCAAAGAGCACATACTACTAGCTGATAATGTGATGTAAGATTCCAGAGAGGAAGCAAGAAAGGTCTTGCGAAACTTGGGAATGGATTACAATTTGATTCACTCTTGTCCTAACGACTGCATTCTTTTCAGAGGGGAATACATAGACATGGAGAAGTGTCCGGAATGTGATTCCGAGATATATCGAGTAGATCTCCACAAAACAAAAATTCCACAAAAGGTTTTGCGACATTTTCCTCTGCTTCCTCGCATCAAGCATTTCTTCAAATGTAAGTCCATGGCCGCCCTAACATCATGGCATGAGGAGAATAAATCTTTGGATGGTGTGCTATAGATTCCTGCAGATTGTGCAGCCTGGAAACATATAGACAAAACGTGGCCGGATTTTACCAGGGAAGCTCAAAATTTGCACGTAGGCCTGGCTATGACATTCCCCCATGGTTGACTATCAAGAAGGGGCACCTGTGGCTAAGCTTGATTGTGTCGGGGCAGTATAAAGTGAAGAATATGGATGTGTATCTTCGTCCACTATTGGAAGAGCTAAAACAATTGTGGATCGGCATAGAAGTGGTGGATATGAGCTGACACACATGTCAATGGAATGCTTTGATTAGAGGCATTCTAATGTGGACCATGCATGACTATCCCGGACTAACAAAATGCTCAGGTGATTTACACTCAAACTCAAACACTCTAAATCTTGGTTTTTCTCAAGCTTATCTATTGTCATGCGTATACATGCAGGGCTTCAAACAAGCGGATACAGAGCATGTGTCACATGTGGACCTAAACTGAATGCACGACGAGCACCTACAAAGGCCATCAAGTGTATCTTCCAGAGAATCATGTGTTACGTGACGGATTTTGGGGAAGAGAGCCAACGAGGATGTCTGCACAAACATGGTTAGAGCAGAAGGAGATGTGTGATGATGGTTTACCCCCAGGGATAAAGAGACTCTCTATGGTACAAGTTACCATATTGGCCCCGACTCATGATCAATCACTTGCTCAATTCAATACACATATTCAAGAATGTGGGTAATCTGCTATGGGACCATCTGACCGGTAAGAAAGATACTTTGGGAGCCAGGGGTGACCTTAGAAATGTAGATTGTATGGAGAAATATTGGCCACAGACAGCATTTGATGGATCAATAAAACTCCCTAAAGCGCCATGGATTTTCACAGGAGCCCAAGAATGCAAAGTAAAGGAGACCATTTGATCTGTGTGGACCCCCACTGGTGTAATGCACTCGCTCCAAAGTGACTGAGGAGGAGTGGGAGTACTCTCAGGGTTGCGCGACCAAGGTAAGTTTTCAATGTATGACTAATGACTTTCTAGATGTTTGAACGGACACTCATAATCTTTGTTGGTTGTAGTATAAGTCATACACAAAAGCATGGTGTAAAGGTCGACATTTAGGGTGGAATGAATTGACAAAAAGCATTTTACTCAAGATTGTGGAATCATGGCAAAATTTGAAAAGTCTAGTCAATGACGGTCCTCTGATGCAAATCCTGTGGTGGTGGAACTCACTTACTTTGGCACGCTTCGAGAGATTTTGAGGATCGATTATAGAGGATTTTTTGTCGACTTGTTCAACATGCAATGGTTCAAGATAAACATGGAGGGTTGCAACGCTACTGTGCGCAGAGAAGAGTCTGATTTCCTTGTGGTGGATTCAACTAAAAAATGGACCAACCTAAGAGACACTTTCGTACTACCCGAGCATTGTGAACAAGTAAGTTATGTGCTTGGAAGCTATCCAATTTTAGAAGTTATGCGCTTGGAAGCTATCCAATTTTAGAAGTTATGTGCTTGGAAGCTCTCATGTAAGTTATGTGGCTCTAGCAGGTGATATTTCGTCCTACAAAGTCTGCAGCAAACTGGTGGTACGTCATAGAGGTAGCCCCTCGTAGTGCACAAACGTATGAGGGCTACCATGTGCCAATCACAACGACATCAATGGAGGAGATTGGAGAAGATGCTCAGCCAGACGAGCATCAAGTTTCTACTCTCTATGGGGTGCATGCAGAGGATCTACAAAATGAAACGGAGGACATCTACCTAAACGGAGAGCTCTATATAGATATAAGGAGTTATGTTGAGCTATGCAAGGATGAGAGAGAGACCTCTTAAAGCCATAAACATTGTATTTGAACAATTTTTCTCCGTTTTATAATATATATTATATTCACGTGGCTATACTTGAGAAATTTAAATTGTGTTTAATCGTCATTCCGTCCACTCCAGGTACGTATGCTCCAGGTATGTTCTCATAAGCAGGGACACTCCTCGTCGACAAGCACCGTGCTTCAAGTGCGATGGAGACTGAGGCTGCAATCGTGAAGGAGGTGATTCGTCTCTGCTCATAGATGCTGCTTGTCCCTCCACTAGATCTAGTTGATCAGATGAAAGAGACGCTAAGAATCACTACTACTGCTTCTTAGCGTCTCTTTCACCCGATCAACTAGATCTCGTGGAGGGACGAGAAACATCTATGAGCAAAGATGGATCACCTCCTTCGCAATTACAGCCTCAGTCTCCATCGCACTCGGAGCGTAATGCTTTTACAAGATACGTAGAATGCAGACCGGAGACAAATTCACAATAACTTCATAGGAATATCTCTACATAAGAATCCCTCCCTCTTTATGAGTCCTCTCTCCCTCTCTGCCTCTCTCTCTCTCTCTCTCTCTCTCTCTCTCTCTCTCTCTCTACTTGTCCATGTTTTATTCTCCATTCAATATTAAGATTAAATGTTTGTGTGTTTAATGCAAGTATGGATGATGATGACTTTCTTTCTTCTTTGGCACCCCGACAGAGACAGTGGTACGAGGATCGTCATCGTTCTGAAGAACCATCACGTCATTCTACTCCTTCAGCGTCTCCCTATATTTTGGAGCATTCAGCACGCTCCAAAGCTTCGGTGTCCACGAGACGATCTTCACATTCGTCTAGGCACCGATACTCTAGTGGTGGCTGCGACGGTTGTTGTGGGGATGCCGCCGCCGCTGATGCCTCGACACCGCCTCATGTTTGAGAAGCTCTCTACCTTCCCCTTCTTTGACTGCCCCCACACTAGCCACGACATCGCCATCTACGCCAGGTTTTGCACGGCTATTGGCCGTTCCTGGCTACACACCACTACCTACTCCTCCGAGAGTCACCCCAATCGACACTCCTCCCTTCAAGGCCCAGACTCCAATGGAGAAACCTGACATCCGTACCCCCATCGACACGCCGCTAGGTTTTGCACGGCTATCGGCCAAGGGACACCCAGGTTCATGCATTACAGGCGAGAGGGCTTGCCTTACTCCGTCGACTTCAACGGCAGCATCATCTTGGATGATGAAGGCAAAAAGGTGATCTTGCGCATGTGTGGTCTTTGCTCTCAGGTGTTTAGACACTACATACTAAACACTTGGAGTGAAGTACCAAATGAATTAAAAGACAGAGTCATCAGCATGCTGCATGATGAGTTTCCCATGTCAACACGGGATGACCGCTTCAATGAAGACCTAATGAAGGTTCGAATGACAAATACTACAAGAACATGTGTTCTAAAGTGCAAAAAGCAATAAAGCATGGGTGGAACAGACCAGATTGGCTGGCCAAAGAAGATTGGAAGAATGCGAAGCAAGCAGCGTGGGAGAATCCTGACAAGTGGAAGCAACAAAAGGAGGCAGCCAAAGCACGAGTAGAGGCAGGGAGCTCGCGCCACTTGGGGAGCGGCGAGTGGGCATCATTTGATACCAATTTTGTAAGTGTTTTTGCATTGCTCTTTAGGTTTGGTAGTTACATCTATTTGTACTTTTAAATTCTAACATAATGGATTCTTTGTATGTTTTGAACAGTGGTCGATGATAGGACGTGACCCCACACCGTACGAGCACGAGTACGTAGGTAGGAAGGGCTTAAATGCCCTGATGGACATTCTGAGTTCTGGAAGTGGCATGGTTAGTATTAGGGTTTACTCTTTTCTAATTGTTGTATTGTTTTGTAAATTATATGTTTATACTTACAGAAAGTTTTCTTATTGTTTTTTTTTGCAGAATCCGTCAAATACGTCGCTTGGACGTGATGAGACGTCTGATTAGACGACGTTAGTCTAGTCGTAGGTAGATAGCATTAGTTTCCTTTTGTCATAGCATATGTATCATGAGATGACGTGTATACGTCTTTTTGTAACTATTGGAAAACCATGTATATTTTCTCAATAATGACAATGGTGTTGTAACTATTATATTTGCAAAGCTTAACAATCAAGTGATTTTTCCTATGATGTGTACAATTGTCATTGATTTACTTTCATCAATTTACTTTTGTTAGTTTTGTATCTTTGTTTTGCAAACAATACTATGGATGATGGAGTTAATGGTTATATTGTCTTGTGGGTGACTACTTTGGGTCTATACCTAAGCTTTCACTTTCTTTCAAAGGTGAATCTAGGCTTATCTTGGATTCATTTAGGTTTACTCTATTATTGAAACATTCAATATGGTTAATGGGTGGCAAGGCATTCAATGCCTTGCCACCAAGTTTTTTTACTCTCGGGCGTCGCTATAAGCGTCGCTATATAAAGCTCTGCAACATCACTATAAGCGTCGCTATAGGTAGCCGGTAAGTGTCGCTATATGCGTCACTATATAGAGACGGTGATAGATACGCTTATAGCGATGCTCATAGTGATGTTCGCGTATCGACGCTATTAGCGACGATCTTAGCGACGCCGGAAGCATAAAAACCCAATGTATTTTTGTCACTAAAAATGTCACAAGTGCACACAACCTCTTGTAGTGACACTTCCTATTAACCATTCTAAGAATCTGCAAATCAATAGTCTTTCAATCCTACTGAGGTTATACTAGAGAGCCACTTGGTATGTTCCCTTATAGCTACTACTATTTTAATCCCAAAATTGCCTAGTTATTGAATACCTTTGTTATTAGTCTTTCTAGAAACTTCCCTCCAAAAAGGGGCTGAAAGAATGCTTCCTACCTTAGACAGCCAAGGGGAAAATACCTTGTTAGCTCTTCCCATTCCAAGGACTCCATTGCTTGTGGGTTACATCCACCCTTAGAGGGGTTCCTAGGTGCCAAAATATCTTCCCTTTTGGTACTATCTCCCCAATCCACATCGATGTATCGAACGAGTAGTTCTCAGAGACAGAAATGAATCTTGATTTTCAATACTAGACTTTGACCTTGACACTAAGGCATATGTTTGCACAATCTCTAGAGACTTCCTAATTACTTGAGGGAACACTTCGA
Source organism: Adiantum capillus-veneris (assembly GCF_014529385.1). Classification (NCBI taxonomy): domain Eukaryota; kingdom Viridiplantae; phylum Streptophyta; class Polypodiopsida; order Polypodiales; family Pteridaceae; genus Adiantum; species Adiantum capillus-veneris. The sequence goes on from NC_140945.1 coordinate 158,950,909, forward strand.
GGAAAAGTAAGGATTCATCCACAAAAAGCTTCACCAGAAGTTGGTCATTTGCTAGGTATATTCAACCCTTGAATCTCCCCTTTTGTAGCACTATCTTTGAGTATTGCTACCAAAGGATATGATCCAATGGCAAACATTAGGGGGAAAGTGGGCAGCCTATTTCATTGATGTGCTGACCTCAAATGCTCTCACAATTATCTCATTGAAGAAGAGCTCATAATGGCTACCCACACCAAGGGTGTTGACCAACCGACACATATGCCTCCCAAAGCCAAGTGATTTCATGACATTTCAATGAATGAAGTGATCCTATCATAGGATTTATCCAAATCCAACTGAAGTAGGATACACTCTTGCTTAGTGAAAGGAGCATATTCTATGCTGACAGTTGCTACCAAACCTTCCCCTGATAAAGCCATGCTGGTGTGGGGAGTGTTGGGGTCACCCCAACTTGGGCACCTAGGTGTGAACCTATTGTTGTAATTGCCTTTATAAGGCTTATGAAATGATAATGATAACTCTCTTTCATTTCACTTATCTGCTTGTGGACCTTATCTACCTTATCCTCTCTTCTCTCTTTTCTACAACACTCATGCTCTCCCAAGCTATGTCTTCTTGAGAGTGCATACACTTTTGCTTCATGCTCGACAGTGGTATTAGAGTGTGGCTCCTCTTCCTCTCTAGAAATTATTGCATTTTTTGCCCCGCGATTACTATTCACTACACTCCAGAGCAGCACTATCTAGGCAAACGGAACCTTGCCCTTGCCTTTGTTGAGCTCACATTAGATAAGTTTGATACTACTCAGCTCCCTAAACCAAGATTGCTCCCAATCCATCTATTGGTGCTCTCAAACTATCTACACAGGCTTGGGATAAATTTCAAGCGCTCCTCCACACTGGCAGGAGAGCACCTGTTGCCACCTCAGCAATAAACCAGCGTGGCAACGAAAAAAAGACTGCAGAACCCAATCAACAGGCAATTGTATTGCGCCCTAGCCTGTCTCGCAGGTGCTGCAACCTGCTGCCCAAAACCTGCTCGAAGCACGTACAATGGACTGGAGCCGTTGCCGCTGGCCTCGTTTTCCTCCCTCAGGCCCTCCTTTAAAGTCCACTGCCCTTCTTTATTTAGAGAGAGAGAGAAAGAGAAAGAGAGAGAGAGAGAGAGAGAGAGAGAGAGAGAGAGAGAGAGAGAGAGAGAGAGAGAGAGAGAGAGAGAGAGAGAGAGAGAGAGAGAGAGCTTAATAGAGAAAAATATTGTCAATTCCCGCAACTCTCCTCTATCGAGAGAGAGTGTTGGATACATGTCTAACCTCACCATCCTATCTTATTGCAGTATTAGCGAGAACCACGATTAATTTGTCAAATCATGGGACGAAGCTGACTCGAGTAGTGCATAGAGGCTACAAGGGGTTGTCAATCTCTTGGAAAACAACTAACAACTCGCATCTAACTCAAGCTACACTCAAGTGACTGAAATCACCAAAAGCCAATCGCTCATCGGCAAGCAAATCACATCCGTTACAGCATCAAATGACATCCAAACATAACAAAACTTCTAGGACAAGTTTATAAGACCTAAGCACAAATGCCTATGGCCTCAAACCCCACTTTAGGTCAAGTTTCAAAATCGCGATTATTAACAGCAGTGGATTTTTGACCTAAATGCAATGATGCCCCAATACCCCGCCTATGCTTAGTTTTTGATGTGAAAGTGTAAATTCCTAGTTATGATGAAATTAGGCCGCGGGAGGCCGCGGGTCGGCGACGCCAAAAGCTACGAAATACTTTGAACTGCTTACATCAATCCGTAGAGCTGTTACCTGCGGTTGCAATGCAACAAACGCATTCGCAATGTGACAACCGGAGAGGGAGTAGGAAGCGCGAGAAGGAGAGAAGTGAGCGCCGTTAGCTCACACTGTGTATTTCTTATCCAAAAACTTATAAAAAAATTACAAAAAATTGGCTTTTATACCTTAGCCAAGGTTTTTGGGTGGTCAAAAGTGATAATGTGGAGTTCTACCAAAGTTGGGAATTGAATGGCTGATACAATCTGGAAGCTTGTAGCCCCGGCTCATTAATTACAAGGTTTATCAAGAAAACAGGAGTTACAATATTCTCGATTTATCAAAATAATAATTGTTTTTACAAGGAGAACTCCGAAAAATGATGTCCACGTTAGCTTGCTGCTAACATTCCCTCCCTCCTCGCATGTGTCATTCCTTGACATAGCTTGATGGGCTGAAGTAATCTTCGGGTTGACGGGGGCGAGGTAGTCCTTCAGTGCTTCCGGTGCTTTTTCATATATGATTTTGCGTTCTTTGTCTGGCACCTACAAAAGCTGGATGGTGACTTTGTTTTTGAGTTCTACTGCCGAGTAGTCGACAAATCTGGCTGTGAGGTTGCTTATCACCGGCGCAAATGTCTTCATTCGCCAGGTGAAAAGGCCAGTGTAGAAGGCATCCTCAAAAGCTAGCATATTGTGCGAGGGCAGAAACATGCATCGGGCGTAAAAGCCATAAAGAAATTCCTGTGAAGGCTGCCCACTTAGATCATAGCAGAGGCCTTTGTTTCCTTCCAAAAATGAGAGCCATGGGGCTCTTGTCTGCTCAGGATCATTGAAGACTTGTATGCAAGTAAGTAGCATCCTGTAGATTTTGTGAAGCATTGCGCAGGCGAGATCTCGCAGACTTTTGAAGAATGTCATGGCGCCCGTTAGGGTTTTCACCATGTATTATTTTGTTGCTTGACCTCAAGTTTAGCCATGTTGGCCTCTTCTTCTGTAGTGCTTCATGTGCTTGCCATGTCCTTACTTGAGGTACATGACAAAATGTTGTATCTTTCTGTATGGCCGCAGGTGCTCTCGTGAACAGAATCAAGTATCTTGGATTCTTGTTCAACCAGCTTAGCCACCACTTCGCGTGGTCTTGATCTGGGCCATCTTCTTGCATAGTATAATCTTTCCTTTACCTGCAAGAGTTCAATCTTGATGAAAGGGTATGGCAGGGATTGTTGGTGCCACTGGGCATTGATTTGATTGGGAGTGACCTGTGTGACGTTGATAGAGTGTAAAACTCTCAACTCCCAATCCATAGCTGCCTTCCACTGCTCATGTACCTACACGGCAATCTTATCCTTTAGTGCATCTTCTTCAGCCTTTGTCACAGCTGAACCATCGGCACTGTGACTTGGATTTAAAAATATTCTCCCCCACTCGGCTCTACTGTAGACTGCATCTCAAAGTCATCAAATGAGACCGAGGGAATTTCCACTTAGGGCGGCTCTGAAGTGCCTACCTCCTCCTGTATTTCTGGCTTTCCATCTCTGAGGAGTTGATTTACTCTTTTCAATTCTGCAATCTCTTTAAGGAGCTCCTCCTCTCTTTGGACCCGCATGAGCGCCAGGTCTCTAGGTTGTGACTGCTCTAGCTTCAACTCCAGCTCTAAATCTCTATTTTTCTTTTAAAGTGCTTTATACACCTCATATATTCCCTTGATCAAGGCCACGGCTCGATTTTCTCTTAATTGCCGCAAGAAAGTGGCCTGATCATTAATCCTTTGTTCCAAATACTGCAATGATGCGTTGGCTACATCTAATTGTACTTAAATCTTTTGAGTGGACAGAGAAGTAGTGAGAAGTTCATTTGTCACCTCTGTCAACTGCTCATCTTTCAATTTGCAGGCATCACATAGCTTAGTCAAGAGGTCACCCAACTCGTCCATTTCCTTCTGTTGGCTGTCTCGTGCTATTTGATGTTGTTCTGCTTCAGTCTTGAACTCTTGTACTTGCCTTTGGAGATCTGTAATTGTAGCCATTCTATCGTCGAGCTCGCCTTGAAGAGCATCGATGACCATTTCTAATTCTTTGGCTTTAGTACTACGGTTAAAGACTGCTGAGCGGAGTTTCTCCGTCATGATTTGCATTTGCCTTGCATACTCGTTCACTTGTACAATGACCTCATCATTGGATTGCCACTCCTCTTGTCTTGCTAGTTCGGATGTGCCAGCAGCCTCTTGTCTTGCTTCTTGCTGTGTTGTTATTACTGGTGTTTTTATAGAGGTGGGCTTCTCCTTTGCCATCCTAAGGTTTTGAAACCTCGGCAATTTCTGGCTGAGTGTAGACAAGCTGTGTGGTCTCAACCCTTACAGTTTCTTCAGTTGTAGGTCTCCCTGCCTTCTCAATGTCGGTTTTTTCCTCATGTATAGTGGTTTTCTCCTTTTCTTTATCTTCTTCTTTATCAGTTTCATCTGCCGGCTTGTGAGTTTCCTCAGTTGTTTGTTCTGGTTTTGGTTCAACTTCCTTTTCTTTATGTTGCGTGGTCAGTTTGCTGTTTAGCTTCCATTTGGTGGGTGAACTCAGACTCTGTTGCCTTGTCAGTCTCGGCCTCTTCAGTGGTCTCTTGGCCTGGCGGTGATGATGGTGGAGTGGGCATGGGCTGATCCTATTGTTTCGAGGGTGGTGAGGTGGGTCGGGGAGATGCTTGGCTTTGCTCTTCAGTTGCCGCGTCTTCAGCTTTCTTAGCTGCTTCTTCCACCTCTTTCAGCTTCAAGGCCTCTGCCTCTTCATAGATTCTTTCTAAATGATCCTTGGGATTCTCGGCCTCTTTCCTTGAATGATGTTTTGTTCGAAGTCCCTTCAAGCCGGTAGGTACCCACTTTTTTTGGTCTTTTCCTTGCGCTTGCCTAGTGCGCTGATATGCCTGTTTTTCTCTTTCAAATCTCGCTTGCTTTTGAGCTGGCTCCTCTTGGTGAGCAGCCACAGCTTTTCGCTTCATTTATTCCCTCCTAGCTCATTTTTCTTCGTTGTCAAAGCTTTCACTGCTATGCTGCTCGGATGAACTGTCATCGGATTCATCACCTGATTTAAATGATCGCTTACCAAATCTTGTAGATCTTGGATAGGCTGGAGATGCCAAGATCCATGTGTTCTGATCCAGGGTAGGCGAAAGATTGTCGGCCATGCTGATGGTATGAGGCTATTCTGGTCAAGACTTCAGGTGCGCCCAAGTAGGTTATCTTTCCCTCCTTCTTGGTGGCCTTCAATTTTGTTAACACATATTGCGTGTGGTCCACAGGTTGTCTGGTGGTTGACTTCAGAACTTGTGTAAAAGTGGTGGCCACGGCGTGATTTGGTGTAGTGTACCTTGGTGGCCTTTTCGCCAGGAAATGGAAATGTTGATGGTACAGATGGGCTGGCTCTTCCACTGGCTTGTGGATGAGATCGGCAAATGTAGTCGCAGTTGTTTCCTTTGTAAATGTGCCCGTTGTTTTCCTATCTCTTGCCCGCATGGTCATCCCTTCAGTGGGCAATCTGAGTGCCTCTGCCACTATTTCCTTTGTAATCACAACCTCTACCTTGTTTCCTTGTTTGTCTGAGATTTGAGCAGTTCCGTCTTCCTTGATGGTGGATAGAAGCTTGTAAGCCTTCTGAAAGTCTACTCCACAGGGCTCTTGTTCATAGAAGTGTCGGAGTCCCAACCTGCGGTAAGCCTCTTTGGTTTCTGGCTTTACTGCGACATCATAAACCTCTTTGGGCAAGAGCTGCAACTCCACCGGATGCCCTTCTTCACTCTTAAATCTACCCGTGAAGACCGTGGTGTGGTGTTCTTCTAACTACTCCTTAGAAAGATAAGATGCCTTTGTTGACTTCACTGACGCGGGGTCCAGTTGATACGGTGGCAGTTCTTGCAGTTTTTCCTTTTGATTTAACTTCTTCTTGGCCTTCTCCGCGGCTTGCATTGCTCCTGTTCAGTGAATAGAGTGCAAAGTTAGCAGAGTTGTCAGATTTTTCTCCAGAACGTCCTTTTAGACTGAAATGCTGATAATCTGGTCCAAATTGCTTCAAATCAATTTTTGAACAAGCAAAGATGCATAAAATCATGCAAGGAACAAAATTGTATGGTCAAAACAAAAATTTGTAACCAAAGTAAATAATTGTGATTATTTATAGCTGGGAAAATTTTCAACTTTTTTGCAATTTTGGCTTTATAGGCTTGAAGTAAGTGCCAATTACATTATCTAAGGGAAATTTGGGCTCATTTGGATGTACAGCGTGGAAATGGTACCAGATTTTGGCTTTAGGTATTTGAAACAGTAGATATAAAGGAAATTTGAGATTTTGAAATCCAAATTGACTCAAAATTGTCTAGTGGGCTCATCACATCATGTACTTTGGATGTATGATGACCAATTTTCCAAATTGTCCCATTTTGGCTAAAAAGTAAATAATCGCGATTATTAACTTTTCTTCCCAAAATGACAATTTTTTGGCATAGATTGGTTCTAGGCATGATATAGACCTTGGTTATGAATTATGAGGTGATTTGGATCAAGATAAGTTGTTCATAACCCAAATTTTGGCTTTCACAGACTTCTTTGCAATTTTTGGCAGTTTTGCAAGTAATGGGTGGTCATTTTGGCTCATACTTGATTTTTGGCATGTGATAGGTGTGTACGCAAGATAGGTGAGGTAAATTGGTAATTTCCATGCAAAAATGTTGCAAAAGTAAATAATCGCGATTATTTACTGCAGTGAAAAAAACTTTGCAATTCACATAAACATTTTTCATACACCTAATACAAGTCAAAAATTGAATTTAATCAAGTCTGGTCATGCCGGCATCACTTTACGCTTTGTAGACTCTGAAATCACCGTCTTTTGTGACTACTCTGTCTGTTGGGTTGATCTGTCAACTTTGAGGCTTTGGACTTGTTCGAAACATCATTGTGAAGCTACCTATCCAATTTTGGCTCATTTGGAATCAGTTTGGCCTCGTATGTCGAATTTGACGCTGTCGAGAAATTTGCGGTCTTGCCAGGAAAGCACCGGGCTTATGGCTGTGAGAGTTTGTGAGAGAACTCAACAAAAACTATATGAAGGAGTTAAACCATAGATGCCATGAAGACTAGGGTTTGGAAAGAAGTGCAATCAAAGAAGACTCACTCTTTCTCTCTTGCATTCACACACACAAAGAAAGAACGCAAAAGAGAATGTCAAAACAATACGAAGATAAAAACATCAAGGCTATGGTCATATCCTATCATGGGTAATATGAAAGGGTTAATAGATGAGTTAACAGCATTCAATCTTGGCTGACCAAATAGGCTACGAATTGTTCTTTGGAATTGTAGTTTTGTGCTTACCATAATATATATATTTTGTCTAGTGATTGGGATTAATTGTGTGTACAAATCCTCTTGGTTCATAGCAAGATAACTACGCTTACATCAAAAGAAAAATTATAGTCTATGAGAGGTAGTATGATGGGATCCGGTGATAGAAGTATTTCATTGAGCCTTTCAGGGCCGAAGAGAAACACTATACGTTGTTGAAAGTGTATTTTACGGCTAATCCATACGTTAATTCTAATAGATCGTACAGAGTGAAAGCGATAGAAATGATCATCATGTGGGTTATTCATTTAGGATAGTATGTGAGAAATGTAGATATGAGAGAAGTGAAGAGATGAGAAGTTTCCCTCCCAAGCCCTATTCTTGCCCGTAGGCAATAAAGATACTGTGGGGAGAGATGTACCTGTAGCAAGAGAACCTAGAGAGGATGAATTACTAAGAATGAGAGAGAAAGGTTTGGTTAAGGAGATGAGATTAGATACATATATATATATATATATATATGTTGGATTAGAGATGAAAATGAAAACAACAAAAAATCAAGAAAACATCAATGTAGAACACATCTTACTTGAAAACCTTCGGCACCATTATTGATGGGAGAGAGAAGAAGAGTGGATAATTCCACTTTGATTGATACACCAAGTGCAAGACCTTCTTTGATTAGAGTTGATCTTCCAAGGTTAGCTTGTTGCAAGAATGGCTAGTCTCCCTCTAGGAGAAAGTGTAGGCTTGGGCTTATGTTAATGGCTAAGTACAATTAGGCATTACTACTCACTCCCTCGAGAATTCCTCTCATCAATGGCTTGAATGCTTCCCCTTTTATAGGTGAAGGGAACCCCCAAGGGTTTACACAAGAAGAGAGGAGCCAGTGTGAACAGGAATTGGAAAAGTTGGAAATGAGCTGCCCCTGCATGATGTGGGCAGACTGGGGTCCAGTATTTTGATCATATCTCCTCAACCATGGCTCCAAAAAAAAAAGTAAAAATATGGGCAAAAACTTCAGCTCATTAGCTACGATTTTTATTTTAAAATTGTTTTCCAATTCGAATTGAAACCTTGTGTAAAAAATTCATCAAAATAGGGTCCATTTATGGCAGCAAAAGTCTTCATGTGGTCTCCTTAGCTTAGACTTTCATTTAATTCCAAAGGACACCTCATGCCATACGAAAGCATGACATTGCTCCTTGACAAAGTTTTGTAATCATGCTTGCAATAATGCATTAAAATAAGTGTATCTTTGAAATCATGCCACCTAGTGTCCCACTAGGATTTGATTCTCTCCTAGTAGCTATTTAAAAAGAAATATAAGAAAAGTATAAAAAATACATAGAATATATATATATTGGAGTTTACCCTAGATATAGGATCTAGCTAGGGTGTGAGATGATAATGAAATAGTAGAAATAAAGAATCAATGCTTTTTGCCCCAAGTTAAAGAGGCGGAGCTATTGATGCTTTTCCCACGGTATTTTCTGATGGTAAAGTAAGGATATGTTACCCTTGAGAAAAATAGTAGGATGAGATAGAAGGCTTATTATTATACTTAAATATGCATATGTACATTATAGGAAAGATAATTATGTATCTAAAAAATTACAAGATAACTCTTGTAGCATGCGTTCCCACTATGTACGTGTCACATCACGACATCCACCCCCTCTAAACCTGCACATCCTCCGGCATGTGCCAACCTCATGGTAACTTGTGAAAGCAATTGTATTCCCTGTCATCCCATGACCTCCTCCAGGATCATATGGGTAACTCAAAAGCTTGTATTGCACTAAGCATTGAGATTCTCTGCATCTTTTAATTGCTCTCGGATCAGAAGGAATTGTTATATACATCTGTCTCCAAAACATCTGTAACAAATCTCCATTATGCGCAAAGTCTTCATGACGTAGAGACATAAGTTCGTCATCCTCCTCTTCAAAAAACACTTCTAGGCTTTCGGTAATATACTTGAAGGATTTTTGAAACTTCACTTTAACCTTCTCACCAACGTCTAAATCCATATGTACCTCTTTCGCATAGAAGTCTAAATCTGCATCTTCATTCTCAAAAGAATCCTCTAGATAGCCTTTCTCAACATCAAGAGAAACCTCATAAATATGCATGGTAAACCTCTCATCAATTCTCTCACCTTTTATCAAATACCTCTCCAGCTTTACATCATAAAACTTTGCATACCTCTCAAATATGGTGTTTAATTCCCTCTCCAAATCATCCTGGTAGGTATGCTCCCGGTCACTTGTAACCGACTGCTCAAAAACCTCCTTGGAGTTAGTCTCTGACACAATATCTTCACTCCTTCTTCCTTTTTGACCCATCGCTAAATTATCTTCAACTGAATCATGTCTCCACTTATATAGGGAGAACACTTCTTCATTACATGACTCTGGCGTCAGCATAGAGCTAGCATCCTCTTCTTGCTTCAAGGCATCACCATGTATACCCTTCCTATCCATAGCAGATAGATGCTCACAACCTGCTTGCAAATTATACCCTGTGACACAAGACCTAAATCCTTTTTATGCCTCAGATATTGTTTGCATACCTGTAGGAAACCAAATTTCTTAGAACCCTGTATAGTAGGCACTTTATGGCAAGCATCTTTATTTGCATCTTCACACAGATAAGAAATATCACCCCAATCACAGACCATATCTGAAGAGGTTTCTTGCTCTTCTACTCTATCCTCTAATGTCACTTCAACCTGTATAGCATAACCAAACACTTTTCTATCTTTGATTTGTGAATCTTGAAGATTCATAGCTTCAACTGCAGAACCCCAATCCTCATGTAGAGAATCTGCATCTGTCATTCCTTCCTCTACCATGGAATTGTGAAAGCTTGCTGCATCTAGCTCTAAATAAGGCACAATTTCATGAGTCATCTGCATCACATCTGCTACCCCATATATACAAGACATACATATTACTCTTTCACTGCACTGCTCTTCTTCCACCTCATCTAGCTGAGGTACTTCACAATCCGCAATGCTACTAGCAGAGCTATACTCACAAAGGAAGAGATTTTCAGTCACCCCCTCTAAATTAGCACTTTTGCAGCTAGGCCTATCCATTTGGGTAGTACCACATGCATCAAAATCGCATAGGAAAGCATTGATAATGACTTCTTCATCCTGGTATATGTCTTCAGCATAGGCATCCGGCTCTTCTAAACTTCGTAAAATTTCTTGGATCTGCTCAAAAGTAGATTGTCGCACATCACTAATATAGCCGTCTTCCACCTGTTTTCCCTTCACATCCTCTGTCAAAACCATAGCATCCTCATCCTTGTATATACACCCATGTGCATCTTCAAACGAATCAAAAGGAGCATCCAAATCATCTATCATAGCCGACGAGTTTGCATCATCCTCTAAGTCGCTTTGAGCCGTTTCAAGTGCTTGGATAGCATCATGAGAGTCATTATCTTGAGATACGAAGGTTACAAGACCTAAACGTGCATAAATAGCTTCCACTATGTCTGCTTCCTCTGCATACAATAAATTTGCATCTTGCAAAAGATATGCATCTATTACTGCTTCTAAATTAGCCTGTATGGATGTGTTGACACTTGCATGGCTTACAGGAGACACCAACTCTAGCTGGTCACATCCACTTCCACTCTGCTCCATCTCTTGGTCTTGATGTTCCAAGCATACCTGTGTTATAGCTGTAGAAAACTCACCCCAGTTGCTTGCATATACATTTGCATAGTCTTGAACTTGGTGCTTGAAATCATCACTCACAAGTTCAACAAATGCTGCAATCATCCGAGATTCTGGAATTGCTTGAAGCCTCATCTCTGTCACATAGCACTCAAGATATCCTTCTGGATCATAGCCTTCGAATATATTAAGCTCATTATATATGGATTGCATAGCGCTTTCAATCGCTTTTTGAATCCGGTCTTCTTCTTCAAGCCATTTGCATCTGTCTTCAAGCACTTTCATTTCAGCATATAGCTGCTCCACTTTGCTAGCCATCTTTATGTACTCTCACCCCGGCTTATTCACCAAAAATATGTCGAGAAATTTGCGATCTTGCCAGGAAAGCACCGGGCTTATGGCTGTGAGAGTTTGTGAGAGAACTCAACAAAAACTATATGAAGGAGTTAAACCATAGATGCCATGAAGACTAGGGTTTGGAAAGAAGTGCAATCAAAGAAGACTCACTCTTTCTCTCTTGTATTCACACACACAAAGAAAGAACGCAAAAGAGAATGTCAAAACAATACGAAGATGAAAACATCAAGGCTATGGTCATATCGTATCATGGGTAATATGAAAGGGTTAATAGATGAGTTAATGGCATTCAATCTTGGCTGACCAAATAGGCTACGAATTGTTCTTTGGAATTGTAGTTTTGTGCTTACCATAATATATATATTTTGTCTAGTGATTGGGATTAATTGTGTGTACAAATCCTCTTGGTTCATAGCAAGATAACTACGCTTACATCAAAAGAAAAATTATAGTTTATGAGAGGTAGTATGATGGGATCTGGTGATAGAAGTATTTCATTGAGCCTTTCAGGGCCGAAGAGAAACACTATACGTTGTTGAAAGTGTATTTTACGGTTAATCCATACGTTAATTCTAATAGATCGTACAGAGTGAAAGCGATAGAAATGATCATCATGTGGGTTATTCATTTAGGATAGTATGTGAGAAATGTAGATATGAGAGAAGTGAAGAGATGAGAAGTTTCCCTCCCAAGCCCTATTCTTGCCCGTAGGCAATAAGGATACTGTGGGGAGAGATGTACCTGTAGCAAGAGAACCTAGAGAGGATGAATTACTAAGAATGAGAGAGATAGGTTTGGTTAAGGAGATGAGATTAGATACATATATATATATATATATATGTTGGATTAGAGATGAAAATCAAAACAACAAAAAATCAAGAAAACATCAATGTAGAACACATCTTACTTGAAAACCTTCGGCACCATTATTGATGGGAGAGAGAAGAAGAGTGGATAATTCCACTTTGATTGATACACCAAGTGCAAGACCTTCTTTGATTAGAGTTGATCTTCCAAGGTTAGCTTGTTGCAAGAATGGCTAGTCTCCCTCTAGGAGAAAGTGTAGCCTTGGGCTTATGTTAATGGCTAAGTACAATTAGGAATTACTACTCACTCCCTCGAGAATTCCTCTCATCAATGGCTTGAGTGCTTCCCCTTTTATAGGTGAAGGGAACCCCCAAGGGTTTACACAAGAAGAGAGGAGCCAGTGTGAACAGGAATTGGAGAACTTGGAAATGAGCTGCCCTTGCATGATGTGGGCAGACTGGGGTCCAGTATTTTGATCATATCTCCTCAACCGTGGCTCCAAAAAAAAAAGTAAAAATATGGGCAAAAACTTCAGCTCATTAGCTACGATTTTTATTTTAAAATTGTTTTCCAATTCGAATTGAAACCTTGTGTAAAAAATTCATCAAAATAGGGTCCATTTATGGCAGCAAAAGTCTTCATGTGGTCTCCTTAGCTTAGACTTTCATTTAATTCCAAAGGACACCTCATGCCATACGAAAGCATGACATTGCTCCTTGACAAAGTTTTGTAATCATGCTTGCAATAATGCATTAAAATAAGTGTATCTTTGAAATCATGCCACCTAGTGTCCCACTAGGATTTGATTCTCTCCTAGTAGCTATTTAAAAAGAAATATAAGAAAAGTATAAAAAATACATAGAATATATATATATTGGAGTTTACCCTAGATATAGGATCTAGCTAGGGTGTGAGATGATAATGAAATAGTAGAAATAAAGAATCAATGCTTTTTGCCCCAAGTTAAAGAGGCGGAGCTATTGATGCTTTTCCCATGGTATTTTCTGATGGTAAAGTAAGGATATGTTACCCTTGAGAAAAATAATAGGATGAGATAGAAGGCTTATTATTATACTTAAATATGCATATGTACATTATAGGAAAGATAATTATGTATCTAAAAAATTACAAGATAACTCTTGTAGCATGCGTTCCCACTATGTACGTGTCACATCACGACATCCACCCCCTCTAAACCTGCACATCCTCCGGCATGTGCCAACCTCATGGTAACTTGTGAAAGCAATTGTATCCCCTGTCATCCCATGACCTCCTCCAGGATCATATGGGTAACTCAAAAGCTTGTATTACACTAAGCATTGAGATTCTCTGCATCTTTTAATTGCTCTCGGATCAGAAGGAATTGTTATATACATCTGTCTCCAAAACATCTGTAACAAATCTCCATTATGCGCAAAGTCTTCATGACGTAGAGACATAAGTTCGTCATCCTCCTCTTCAAAAAACACTTCTAGGCTTTCGGTAATATACTTGAAGGATTTTTGAAACTTCACTTTAACCTTCTCACCAACGTCTAAATCCATATGTACCTCTTTCGCATAGAAGTCTAAATCTGCATCTTCATTCTCAAAAGAATCCTCTAGATAGCCTTTCTCAACATCAAGAGAAACCTCATAAATATGCATGGTAAACCTCTCATCAATTCTCTCACCTTTTATCAAATACCTCTCCAGCTTTACATCATAAAACTTTGCATACCTCTCAAATATGGTGTTTAATTCCCTCTCCAAATCATCCTGGTAGGTATGCTCCCGGTCACTTGTAACCGACTGCTCAAAAACCTCCTTGGAGTTAGTCTCTGACACAATATCTTCACTCCTTCTTCCTTTTTGACCCATCGCTAAATTATCTTCAACTGAATCATGTCTCCACTTATATAGGGAGAACACTTCTTCATTACATGACTCTGGCGTCAGCATAGAGCTAGCATCCTCTTCTTGCTTCAAGGCATCACCATGTATACCCTTCCTATCCATAGCAGATAGATGCTCACAACCTGCTTGCAAATTATACCCTGTGACACAAGACCTAAATCCTTTTTATGCCTCAGATATTGTTTGCATACCTGTAGGAAACCAAATTTCTTAGAACCCTGTATAGTAGGCACTTTATGGCAAGCATCTTTATTTGCATCTTCACACAGATAAGAAATATCACCCCAATCACAGACCATATCTGAAGAGGTTTCTTGCTCTTCTACTCTATCCTCTAATGTCACTTCAACCTGTATAGCATAACCAAACACTTTTCTATCTTTGATTTGTGAATCTTGAAGATTCATAGCTTCAACTGCAGAACCCCAATCCTCATGTAGAGAATCTGCATCTGTCATTCCTTCCTCTACCATGGAATTGTGAAAGCTTGCTGCATCTAGCTCTAAATAAGGCACAATTTCATGAGTCATCTGCATCACATCTGCTACCCCATATATACAAGACATACATATTACTCTTTCACTGCACTGCTCTTCTTCCACCTCATCTAGCTGAGGTACTTCACAATCCGCAATGCTACTAGCAGAGCTATACTCACAAAGGAAGAGATTTTCAGTCACCCCCTCTAAATTAGCACTTTTGCAGCTAGGCCTATCCATTTGGGTAGTACCACATGCATCAAAATCGCATAGGAAAGCATTGATAATGACTTCTTCATCCTGGTATATGTCTTCAGCATAGGCATCCGGCTCTTCTAAACTTCGTAAAATTTCTTGGATCTGCTCAAAAGTAGATTGTCGCACATCACTAATATAGCCGTCTTCCACCTGTTTTCCCTTCACATCCTCTGTCAAAACCATAGCATCCTCATCCTTGTATATACACCCATGTGCATCTTCAAACGAATCAAAAGGAGCATCCAAATCATCTATCATAGCCGACGAGTTTGCATCATCCTCTAAGTCGCTTTGAGCCGTTTCAAGTGCTTGGATAGCATCATGAGAGTCATTATCTTGAGATACGAAGGTTACAAGACCTAAACGTGCATAAATAGCTTCCACTATGTCTGCTTCCTCTGCATACAATAAATTTGCATCTTGCAAAAGATATGCATCTATTACTGCTTCTAAATTAGCCTGTATGGATGTGTTGACACTTGCATGGCTTACAGGAGACACCAACTCTAGCTGGTCACATCCACTTCCACTCTGCTCCATCTCTTGGTCTTGATGTTCCAAGCATACCTGTGTTATAGCTGTAGAAAACTCACCCCAGTTGCTTGCATATACATTTGCATAGTCTTGAACTTGGTGCTTGAAATCATCACTCACAAGTTCAACAAATGCTGCAATCATCCGAGATTCTGGAATTGCTTGAAGCCTCATCTCTGTCACATAGCACTCAAGATATCCTTCTGGATCATAGCCTTCGAATATATTAAGCTCATTATATATGGATTGCATAGCGCTTTCAATCGCTTTTTGAATCCGGTCTTCTTCTTCAAGCCATTTGCATCTGTCTTCAAGCACTTTCATTTCAGCATATAGCTGCTCCACTTTGCTAGCCATCTTTATGTACTCTCACCCCGGCTTATTCACCAAAAATATGTCGAGAAATTTGCGATCTTGCCAGGAAAGCACCGGGCTTATGGCTGTGAGAGTTTGTGAGAGAACTCAACAAAAACTATATGAAGGAGTTAAACCATAGATGCCATGAAGACTAGGGTTTGGAAAGAAGTGCAATCAAAGAAGACTCACTCTTTCTCTCTTGTATTCACACACACAAAGAAAGAACGCAAAAGAGAATGTCAAAACAATACGAAGATGAAAACATCAAGGCTATGGTCATATCGTATCATGGGTAATATGAAAGGGTTAATAGATGAGTTAATGGCATTCAATCTTGGCTGACCAAATAGGCTACGAATTGTTCTTTGGAATTGTAGTTTTGTGCTTACCATAATATATATATTTTGTCTAGTGATTGGGATTAATTGTGTGTACAAATCCTCTTGGTTCATAGCAAGATAACTACGCTTACATCAAAAGAAAAATTATAGTTTATGAGAGGTAGTATGATGGGATCTGGTGATAGAAGTATTTCATTGAGCCTTTCAGGGCCGAAGAGAAACACTATACGTTGTTGAAAGTGTATTTTACGGTTAATCCATACGTTAATTCTAATAGATCGTACAGAGTGAAAGCGATAGAAATGATCATCATGTGGGTTATTCATTTAGGATAGTATGTGAGAAATGTAGATATGAGAGAAGTGAAGAGATGAGAAGTTTCCCTCCCAAGCCCTATTCTTGCCCGTAGGCAATAAAGATACTGTGGGGAGAGATGTACCTGTAGCAAGAGAACCTAGAGAGGATGAATTACTAAGAATGAGAGAGATAGGTTTGGTTAAGGAGATGAGATTAGATACATATATATATATATATATATATATATATATATATATATATGTTGGATTAGAGATGAAAATGAAAACAACAAAAAATCAAGAAAACATCAATGTAGAACACATCTTACTTGAAAACCTTCGGCACCATTATTGATGGGAGAGAGAAGAAGAGTGGATAATTCCACTTTGATTGATACACCAAGTGCAAGACCTTCTTTGATTAGAGTTGATCTTCCAAGGTTAGCTTGTTGCAAGAATGGCTAGTCTCCCTCTAGGAGAAAGTGTAGCCTTGGGCTTATGTTAATGGCTAAGTACAATTAGGAATTACTACTCACTCCCTCGAGAATTCCTCTCATCAATGGCTTGAGTGCTTCCCCTTTTATAGGTGAAGGGAACCCCCAAGGGTTTACACAAGAAGAGAGGAGCCAGTGTGAACAGGAATTGGAGAAGTTGGAAATGAGCTGCCCTTGCATGATGTGGGCAGACTGGGGTCCAGTATTTTGATCATATCTCCTCAACCGTGGCTCCAAAAAAAAAAGTAAAAATATGGGCAAAAACTTCAGCTCATTAGCTACGATTTTTATTTTAAAATTGTTTTCCAATTCGAATTGAAACCTTGTGTAAAAAATTCATCAAAATAGGGTCCATTTATGGCAGCAAAAGTCTTCATGTGGTCCCCTTAGCTTAGACTTTCATTTAATTCCAAAGGACACCTCATGCCATACGAAAGCATGACATTGCTCCTTGACAAAGTTTTGTAATCATGCTTGCAATAATGCATTAAAATAAGTGTATCTTTGAAATCATGCCACCTAGTGTCCCACTAGGATTTGATTCTCTCCTAGTAGCTATTTAAAAAGAAATATAAGAAAAGTATAAAAAATACATAGAATATATATATATTGGAGTTTACCCTAGATATAGGATCTAGCTAGGGTGTGAGATGATAATGAAATAGTAGAAATAAAGAATCAATGCTTTTTGCCCCAAGTTAAAGAGGCGGAGCTATTGATGCTTTTCCCATGGTATTTTCTGATTGTAAAGTAAGGATATGTTACGCTTGAGAAAAATAATAGGATGAGATAGAAGGCTTATTATTATACTTAAATATGCATATGTACATTATAGGAAAGATAATTATGTATCTAAAAAATTACAAGATAACTCTTGTAGCATGCGTTCCCACTATGTACTTGTCACAGCACGACAACGCTTTGTAACCTTCGAGCCTTTTTCCGCTTTTCGAGGGCTTTACTTGATGGATTTCTCCAAACCAATAATATACATTGTATATGAGCCTCATTAGCAAGTCATCTGTGGGGTCAGGTCGGAATTCTGGCATTTCTCAAAAAACCCTAATTCTCTACTGAGGACCCCCTTGACCCGAGCCGAATGATCATCTGATGGTATGGAATAGTTCTATTATGTTAGGGCATGCTATGGTTTAAATTCCATCCGATTTGGTCAAGCTGGCAGGCCACTATGGTCACTTTTAAGTCGTAGGTCTTCGTACACTGCTCGGCTTCTAGGGTTTTTTATAGAGCTTTAAACTAGCTACCGGCCGTACAAAATGGATCATTGATTAGTAAGGAACTTACCCCTCATGTCTCGTGTGAGATGGCGCTGCAAAAGGTCAACTGTGGGCTCCGGAAATGACGCACAAAAGAAGCCGAAATGCTCTCTCTGCAAAGCTCCAAGTGGAAATGAGGTGGTTTTAGCCTAAGCTGGATATCTATACTTGGACTTCCCGAACCAAATTTCCCTAGATTCCCCCATTAGTCCTATTAGGCCGTGAAATCTATGTTAGGCTCAAAAATTTCCCAAAGCGGATTCCTGTAGCTCATTCTGCAACAATTCTGCAGAAGTAGGTCTGGCCGCCTAATTTAGGCTTCCCGCTTCCATCTTCTGATTTTGTTGAAAATTTTTGTGCTTGTCTGCCTTGTCTTTCTGATCACCATCGTGTCTTCCATTTTTCCATATGAGCTTTCCGGCTATTTATTATTAATTTTTGACCTTTTTATTTGAAAAATCAAAGAAAATAGAGACATGCTCTAAAAAAGCAAGGTGAAAATCCAATAATTAAGAAAATCTTTTGAAAAACATAGCTTTATTGTTTTTTGTTGGATTTCTCCATTTTTTAAAGCCTCCTTTTCAGCAAAAATGATGAAAATACCCAAAAAAGGACTATTTTTGATGATTTTCTGACAGTATATACATTATTTACACTCATCGAAAAGATATTATCAGTGAATTTTTCCTTGTTGATGAATTATAAGGGCATTATTAGGTACTTTTGCAAAAAATCACACGTTAACATGAAAATTTTTCCTCCCTCTTCAAACATTGCCCTTAATTACTTAGTATCTAGTAGTATCCTTTCACCCCTCAGAGATGGCGTTCTCTGGGACGACGTGTGTGCATGGGTTGAACAATTGTGTTTATGCATAGCCGTGGTTGGCTCTACCATGATATGAAGATCAATGCAATTCAACTCAACATGCTGTGCAAGAGTTGGGTCTTGAGTAAGTAACTCAAGGGTTTCCGATGTCAAGGTTTGCTGTTGATGTCTTCCAAAGAGAAAATCCTGTAGCCTTTGTACTCTCTGCTTGATAGTACCGTCAAGGTGTTTAAGCACGCTGATTGCTTGAGTTGTGGGGAGCATTTTGGACGGTTGTCGAGCTTTTTCTCGCCACTGGTAGCTCGATCTACTTGTTGGTGCATGGTTCTTGAGAATCTGTTTAGACTTAACTCACCTCTATTTGATTGGTTTCACGTTGTGTGGAGAAGATAAGTGCTCTTTTTTCTTCCAAACCTTTTTCATGTTAGGTTCCTTGTTCATAGATGGTCCATTCTGTGCTTGAATCCTTAGAACCGTCTTCTGTTTCTCTGGTGAACTTTTAGGCACCCAGATCTGATTTGGTTTATCCACAAGTTATGCTTTTGGTACCCAAATTTTCCTAACTCCTTGCATGCTACTTGTAGCATTTGTTTGTCGAGGGGATGGAGAAGGTTTACTTCGTGGATTGGAACTCTGATTGTATCTTTTCCATTCTTCTTTGCTTGGTGCAATAGGAACAATGAGTTGCCCTCCCTTAAGTGATAGCTTTAGCTAATTTGTATCCCAATCTGGTACTACTTTGTATGTATGCATCCAAGGAATGCCAAGAATCATTGTCTCATTCATGTGTTCATCTGGCAAGCATACAAACTGATGTGGACATGAGCATCCATGTACTACCACGTTCAAGTTGACTACCCCAATGTTGGAGTTGGGTTCTTGTTGCATCCTTTGATCGTCGTTATTCCTGCGGTCAATGCTTGACTTGTTGCTTTCTTGTATGTGGAATAACTGACTACATTCACTCTAGCTCCTGTGTCTACCAAAGCATTGGTGCTATGATTGTTGAGTTGTACTTTGATGCGGAGATCCATTCCATCTAATCAATCGTCATCTGTTGAAACTGTATCTTTAGGTAATTCCCATTGTCGATCATCTATTTACAAAGTGTTGATGGGAACCGGTATCTGTTGATTCTTGAGAGCAGCTTTACACTTGAGTACTCAAAGTCTAGCTTCCTCTTGGGCTTCAGCCTTCAGCAATAACCTGTTGTTGCTTCATCTTCCTTTGTTTGGATGCATGCATTCTCCCTAGCAATTCATTGGTTAGTGGCAAATTGTATTTCTTTAAACGACATCCACTAATCCAATTAGTCATTGGTTCACCATCGATGGTTGAAAATTTTACTGCTCCACTTGGAGATACATCTTCAATGATAAATGGTCCATTTCCCTTTTTCTTAAACTTGGGAATGTGTTGCTTAAGGGAATAGCCTAGAACTAAGTCCCTTTCTTGAAAATTTTGGTGATTAAGTGGGAATCAAAAAACTGTTTTTGTTTCCTCTTTTGTGCATAGATATGAGCTACAGCAGTTAGCCTTTTCTCATCTAGTTTTTCCAAATCTTCAAGTCTTTCTGACAATTCATGTCCAGTCCACTCAAAAGTCTGTGCTACCTTTAAGGTCGGCAATAGAAATTCTATTGGTAGTATGGCATCAAGACATAAACAAGGTTAAAGGGTGTAGCATTCAAAGCTGTTTTGAATGAAACTCGATAAGCCCATAGAGCTGCATGGAGATTCATTTCCCAGTCGGTCCTTCCTGAACTAACCACTTTGGTCAGTACCGAGCTAATAATTTTATTTGTATGCTCAGCTTGTCCATTTGCTTGTGGGTGATAGGGAGCTGATTTGTTATGAATAACCATAAACTCATTAAGTAAATACTCTATTACATCGTTGAGGAAATGAGTTCCCCGATCACTGACAATATCTATTGGCAGTCCATACCTTATGAATACATACTCATATAAGAATGCAGCAGTGGTTTTGGCATCATTCCTTTGAGTTGCTTTAGCCTCGGCCCATTTGGTCAAATAGTCCGTAGCTACAATGATATATTGAGCTTGGGTTCTATAAGCAGGCAGCTGTATCGGTCCAACAAAATCTATACCCCATTTTGTGAACGCTCTAGCCTCCATCATTGGTCTTAAAGGCATACTGCCTACCCGTGTTGGCATTTTTGCTCATTGACAAGCATCACACCTTCGAACATATTATTTGGCATCTGCAAAAAGTGTTGGCCACCATATGCCTGCCATCAAGATTGCTCTTGCGGTGGTCTCACTAGAAAAGTGACCTCCAGCTAATCCAGCATGTGCTTGTTCTATACTCGGAATATACTCGTTTTCATTTGCACAAAGACGCAAATGTTGATCCTTACCTCTCCGATACAATTGGTTCCCAATAAGAGCATATTCCCAATAAGAGCATATTCTCTTGCTTCCGCTTCAATTGCTCTTTGACGGTGTTTACTCATATCCTCAGGAAATGTTCGGCTCAATAAGTAAGTAACCAGATAGTTACTCCATTTAGGAACATGTGACATTTGAAACAATGTTACATGAGGAATGGGTTGTTGTTCCTGACATTGAGGGCAATCTCTTACAAAAGATCAAACATCTCTCCTCATGGTTGGCCAAAATACTCCAAGTCTTAAGATTCGTTGCATAGTTTGGTCTTCCGCAAAGTGAAGTCCTACTATGGTAACATGTGCTTGACTTCAGTATTGATCTCTTTCTTCAGGATTAATGCGTAAAAGCAATATTCCGTCCCAATTTCTTTTATATAGCCTCCCAACTAGTAATTGATACGTAGCCGATTGCTCGATTAATTCAACTGTGATAGGAAGTGGTGAATCCACTTGAGCTATTGTCATTAATGACACGATTTTTTCCACCCATCTAGGTATCATTTCCACGGAGAACAAATAGGCATCTGGTAGATCATCATCTACCCCTTTAGGTGATACCCCTGAAACAATCCTGGACAGATGATCTGCTCGTTGATGTGTAGTGCCTTTTTTAACAACCATAGTAAAATCAAATTCAAGAAGAATGATGAACCATCTCACTATTCTTCCTGTGCTGTATGGCTTGTTGACCAAATATAACAAGTCTTGGTGGTCCACAAAGAACACAAACTTGTTGGCCAATAGGTAATGTCTATACTTTTTAACGACATAGATCATTCCTAGTCCTTCTCTTTCAGTGCTGGTGTAATTCTTTTCTGCCATATTCAATTGTCAGCTAGCGTAAGAAATAGGAAAGTCAATTTTCCCATCTCCTGGTTGGGCTAGTGTACAACCAATAGCAAAGTTGGAAGCATCTACATGTACGTGGAATACCTTATCCCAATCGGGTGCTTTCAATATTGGAGCTGATGTGAGAAGCTTGCTTAAGCTTCATGAAGGATTCTTCACATGCCTCGGTCCATTCAAAGTGCGTAATCAAGATATACATGGGTTTTGCAATTATAGCATACATGTAGATGAACCGTCGATAATATCCACAATATCCCATGAAGGCTTGTACCCCTTTGATTGTTGTTGGTCTAGGCAAATCAACAATGATATGAATCTTTTCAATATCCGTAGCTATGCCATTTTGAGACACTATATGTCCAAGAATTTTCCCTTGTCTTCCCATGAATGTGTACTTTTTCGGGTTTAAGAAAATCTTGTAAAGTCTACGTTTCTCAAATACCTTTTTCAGGTGTTCAAAACGATCAAATCGGATTGACAAATGTACGTATAAATCATCCATGTATACTTCCAAAATTTTTTGAAGATACTCTTTGAAAGCATGGCTCATCAATCTTTGAAATGTGGCTAGAGCATTAGTTAACCCAAACGGCATAACCTGATAGGCAAATATACCCCATTCTGTTGCAAAAGCAGTTTTGTGCTGATCTTTTGGGTCAACCAAAAGTTGATTGTATCCCGAAAATCCATCTAAGAAGCTGTAAGCTTCTTTTCCTGCCACTCGTTCTAAAACGTGCTCAGTTATCGGAAGAGGAAAGTTGTCTCTAATGGTAGCTGCATTCACTTTTTTGAGATTAACGCACACTCGTAATTTCCCATTCTTCTTAGGTACTACCACAATTGGGGACACCCAATCAGTGTGTTCAATTTCGTAAATGAATTTAGATTCCTTTAGTTTTTCAATTTCTTCTTTGATCTTTCTGGCAAATGTTTCGTTATAAGTGTATGGTCTCTGTCTACTTGGCTTCGCGCCATCTCTCATGGGTATGGTATGTTGGCAGATTTATGGATCAACACCCTTGAGATCTTTGTAAGACCAAGCAAATATATCTCGATATTACTTTAGCAAACTTAAAAAAACTTTTTCTTCTTCTTCTGTTAGGTCATTTGCAATGTGGGCCGGCCTAGGCTCTTCTCCTGGTTCAGCCAAGTCTACCCTTTTAGCGTTTTCAGGTCCTTCATAAGACTCGCCTTGTTTCCGTAGTTCCCTAATAGGTTGTTCGATTATGATTTTCCAATCTTGGAGAGTATACTTTTTGTAATGGTATGGAACATGCATTACATCCTTCCCATCCTCTTCCGTGGTTTCCATCTCTGTGGTGTATATCTCCTAGCTTTTTTCAACTCTTGATATTTCTTTTTCCGCTTGATTCTGGTCATGAGTGGTTTTTTATTCTGATGTTCTTCTTGAGTACCCTTCCTCTTTTTTCTCGATGTCTGAGACATTTTTGAGTTTCCGTTCGAAGGATATCTACCAGTTATTTTGTCCTTGATACAATCTTTAGCATCTATCTGCATCTGGAATTGTGTTTTACTGGAGACTGATGGCATAGGTCGTGCTTTCACAATTTTAGTGTCCCTCTTTCTTCTATACCATTTTTGTCTTCTTGATTTTTGGTTTGGAAAGTCAAAAAAAATTTCCTCCCTTCCCCTTAAGAGTAGTTGAGCTCTCGTATGTTCTTTTTCGGATCCCGAATCTTCAGAGGTAGCGGAGTGTTCATCCAACTCATCAGTTGCATCATAATAGAGGTCAAAAAAGACTTGTTGAGATTTCATCAAGTCCTTTGTTTCCTCATCCTTGTTTGTCTTGATGTTAAGGGCTGACATCATTTGGATGGGAATTATGTCGTAGCCATCCTCATTGCAAAATTGAGTAGGCATAGATGTATTCACACATACATCCAGTGTCGCTAAGATTTGAGTCCACTCGAATGGTTTGAATAAATGCTCTGGGAAGGGTTCAGGTATATAGGCTTCGTCTGTACAGTCTCTTTCTAGGATACATTCCTCTCGTCTTAAGCTTCCATTTTCTGAAGCTCCGCACATCCAAATAGGAGTGTCTTTGTTTAGCCATGATGGAAGTTTAGTTTCAACCGAAGAGACTGAATCAAACTCTTGAATGGGTGTTTTCAAGACGTCTCTATAGGTGTGGTCCTTTAGATTGACTCTTGTTATAGATCCCACTTGCTTTAAGTATAGATAATCGTTTCCCCAATCTTGGATAAGCTGTACCGCTCGCATGAAAGGTCTTCCCAATATGATTTCATAGTTGAGTTTTTTCCCAAAGTCTATTATGGAAAAAGTGTGTTGATATTCAATTCCACATGAGCTGACTATCACTTTTTCTAGTAGCCCTAGTGGTCTTTCAATGTGTTCATCAGCCAACAGCAATTTCATTCGCGTTTGTCTAATGGCTGGCTGTCCCCAAGATTCCCATACTGCTTTAGTGGCTATGGCTATGCCAGCTCCACTATCCAGTATTGCCATGGTTTCAATGTCATTATATTTCACTGGGAGGATAGTGTTCCCTTCCTCCCCTTCATAATATTCTCCGACCTTGTTCATAGGAACTGATCGAATCTCTTTGTATTCCGTTTCATTTTTTCGTGTTTCCCAGATTCTTAGATATTAACCCCGTTATCCCCACCTTTTCTAGGGTTTTCTGTAAATCATTCCATAAGTATGGCTTGAGTTTCAACAATTCCCCCAAAGTGAGAGTGCATTGGATAGGTGTAGACATGATTGAATGAATGTTGTCTACTTCTAGGGTCTGTTTGGCTCTTTTGACTTGAGTGGTTTTGCAAATGATAGACTCATTTTCGTTATCTCCCAAGTAAGAAGGTAATGTTTTTAATGTCATTGGATTAGATATCCCTCAAGCCTCTGATCCCCAATCCCCGTATAAGGGTTGTATATTCAGGTTTATATCAGATGGTAGGTTATCCAACCAGACTTCTTCTATATGACTGACTTTAAAGTTAGGCTTCCACCATTGATCTCCATTACCTTTTCCCATAAGTGTCCTGGCCAATCTTCTTTTACGAATGGAATTCCGTCTAAGGCATCTTCACTGTCTGACACCAGGAGCTCTGGTTCATTTGTTTCAAGGTGGGGTTTTGCCACCACATTCGATTTTGCTTTCATTTCTTCTATCGCAAGCTCTTCCGGTTTTAATTGCAATACTTTCAAGCTCGGGTTTTTGTTTATCCTGAATTTCCTGGGTGATTCTTACCAAATTTTGATAAGCTTCCAACTTAGCTGCTTCCATGTCTGGAGATGGATAATTTTTCCATCTGTTCTCCATATTTTGGCCTGCTTTTAGTCCGGCTTGGTAGGCTTCCAAGGCAGCATTGACAGGCTCAAAAATTTTATCAACCAGAATGGATCCTCTATATTTCACGGTTGTTTCCTTAAATTCACTGTCCGTTTCCTTCAACTTGTCATCAGCACCACGTTATCTTCATTAAAGATCTCACAATTGTCTCCTAGGTCGATAGCATCAGACACAAACGCCTCTAGGGTTGTATGCTTTTAACTATAGAGTATAGCGTGAAGTTCTTTGTTTAGCAGTCCCTCCACAAACAATGAAACAAGTCGCTCCTCTGCAGGTATCTCCATCTCTGGGCATCTCACAATGTATTGTTTCATTCGAGTTGCACAATCCATAACAGACTCACCATGTTTCTGTTTAAAGCTATAGATTTTAGCGATTGTATTATGTTGAATCCCCATTTTAGAACAAGCAGCTACAAATCTTTGAGCTAATGTATTCAAATCCATGATTGACCTTGGTGGAATTTTTTGGAACCATGTCAAAGATTTTCCTATTAATGTCATTCCAAATCCTTCGAATTGAGTATGTAAATTGAATATACACTATGCTCTTAGCACTTGCTTGAATCTTGCCAAGTGGTCATAAGGACCCTGATCCACTGTATTTTTTGACCCATTTTCGGAAATCAGCTAATCTCATACGTCTATTTGGTTCAACTCCAGGTCTTCTAGGAGTTGGTCCTGTTCCGAGTCCTTCAAACCAGTCAGTCGGAAATAGTGACTCATGTAGCTCTGGGCTGGCCTTAGTGTCACCCGTTTTTCTTCGTGATGAGGTGGTTTCTGGTTTCTTCACATTACTCTCAGATGATCTCTCACGATGTTCGTCTCTTGGAGTGGTTTCTGATCCTTGACCCAATATCCAATCCGGTATGGAATACCCCTAGTATTTGGTTTGTTCTACCTCCTCAGGAGTCATCATAACAAAGTTGTTGTTATAACAATCCCTAAACAAGTAAGTTGGTA
This sequence comes from Adiantum capillus-veneris, assembly GCF_014529385.1. Classification (NCBI taxonomy): domain Eukaryota; kingdom Viridiplantae; phylum Streptophyta; class Polypodiopsida; order Polypodiales; family Pteridaceae; genus Adiantum; species Adiantum capillus-veneris. Next base: position 158,977,191 of record NC_140945.1, read on the forward strand.
GATCCACAGATCCCTTATCTTTGATTTTGAAGATATAGATGATCTTCATGGCCGTTAATTGTCCTGGTCTAGCATGAGAAGTCCACAAGAGATCTTTTATGTTTCTATCTTCCCAACAATAGACTCCGATCCTAGGATTATCCGTACTAAGCCATTTCAAGGGCTTCAAGTCTACTTGATCGTATCCCTTGAATTCCAAAGTTGGTGGTCCTTTTGTTGACATATCTGGGATTATAGTGTTTACTTCTAAACCCCATTTTTTTACCATATCAGGATTTTCAACTTGTACATATTGAGTTCCGTTTCGATCCATGTACATTTTTCCTTGTTTTTTGGCCCTAACTTCTTCGAACTCAATACCATGATCATCAATGCGAATAGCATACACTTTGTTCGGATCCAAGTAAACTTGGGCTCCATGACGATTAGTCTTGTAAAAAGAGAGTATATGCTTATAGCGCATTGTCGTTCCGGTTTGAGAGTGAGTCGAGTAAGAAGACATTTCGGATGTTGAATCTGAAAAAGTGTCCGATACTTCTTCAAAAATTGTGTGTAAGGAATTGCCTTGATTTATGCTTTCTTCAGTGGATACTCTACTGGTGTTTTCTCCAAATAGGCCTTCTTTTCCTATTACACGACCAGATATAAGGTTCATATAGAATTATGAAGCCCTGGATATAGTACTCACCTTAGATTGACTTGTCGTCAATTTCCACTTGACTCAATTGCAACTTTCTGTCAAGCCACTGATTCCTCGTCTGCAACCTGATTCCTGTACACAACTTGTCAAATTAGTTATTTTTCTATAAGGATAGTCGAACTCTTGAGAACTCCAGTGATTGGTCTCTGTATTTCACTTCAATTCGTGCTATGGAAGTCAAAACTTTGACTTTCAGATTCAGCTTAGCAAAATAAAAGTTTTAATCTGCAGTCTGTAAACTGAGTGTATCTGTACCAATTTTGATCCGATTGACACCAAAATTTTCGAGTAGCCTTATTTTATGTTGGTCTAAAACTGTATAAGCCCAAAAGTCAAATTTGAAGTCTCTGGATAACAGAAGTAAATAATCGTGATGATTTACTTTTGTCACTTTTTTTGCATTTTCTGGATTGGTTTGGTAAGTATACAACTTGTTAAAGCCCTTGGGAAAGTTTCAACAAGTTTGGATAAAATTTGATCAAGTTTACCCACTGTTTCGTGTCCATAGACTCTGATTTCAAGAATCTAGCTTAGGTTTCCCTTTTGTGGTCCAAATTTCACCAAAATTGATTTGTGGGGTCCAATTGATGTGCTTGGTTTTGTGGTATACTCAAATTTGAAAAATCACCAAGTTTGGAAGCAAAAGTAAATAATCGTGATTATTTAATTTTGACAATTTTTTACAAATTTTTGTCCCATCTTTGACACAGATCTATTAAGCACCTTATGTTAAGGTCACTAGCCAATTTTCATTAAGTTTGGACAATTTTTGGTCAAATGGTCATTAATTATCTGTCCGCAAACTAACTTTGTAATTTTTATCACAGTTTTCACTCCAGTGATTCAAATCTTACCAAATTTGGTTTGTGGACTTATTACAACATGGTGAAGCTAGTGGTTTGCCAACTTGGTCAAAAAAGTTCAAAAACAGGGTAGATATAAATAATCGCGATTATTTACTTTTGTCAAGTTTTTGGTCAACTGAGCATATACACATGTTTATCACTTCAATATAAGCCTATGAATCAATTTTCACCAAGTTTGGATAAATTTTTCCTCTATTCACACTCTAGATTCAAAAAGTCAGTACAAACTTTACCTTTCACCCAGCTTTTTGCTAGTTTAGTGATCCAAATCTCTTGGGCCTTTACAAAAGTTGTTTGTACACATGCAATGAGTCAATGGTATGAGCCTTGGCCAATGTAGAGTAGAAAGTTAATAATTGTGATTATTAACTTGAGGCTTGAAATGAGCACTTTTTTGAAATTTTCTCAAGGACAATCCTTTTATGATGTGTTTTAAGCCTATGAATCAAGTCAAAACTTACTTTGGCCTAAAAAGTCAAGAAAAAGTAAATAATATGAGTTTTGGTCAACTTCTTGAAATTTTTACCTCGAAGTGTCCTTGAGCTTACCCACTGGTTCATACAACTTTTAGGCTTACTCCCCAGTTGGATTGAGTGAATTCGAGTCTTTTCGTGCTATTTCTAGCCGTAGACCTGAAATTCTGCAACCTTACATAACAACTCACACTTGATTCTTTCAGAGAGAGCAATGCTATGAAATCCACCTCGGATCCTACTTACCCTACTTCTAGTTTCTCATGCAATGAGGTTGTGGAAAGTGTCCACACCAACACTCGTTTTCTTGTGTTTCTAATGTTTTTCAGAGTCTTGATCTCAAGACTTGTTTTGTCTACCAATCATTCTCCAAATTCTAATCTAAATCTACAATCCTACAATCCTAAAGGTACTCAGCAAGTACGATTACTTCCAAGCTACCTCTACACAGCAAAAGATAACAATCTTAAGCTATGCGGTTTCTAAAAAGAGTTTTGAATTCTAAGCGAACCTAGAGGAAGTTAAATGACAATTACACAAGATCCTCATGTTTTTCCCTAGTTTAGGTCTCTTCATTCCCCGACAGCGGCGCCCAATGTGGGACACATGTCTAACCTCACCATCCTATCTTATTGCAGTATTAGCGAGAACCACAATTAATTTGTCAAACCATGGGATGAAGCTGACTCGACTAGTGCATAGAGGCTACAAGAGGTTGTCAATCTCTTGGAAAACAACTAACAACTCGCATCTAACTCAAGCTACACTCAAGTGACTGAAATCACCAAAAGCCAATCGCTCACCGAGAAGCAAATCACATCTGTTACAGCATCAAATGACATCCAAACGTAACGAAACTTCTAGGACAAGTTTATAAGACTTTAGGTCAAGTTTCAAAATCGTGATTATTAACAGCAGTGGATTTTGGACCTAGTCCTTTTTGACCCAGAATGCATCTAAATGTTTAGCAATGATGCCCCAATACCCCGCCTATGCTTAGTTTTTTATTTGAAAGTGTAAATTCCTGGTTATGATGAAATTAGGCCGCGGGCAGCGACGCCAAAAGCTACGAAATACTGTGAACTGCTTATGCGTAGAGCTGTTACTTGCGATTGCAATGTGACAACCGGAGAGGGATTAGGAAGCGCGAGAAGGAGAGAAGTGAGCGCCGTTAGCTCACGCTGTGTATTTCTTATCCAAAAACTTACAAAAAATTGGCTTTTATACCTTAGCCAAGGTTTTTGGGTGGTCAAAAGTGATAATCTGGAGTTCTACCAAAGTTGGGAATTGAATGGCTGATACAATCTGGAAGCTTGTAGCCCTGGCTCATTAATTACAAGGTTTATCAAGAAAACAGGAGTTACAATATTCTCGATTTATCAAAATAATAATTGTTTTTACAAGGAGAACTCCGAAAAATGGTGTCTACATTAGCTTGCTGCTAATAGAGAGAGAGAGAGAGAGAGAGAGAGAGAGAGAGAGAGAGAGAGAGAGAGAGAGAACCTGAAAAAATAGTAGTGCAGGTTTAGGCTCTAAGGTTGGCCTTTTCAATGAGAAGAGGACTAAGGGAGTCTGTCTCTCTCTCTCTCTCTCTCTCTCTCTCTCTCTCTCTCTCTCTCTCTCTCTCTCTCTCTCTCTCTCTCTCTCTCTCTCTCAATCTATTCCTATCTAAATGATGTTACTACTTTATTTGCTTAAGACCTATTTGCTTAACAATGATTTCATTTACTAACCCCTTTTTCATTAGCTTCTCTTACCTCCGGATATCTTCTTCATCTCTACATGCTATTGTAGTCCCAGTTAACCTCTATGCAACTCATGTCCAAAGTAATGATTCTCGGGTATTCATACCTTCTCTTGGTGCATTGGCGGAGACCATCGGTGGATGTCAACAAGAACCCTCAAAAGGAGCTAATCATTGTCTTCTCCCAATTTTCCATCCAAATCAACTAATGGCGATTCAAGGTTAGTTTGGGCTAGTTGGTCTATAGTTGATTCAATTGATGTAATTTGATTTGATATAAATATAGAAAATCTATTGCGTCTTTAACCTATTGTTCTAAAAGCAAGCATGCTAATGTTGATTTTGTGTGTGTGTGTGTGTGTGTGTGTGTGTGTGTGTGTGTGTGTGTGTAGCAATGGAGACCCAAATTGAACTCCAAACATCTACCTAGTGGTCCCTTCAATGCAAATGAACTCAAATGGGTAGAGAAGAAGTGTGATAAGTCTATTTTCGGATATATTCTTGTTGCATACTTTCCTTGGAATCACTTGGGGGATTTTCTCAAGGGGGAAGAGACTCTTGCAAACATGGGAACTAATTTTAGGCGCCATTTGGTAAGAAGAAATCAAATCAGTAGCTTGAAGCAACCCACTATTGAGAGCTATTTAGAAGGTCTTATTTTGGAGTGGTTATGGTCCTAAAGATATGCGTGGAAAGCAAACAATGATTCCACTCACCGAGAACACACCAAAGATAGGGAAAGGAAGCCGTCCACACTATTTAAAAGGAAATCGAATGTGTGGTTGCCAATGCCACTTCTTCGCAAAGAGATTGTATCTTCTTGAAGATGTCGCTTGCATTCGCTACGTTCAGATGCATCATGTTGATGAGAATGAAGAGCTTTACTTTAAGTAGTAAGGGACTTTTGGATCTTTCCTTTTTATCCTCGAAAGGTACTTTCCTCATAGAAGTATCTACAATGTCATTGTACGTATACTCTATAAGAGGTAGGTACTTTTTTCATTGAGAATGTTGATCTATTTCCATGACATAGGCTTTTAGTAGATTCAAGAATCATTAGATTAGTTATTTCACTTTGGTCATCCGTTTGTGGATGATAGGCCGAAAGAGAAATTTAATCTACTTACTAGATTCTCAAAGAGACCCTTCTAGAAATTACTGGTCATTCTAGGATCTTTGTCTGACACTATGGATGTTGGCAAGCCATGATACTTGAAAATTTGAGATCTAAAGAGGGTTGTCGTTTGATGTGTCTTAGTATTTTTTACAACACAGAGTGTATTTTCTTGCTAAGCCTGTCGACTGAAACAATCCAAGTTGCTTCCCTCGATCAAATTTCAATTTTTGGTATACCACGCATTTTGAAACATACTCTTGTATGTTCACTTTTCATGGTAGAACAATAGAATTACATTTCTACTCCTCAAAGAGTAGATTATAGAATCCCTCTTTGCCCCGCATAAGGAGAAGCATGGGATTCATACATGACTTTCTTATTGTGTGGAGTGAGTAACACATAGCTTATTTCCATTTGGAAGATAACCATCCTTCAAGGTGAATGGTTCTTTTTTTTCTTCCCTAATGCAAAGTTGTAATTACCTACTTAAAGTCTCGGTCAGTAGCATAGTCACCTATCATAAAAGATAGATCATTGTGAGTTGCTATAGACACCACATTTACCCTTGGCCGTTGTGAAAGTGCATCGACCACTTGATTGTGCTTGCCAGCAATGTGATCAATATGAAATTTAAATTGCGAAAGAGAATTTACCCACCTCATTTGTTTGTCAGAAATCTTGGTTTGCATCATGAAGTTCTTGAGGCTTTGTGATCCATTCGTAGGATGAATGGAGCCCCCAAGAGATAGTGCTTCCATGTGTCTAGGGCGTGTAGAACAACTAAAAGCTCTTTTTCATATATGCCCAAGATCCGTTCATCGGCATTGAGCCTTTGGATCTCATATGCTATGGCATGCCCTTCTTGAAGCAAAACTGCTCCAAGGCAATCACCTCAAGCATCACATTGGACCTCAAATGGCTTTCAGAGATCAGAAAGCATAAGGACTGCTTGAGAGATAAGCTTCTCTTTGAGCTTGTCAAAAAGCATTTTTCTCCTTAGCAATCCATGAATACTTAACGTCCTTCTTCGTTAAGTCATGTAATGGTCTTGCTATTTGAGAAAATTTTGCTATGAAGCGTCTATAGTATGCACATATACCAATAAAGCTTCTTAACTCATGTAGATTCCTTGGATTAGGCCATGCTTTTATTACCTCCAACTTTGGTGGATCCATACAAATACCATCTTGAGAGATAATGTGACCTAAATATTGAATTTCTTGTAGAAAAAAAATCACTTTTCTTTTGATTAATGAAAAGCTTATTCTCTCACACAACTTGAAAGATTACCTGGAGATGTCACTTGTACTTCTCAAGAGAATTTGAGTGGCCTAAAGATTTTTGTCCATCGTGAGTTTGAATGTGGCTGGAGCATTTCCAAGCCAAAACTTGTAACTTATCAAATAGATCTTCTACCCGTGGCACGGGAAATTGCTTTTTTTATAATAGTGATCCTATTTAGTGCTCTATAGTCGACACACATGTGATATGTGCCATCTTTCTTTTGCACTAAAAGTATCGGTGAACAGAATGGAGAGGAGCTAGGCCTCACCATCCCTTTTTCCACCAATTCATGCACTTGCCTCATGATCTCCTCTTGTTAAGCTTGTGAAACTCAATAAGGCGGTTTATTATGCGGTGAGCTTTCTAATAGAAGCTCTGTTGCATGGTCATCATCCCCTCGTTTTGGAGGTATCTCACTAGAGATGTCATGAATGAAAACATCTTGGAATCCATTTAGGAAATTACACAACTCTAATTCCTCTTGATTCCCTTTATTGCTACTTGTGAAAACATTAGAATCATTTACAGATTCTATAACAAAAATCATATACGCAAAAATAGATCTTTTCATTGACTTATCAAAAGCAAGCGTATTTACCAGGGATATGGTGTTCCCCGAATCATTAGCATCTATGTACATGCTCTTTTCCCTGTAGGTGAAATAGATTCTCCTTTTAGGGAGCTTCATGTTGGCAGTCATGTGATTGAACCATGGTGCCCCCCTAGGATAACATCCTCATGTTGGAGAGGAGAGATTAAAAAAAGAAGTCTTCTTTGTCAACGTAGATTGGGACATGAAGCCTCAACTTCCCAATCAAGGGAGCAACGAAGACTTGCTATCCCTTGAAAGCTGCATCCATAGTTACATTATCTCCCATCTCAAAAGCTTGAATGTCCAACTTAGTGGCCAACTCCATTGATATGAAGTTGTGAGTAGAGCTAGGGTCAAAGAGAATAAGGGCATCATGCTTCCTTTTCCCCAAGCATGGGAGAGGTATGAGCCTTTGCAATGGGTATCCTCTTTTGGAGCTTCAACCATGGAAGCTCTAGGAGTGTCATTGAGTACATTTCTTTTGGGGCAAGAACAATAACCATGTCCTTGCTCCCCACACTTAAATCATTTATGGTCTTTATGAAAGGCCTCTAATTCTTTGAGAGAGAGCTTATTTTTTCCTTTGCAAGCTCCTTTCTTCTTGGCCTTGTTGTTGGTGGTGGTGTTGGTGTTGCCTTGGGAAGAGTTTTGAGCATTGCTCTTCCCTTTAGTTTCATTTTGATCTGTTGCCTTGGGAAGAGTTTTGAGCATTGCTCTTCCCTTTAGTTTCATTTCGATCCTTGTTTTCCATGGGCTTCTCACCCCTTGTTGGAAATATAAAAACTATACTCAAATTGTTGTTCCTATGACGGATCAACTAAGAGGCAAAGGTAAAGCTTTTCAGTGGGGATCCGCTCAACAACACAGTTTTGATACGCTCAAGGATGCATTAGCTACAGCTTCTATACTAGCTATTGTAGATCCTTTGAAACCATTCATTGTGGAAACGGATGCCAGTGACCATGCTATTGGCGCAGTCCTGTTACAAGACGGACGACCGATTGCATTTGAAAGCAAGAAGCTTCATGCAGCTCAGCAAAACTATTCTGCTTTACGAACGTGAAATCTATACAATAGTGTCTGCCTTAAAAACATGGCGGCATTATCTGTATGGTGCTCAGTTTGAGATTGTGTTTGACCATGAAAGCATCAAATGATTCACACAACAAACGGATTTAAAGGGTCAAAAAACCAGGTGGGCCAAGATCCTTCAGGAATATGACGCCAAGCTAAGGTATCGCAAAGGCCGATACAATGTAGTGGCAGACGCTCTAAATTGAATGGCAGAGATCAATTAGCTCTTGTTCACGGAACTTCGTAGTGAATTTTTAGATTCTCTCAAGGACAAATATGAGCATGATGAAGCATATTCCAAAGTGTGGAGCCATGTTCAAAAGAGGGATCCTTCTCACTGCAATGACAGTAGTGTACAGTTAACCTCCACACCTAGTTCTCCTTTATCAAGTGATGAACTACAGCGATGGAAGAATTTTACCATCAACAATGGGTACCTACTCCACAAGGGGAGAGTTTGTGTACCGATGAACACAGACATTCGGTGCCAAATTATTTATGAATGTCATGATAGTCCAAGTGCAGGGCACCCGAGGATTAAAAAAACTTACGCTCTCGTACGACGATAGTTTTACTGGCCAGGTCTACATGGCTTTGTTCAAGCTTATGTCTTGCATTGCCAAGAATGTCAAGTTAACAAGGCAAAGCGCCTGAAAGCAGGAGGACTCTTACATCCTTTGGAGATTCCCAATGGAAAATGGAAAAGCATCTCTATGGATTTTATTGTAGGTTTACCAACCACTGTACGAGGTCATGACTCAATATGGGTGGTCATAGACAGGTTGATTAAACTATGTAATTTTATTTCGACCAAATCAATGGTTAAGACACCAGAACTAGCCAAGTTATTTGTGGACAATCTATACAAATTGTATGGTTTGCCAAGTAACATTGTTAGTGACCGTGATCCCAAGTTTAATAGCCACTTTTGGAGAGCTGTATTTAAACGATTGGGTACACAACTAAACCTCAGTACAACTGATCATCCAGAAATGGATGGTCAAATGGAACGGGTTAACCAGGTGCTAGAGGATATGCTAAGAGCATACGTTAGCAAAAAACAGTCAGATTGGGAAGAATACTTACCTATTCTCGAGTTTGCCTACAACAGTGCTAAGCATGTCACAATAGGTTTTAGTCCTTTCATGCTCATGTATGGGTTTCAACCTAGGTCACCAGTTACGGTGGGGTTCACAACGAAAAACTCCAACAGGTTAAGGATTTTCTCCAAGACTACATGGATATGCTAAAACTTGCTCGTCAGAATGTTGTTGTTGAATAAAACACACATGCAATGAATAATCTCCAAGAGATTGAGTTCTGATTAATTCAGGGCTAAGTAGTATTGTGTGTGAGATAGAATCAGGAAATCAAAGAGATAGTGAGAGAACGAGAGAGACTCAGACAAAACATCAGAGATTGTATATCAAGAAAATCCCTAGTACAAGTTTCTAAACAAGACTCAATACAATCATTAGGAAATTCCGGAGGTCATTTGGAGGGCCTTCTAAGAAAATGTATTTTTTGCACTCTCTCTCTAGAAAATATGGCGAAGTTGCATTGAATGAACCTCGTCAACATGGAGGGAACGAGGCTAACATGGAGGGACGAAGCCGCAACAACTATTCACTTTTCATTAAACCTGCACCTTTGGCTAATCACGCACTCCTCAAATGGCACAAATGTTACGCAGAAATGAGCCAAATATCACCTTCACATTGATTTGGACAACGAGTACCAACCATTGATTAAGCGGAGTAAAGAAAACACACATATACCTCCCGGATCCATAGACACGCTCAGAGCTCACGGAGCTAAACACACAGATATCTGGATGAGAGGCACTCTCTATCCTAAGAATCCAATGACTAATGCGTCTCCAGCATTTGTCAATCCTACAAGCTTATTGACCTTTGCTAGTGATGGAGAAAATGGCCTTCTGGGTTATTGTAAATCTCTTACAAGGCAAGCTGAAACTTATAAGGGCATTCTCCAAGCTCAACAATGTGAGATTGTTCATCTTTCACATTTGCATTCTACAGATCAGGTTACCATTTTGCAACACAAATCAGAGGTATAGGAACTGAAAGGAAAGGTACGAAGTTGTCAAATGAAGGACACCATCTTGGGTGGTCGTATCCGAAAGAAGAAATTGCGCAATCTTGAAACATTGCAGGTTGCATCCGGAGGTCTCAAGAAAAGAATCCGAGCATTAAGGTGATGCTTCTTGGTTGACTAAGTAGTCTTAGTTAGTAAATTTTTGGTTTTTCTAGTTATGCATTGTTTTCATGTGTCTAAATAGTGTTAGTTAAGTAAATGATTTGTTATTTACTTATGCATTGTCTTCATGTAGAGATTCAATCTATCCTGACAAGGAAAACATTGACCCCAAAGCCAATATAGGAAAGAGATTGAAGCCACTTATAAATAGAAGTCGTGCAGCAGATATAGTACATGACAAGAAGTTTAAGGTCCTACAACGAAATGTAGTGGACTGCTTTATTTCAGAGAACTCAGTGCCTGCAAAAGAGATACAAGGCACACTTGATTCACTTGGTGTAAGCAAAAAAGGATATTCGGCTATACAGAAATCTGCCTCATCCATCTTTGTTAAGAAAGGAATAAAGTCCAAAATTTTACCATCGGCCTCAAGTGTTTGGAAAGAGAGGCTTCAGCTTAACGACGCACATGGAGAATATCTTGGACAACCGTTCAGTGGCCATGGAGCAAACATAGCATATGATGAGTTTAATAATATTTTTATGGACCCGCAGATGTTGCAGAAGAGAATGGTGGAGTTTTACAACATCACATTTGAAGAGTCACGAGGGGTATTACATTTTGTGTTGAAACTGGATGAGTGTGAGCTTGTTAAAGACAAGAAGCTAGAGCGTGTTACTATTACTTTAATGAATAGAGCCCTCTCAAAGTGTCCCACTGATGATCCTTTGTATTTAGTGTTCAATCAGAATCTAACATATGGTGGCTTGTGCTTTTGAGGTAAGCGAGATTCTCAGCTGAGCTCAAATGTTCACATCTACTTAAGCATCATTTATTTTGTGTTGCAGGTAAAGAAAGAAGATCATGAAATTCTATATTGGGTGTTCCATCAAACTAATGTTAATTCCAGAGGTGATTAATTGACAGACTAACCAGGGAGAGGTACTACATCTAGATGGAAGGGGAGACTTTCATGTTTAGTGGCATCTTGCAGGTGACCTCAAAACATTAAATTGCATGTATAATTGTGGAGTGGGTGCAATGGCAAAGTCGTTGTGTTTGTTCTACATGGAGCCTGCAAAGGTCATGGACCCAAAGTGGTGGAGAAAAACTCGAACATGTCACATTGAGGACCCTGCTTTTCGATCGGTTTCGAAAATACCACTTGTGAATGTCCACATCTGTACAATGCATGCCCTTTGTAGAATTGTGGAGAAATTGGTCTACTTATATATCGGGTTTGCTTGGAAAATCAAGAACTCAACAGAGTGACACGTGGCCGTGCAGTGCTTAGAATTGGTACTGTCGGATATGGGGCTTCATGGTGGCAATGTGAAAATCCAGCGGGATGAAAAGAGATCAACTGCTGAGAAGGATGTCCCATGCAAACCATCCATCGGTGGGGTGAAGGCACGGAGGTTTTTATCTAAACCCCAAGGAATACAAGATCCGAAGCTAACAAAGCATGGAAAAATATATAACACATCTTATGTTAGCAAGGTAGAGTATCAGAGCTGGAAAAAGCTACATATTGCAGTCAAAGATCAAGAACCAACTACTCGTAACGTGAAGGCTGAGGTTTGGCGATCGATAGATATGCTATTTTTGATGTGCGACAAGGATGACTGGTCACAAGGTGATATGAACAAGTTCAAGGAGAATCTCAACCTTCTCAAGAAATCATTCAAGACACCATGGATAGACACCCAGATTACTCACTACATGGTATTATTGTGTATTTGATTCTCTTTTATGTGTACAACATTCTAAGTAATCTGTTTTCATATCCATCATATCATTTTCAATCATTTACCATATTTTATACAAAAGTATGGGAACCCGGCCATATGGATACCCAAGGGATGGAAAAGTCTCATTACATGGCCAAAAATGCCTATTTCAGGCACACATGACATGGAGGCTCTCGAATCAAGGCTAACGGTTTGAGAGAACTATTTGAATGGTTCTATCGTAGAATCATTCATCGAATGCAGACAAAAGAAGTCTTGGCCTCTTCAGCAACAGCACAAGCCATCAGACATTTACAACAAAATAAAATTAAAAGATCAATGGCATACAACAACTCCAGTGCTCGTGAAGGTCAACGAAGGTGGAGAGAGACAATGGTGTATGTGAACCACAAGTAGAGAAAGATACTCTGACTGGATGACATTGTATAAAATTTCAATATTTTTGTAATACATGATCTTAATACAATTGCTACTTGAAGTGTATCAAGATTTTGAAGGTTCAATTTTGGTTTTTGACACATAACCCTTGTAACGAATCATGAGATGTTTGCCATACTCTAAAAATTCATCCGGGTTTTGTCTGCCAAGAGCTAGTGCCATAGCTGTGTAAGTGTAGTAATACGCCACCCGACCACCTGTATAGCCCAAGCAATAACCAAAACAATCTCTGGCAAACACTTTGTCCACAAGAATGACTTTATCTGCACTTTTGGGCATCACGGTGGAGAGGGGGAATAGGGAACACACCCAACACACAAAATATTTTCCTCTCTATAGCCCAAAGATTCCACAGAACCCGCACCCCTAACCTCTCAAATAACACCTTCAAATTGGCTAATTTGCACTAACAACTCCACTTTAGCATACAAAACAACTATCTCACACCTTGCAAAAAACACTCCACATCACAAATGCACCCACACTGCCCAACTCACCCTTTTCGACTCACAAAACACTCCTAATCTTCCCTCTTGGTAGCACCTTTCAAGTTGCAGGCAAACCCTCTGCAAGCAATGGCCAATACACGAAGAGCGAGAGAAAAGGAGGGGAATGGGGAGAAGCAACACAAGAGATTGGGGCAAATAAGTGGTATCATTGCATAGGGAGTAGTACAATCAAGTATGCATCTTCAATGGAAAGCTTAGCAACACACAAGATTCAAGCTTCCACTCACACACTCAGGCAAAAAAGCCCTCAAATTTTTGCATTTACAAACTTTTATAGTAGTGCCTCTAGGAGGTCAAAAAAAAGGAAAAAGGATGATTCCCTCCCCCCCTGTGGCCTTCACTTAGAGCTTCTTTTAGAATTTGATTGCATTGCCAACACTTGGCACATTTGATTTTTGGAAACCTTTGCATGGTGTACACATAGGTCCTTGTCCCTTCCACTCACAACACACAAGCTTCAAGCTTCCACTCACACACTCAAGCAAGAAAGCCCTCAAATTTCTGCATTTACAACCTTTTATAGGAGTGCCTCTAGGAGGCCCAAAAAAAGGATGAGTTCCCCCCCCCCCCCCTGGTGGCCTTCACTTAGAGCTTCTTTTTGAATTTGATTGCATTGCCAACACTTGGCACATTTGATTTTTGGAAACCTTTGCATGGTGTACACATTGGTCCTTGTCCCTTCCATTTGGCCGCCCGAAGCTCCCCTTGGCCTTGCCCATTAACCGCCCTTGTCAGCACCTCTTTGCAGCGAGACCCCTCCCCTATCAAGGCAATAGCAATGTCGCTATTGGAAGGGGAGGGGGGGGCACCCCTTTCCTCAAAAAATTTGACCCTTAGCGGGTGTGGGCACATCCCCTTACAGGCTGCCATGTGGGCGGTTAAAGGGCAGCCTGTAAGGGGATGTGCCCACACCCGCTAAGGGTCAATTTTTTTGAGGAAAGGGGTGCAACCCCCCCCCCCACCCCCCCTCCCAAATAGCGACATTGCTATTGCCTCGACAGGGGAGGGGTCTCGCTGCAAAGAGGTGCCGACAAGGGCAAGGCCAAGGGCACTCAAAGGCCCAAGGGGAGCTTTGGGCAGCCAAATGGAAGGGACAAGGACCAATGTGTACACCATGCAAAGGTTTCCAAAAATCAAATGTGCCAAGTGTTGGCAATGCAATCAAATTCTAAAAGAAGCTCTAAGTGAAGGCCACAGGGGGGGGGGGGAGGGAATTGTAAATGCAAAAATTTGAGGGCTTTTTTGCCTGAGTGTGTGAGTGGAAGCTTGAAGCTTGTGTGTTGCTAAGCTTGCCATTGAAGCTGCATACTTGATTGTACTACTCCCTATGCAATCATACCACTTATTTTCCCCAATCTCTTGTGTTGCTTCTCCCCATTCCCCTCCTTTTCTCTCGTTCTTCGTGTATTGGCCATTGCTTGCAGAGGGTTTGCCTGCAGCTTGAAAGGTGCTACCAAGAGGGAAAATTACGAGAGTTTTGTGAGTCGGAAAGGGTGAGTTGGGCAATGTGGGTGCATTTGTGATGTGGAGTCTTTTTTTGCAAGGTGTGAGATAGTTGTTTTGTATGCTAAAGTGGAGTTGTTAGTGCAAATTAGCCAATTTTTAAGGTGTTATTTGAGAGGTTATGGGTGTTGTGGCATCCCTGGGCTATAGAGAGGCAAATATTTTGTGTGTTGGGTGTGTTCCCTATTCCCCCTCTCCATCTTCTGGTGCCCCCACTGAGGAGCTATCTAATGCTCACATTTGCGGTTGAAAGTGGTGTTTTTTAGCCGACGAAGCGGTTGGCTGATGGTCGAGATGTTTGATGGGCGGGTTTGAAACTGACAGAGATGGTGGAGCTAGGTTTTGGCCCCATATTTATGGGCATTGAGGATCCAGCGGATTGGTTAGCGGATTTTGAATTATGGTTGTTGTTGATGCGTATGTCAACGGATTCAAAAAGGTTACAGACGGTGCCGTTGTTGATGCGAGGACGAGCCAAGGTGTGGTTCAATGGTTTAAAGAGCAGTGATCGAGAATCATGGCAAAGGTTGCAGAGTCAGTTTCTGGAGCAGTTTTGAGAGGTGATTACGGTAGAAAAAGCTGGTGCAAGGCTGAAGGCGGTACACCAAGATGTGAGTAAAGATTTCTCTATTTTCATTAAGCAATTTGAAGCTTGTTGGAAGCAATTAGAGATTGCTACTGGGGTCAAAAGCAATCAATCTTTGAAGCTGTCAAAGTTGTTAGAGTGCTTGCATCCGAGGATTAAAGAAAAGGTCGAAGATGGCACAGATACCTATGAAGACATGATCTATCTGGCAAAGATAAAGAGCAGAAAGGTGAAGCGGAAGTTGGAGTTGGGAGTGTTAAAGCCAGTAGATTATATGCCTGTTGCGGAGGTAGCGAAGTGCTCTTTGGTCCAACCAAGGGTGATTCCAATGGCTCAAAATGCAAGGCCTGTGGAGGTAAGACCTACTATTGGTTATGTTCCTTGGAGGTTTCCAGTTTGTGATGTGCATGTGCCGAGGGTGGAAGAGCTTGTCAACGAGGGGAAGCTCCATGTCGAGGTGAACCAAGATGCAAAAGTGGTAGTAGCAGATGTGGAGTTTCTGGTATGGATTGAAGAGGTAAAGCATGTTCTTGTTGAAAGTTTGCATGAAAAGGTAGCAAAATGCAATGGAGATGCAGATACCGAGGGTTTAGAAGCTGATGGAGAAAGTTTGCAAAGTGGTGAAGATGGTCAAGCTTTTGTGGAGCAGCAAGTGGATCCTGATAAGGAGTCAGTCAGTATATGATGCCGATGCTGATGATGATACAAGCTCGATTAGTTAGGAGACAAGCGAGGAGAATAATGTGGATTTGTCCAAATCCCATGACGAAGAGATGTAATCTGATGAACCTGAATTGGTAAAGGTAAATCTGCCCTCTTATATGTTTGATGATATGGTAATAGCCCATGTGCAAGAAGAGTGGAGAACAGAGCAAACCGAGATGCTTGATGAAACCCAAGTGGAGCAGTCTAGACCTACAGATGATGATATGAAGGTAAAGGTAGTGTGTGGTGCCATTCTAATGGCTGTACTAATGAAAGTAGCGGTGGAAGGTGCCATGGGGGCGCAGCAGATGCACCATTTTGCCAAGGGTGATAAAGAGGCCGTGTCTATGGAGGAACTTGAGGTGGATGCAGTAGAGAACGAGCTTCTCTCTTCCATAGAGGATCATGATGCAGCGGTAAAGAGGTGACTGAAGAGCAATTGGTTGAAGTTGATGAGCAGATGGTGTTGGTAGACCTTGAAGGGACGGTTGACAAGGAAGGGCTCAATGATGCTAAAATTGAGTGTGTGGCCAAAGAGGAGGTTGTGATGCCAAAGATGGAGGATATTCCGATGCTGCAGACATGTCCAATGGTGGAGAAAGGAGAATCTCAAGTAGTGGCTTTGCTTCCAGTGAAGTTATGTGAATTATGTTTGATGAAAAATATGGTAGATACAGCTCTATGGAGGCTAGTTCAGTAGGTACAGGGGTATACGCTCAAGGCCTCCACTTTATTTGGTTGGGAGGGAGGGTCAGACATTTGTTATAGCTTGGTGTCAGGTACATGTTTTTTTTATGATAACATGCTTGGTGTTGCTTGGTATGGAGAAGACAGGTTGCAAAGGAATGCATGGAGCGCAAAAGGTAGGCTATGGGCAGTCTACACACATGGTGGTCTAGGTGCTCGGGTACAGCACTCTGGTGAGCAGTTCCAGATGGGTGAGAGATATCAAAGGTAGGTGTTTGATCCAGGTGGAAGCTATGTGATGCAGGGGGTGGGGCAACCCACTTGAAGGTTTGGCAATAGGGTGCAATAAAACAATGTACATATGGTTTTAGTTTTCTCATAGTGTGTGCTAGGTTTTTCACTTAGAAAGAGAATAAAGCTTTTATGTGGTTGAGCATAAATGCTCAACAGGGGGTGTGCAATGATGGTGCAGCCAAAGTATGTCGACTCTTGAAGGTGACATGGGTAGATATATGCAGGCAAACAGAAGCATGGCAAAGGGATGGAGCAGCTAGGAAAATCATGGGATGACAGGTAGCAGTGGAAGTGTATGCATGATGTGGCTTATAGGCCAAGAAAGGCTCCATGAGGGGCTAATTTGGGTAGGAGGTGGAAGAGATGCAAACTGCAGCTTTTGGGTCCAGGAATGAAGAGCTTGAAGTGCTGAAGGAGCACGTCCATAAGGCTCATCATCCTCCACGTGGCAGCCCGGGAGGCCATAGCCCTTGGGGCTCCACAACCTTCCAAAAATTTTCACATTAAAACCCCTTTTTTTCCCTTGAGTTGGATACCCTGTTTGATCCTGCCCAGTAGGCCTATGCCCCGGCTTTGAAGCCTGACCTGAAGCCCACCATTTTCATCACCAAGTCATATTCCTCTTGCCCCATCTCGAGATCTCCAAGGCTACCATCCGAGGCGGACAAAAAACGGGAAATGCAACTGCATGCACTCAACCGCCAATTGCTCCATTTTTCTCGCAATGTAACTCAATGCTCAGGGCTCAGAATCACATGCGGTCAATTTTGACTAACTCCACATAGTGCATACTACCTTCGAGAATCTTGGTGAGCTCCAAAGATGCCAGATGGCACATTTTCCACGCGGTCAAGTGAGCATAGACCCGGCCCCCGAAAAATCTTCAACTGATTATATCTTTCCAACCAGAGCTCCAATTCGCAATCTAAAAAGATGGGTAGGCTCCATGAATTGAGCTCTACACATCTATACCTCGATTTCCACTTGGATCACCTATCTCCAGCTGCCCTGTCTGGCAAGAATCTACAAACCACTAAAACTTCAACCTTCAATAACTTGGGCTTCATAGCTCGGTTTGATGAGCCGTCTGGACCTGCTCCTTCAACACTTCAAGCTCTTCATTCATGGACCCAAAAGCTGCACTTTGTATCTCTTCCACCTGCTACCCAAATTAGCCCTTCATGGAGCCTTTCTTGGCCTATAAGCCGCATCATGCATACACTTCCGCTGCTACTTGTCATCCCGTGATTTTCCTAGCTGCTCCATCCCTTTGCCATGCTTCTATTTGCCTGCATATATCTGCCCATGTCACCTTCTAGAGTCGACACACTTTGGCTGCACCAACGGGTCCACCCAAGAAGTGTGATAGTGTCTTTAATGTGTAAGTTGTTGTTGTACCCTCTTGTGACATTCCATTGTGAAAAAATATTATCGGCGCCTCGCAAATCTTGGAAAGGTACTGTGCTAGAGCCATATCCAAGACTGCACATATCATGTCTGAGTAAGTGACAGAGAGAGAGAGAGAGAGAGAGAGAGAGAGAGAGAGAGAGAGAGAGTTACCATGAAGCTCTCATCCTACAAAAAGAGGTTTTCCTGCCATAGGTCCACAAATGTAGTTGACTCTTGACCTGAATGGTTAAACCAATCCTCCACTTCTTTGTGACTTGTTGATGGTCTTAGGATTTGTCTTATTGCTTGGAAGGTGGCTTCATTCGGTAGTGTCTCCTTGTATTTTTTAGCTTTCTCAAAGCAACTTTGGAGGGATTCCATTGGATTGCTGGATGTTTCCATTGCCTCATCATCGCTACTATCGTCTGAAACAAATGCACTCCTCTCCTCTTGGATTTTGGAAATGATAGCCAGGGAGAAGTCCTCCCTTAAATAAAAGATGCTTTGCACATCATGTAAAAAGATATAGGTCTTGTCTCCAATCTTGAACTCAGGCACAGCAGGCAACATCATCTGAGCATGATTCTCAGTAAAGTTACTGAATTCCAAGGGTAGTTTGATTTTTGTTATGTTCACAAAGAGCATCTTACTTATTTGAACTTCAATTGCCTCAACCTCAAGGTCGAATGTATCTTCAACCTCCTTGACTTCTTGTATGTGTGTTGTCTCCTTGCATTCTTCGTCTGGTGCTACGTCCTCCTTCTCTATCACCTCATCAGGATTCTGTATGAGGAATCCAAACAGATGGTTCAGGATCATAAAGCCAAAGGATTCCTGAATAAGTTTGCACTCTTTTCGGTGCAAAGGGCAAGCTGAATGTCGGCAAAGAAGGTGGTAATTTCCTATACTTCTTCAGTCTATGTCCTTTGCCACCACAGTCATTTAAATGAACCACAGCCATACTGGGCAGAACAACCCTCCCTACCTGTACCATAAGTTCAAATTGATCTCTGTAGGGCTGCAAGAATTCACTGTGTTGAGCTAAAAGGTCTTCAATATCAAATTTTGGGTTAAACATAGAATGAATTAGATCATATTTGTCCCTAGCACCACACGATGCTGCAAAATCGAACAGCCTCTCATTAGTTACAGCTGGCTCTTCCAGAGAAGGCACATCCTCTTTGGCTTTACCTTTACTTGCACAAGGACTGCTTGCTGGGAGATGTGCATCATCTGAGAAGTCTATATTCCTCTTTCTTGTATTTTCCTTGACAAGTGCTGTAGAGGGTGAGGGAACCTTGTAGGGTGAGGGATCCTCTTGGCTAGCCGACCTCTCTGACTCATCTTCACAAATTGACTCTTCTTGATCAAAGTCCTAACAAAAGTCAATATTTCTTTTGGTAGAAGCGCTAAGCAACTGAGCCTGTAAAGGTTGGAATCCTGGCACAAGCTATGGGTCTAGTTTTAGTTCCTTCTACCTACTAGACCTTAATCCTATTCATCAGGAATCAATGTCAAGTCTTTGTTTTCTTTCTCTCTCTCTCTCTCTCTCTCTCTCTCTCTCTCTCTCTCTCTCTCTCTCTCTCTCCAAAGCACACCAAAAAACAAACACACATTGGCATTGATGAGCTTACCAATGACTCCGATGTGATACTTCTTGTCGAAACATGGGAGCATGATGCATGTGGAAGATTTTGGAGAAACTTGAGAGGCAAGCGGGTTGAGAATTTTTGTAACTTGAGTCTAGTGGATATGTACACACATTGTAGGCAATTATATGAGCAAGAAAATACTGAAAAACTGTCATTTTATGGTTCACTCCCATGTATGCCGTCTTTTTTTACTATTGAGGATGTATGCGGTGGGATTGAAAAGTTGGCCACTCGCAAAGCGGGAGATCTTCAAGGTATCAAGCCGGAGATGATCAAATGGACGGGAGATTTTACCCATGAGTGGATGTGTGATATTTTCAACCTTGCACTTCAACATGGTATGCCTTATGATTGGAGTACTAATTGGGTTAAGCCTTTGCATAAAGGAGGGGATGTAAAGAATGTAAGCAACTACCGGAGTATAATGATTGGGTCTCTTATGGCAAAGTTATTTGGGTGCATAATGGAGATGAAATTGAGTGATTGGGGTGAAGAGAATGACAAGCGTGCAAAGGGACAAGCGGGTTTTTGTCGATGCCATAGCACCATTGATCATCTTGTCACTCTTTGTGTTCTCATGGAGGAAAGTCGGTTGAAAGGCAAGCGATTGTATTGTTGTTTTGTGGACTTTGAGAAAGCCTTTGATATGATTCCACGTAACAATTTGTAGAGAAGGATGGAAGAACTCCAAGTGCCAAGTGAGTTTATGCTTGCGGTTTCTCGAATCTATGAGAAGGTGATTTGTCAATTGCGCATGGGAAGAGAAATTTCAGAAATTTTTGTAAGCACTATTGGGGTTAAACAAGGATGTCCATTGTCACCAACTCTCTTTGGTCTATGCATCGATCAATTCGAACAAATGGTACTTGACTTTATGCAAGAAGAAGGCATTGAAGAGGTCACTATTTGCAATGCGGTAATCATGATTTTGTTGTATGCGGATGATGTAGTGCTTCTAGCACACACTTTAGAAGATGCACAAAAGCTTATGGTTGTCCTTGAGAACTTTTGCTTGGATAGTGGGCTGATTGTAAATGAATCCAAAACAAAGGTTATGCTTGTGAAAACCAACCATAAGGAGAAGCCATGCATTGTGTACAACAACGAGACACTTGAAGTTGTTGAGAGCTTTAAGTACCTTGGCCTTGAGGTTCCATCCAATCACAAGTGGCATGAATGTGCTATGCGTCGTTTGGAAGCGGGAAAGAGAGCATATTATGCATGTGAGAACATGTGTAATACGGGAAACATCAAGTGTTGGGTTCTCAAGAAGTATCTTTTTTTATGCATTGGTGACACCGGTTCTTTATGGAGTTGAAGTGTGGGGTGGGAGCATCTCCAAGTCTACTTGGAAAGAGTTTGAGAATGTCCAAAAGCGTTTTCTTACAAACTTTATCCAAGTTAAGACACAAACACCATATATGCTCCTACTTCTTGAGTCGGGATCTCTTCCAATTGAGGTTATGGGCATGGAAAGGGTTGTGGAGTACATGATAAAGATGCGTCAAAACCCCTCACATCGACTTCCTACAATTGCATGGGAAGCAAGCAAAAAAGTTCAAAAGACGCATAAAAGCAAGATCTTGAGCACGGGATGGATGAAAGACATAAAGAAGTGGTTTGGGAGATGGGATGCATTACACTTTCTACATGATGCTTCAATTGACTCTCAAGTGAATGAAGCTTTTCTACAACGCCAATGTATTACGGCTTGGGAGAAATCCGGTGGGTCACGCTTCATACATTACACCACCTATATTGCCCCCAACTACAAAACCATGTTCTTCGCTGAGAGAGGAAACCGTACTCACACTTACATGCTTGAGCCTATTCCCTTGTCCGCGATACACACTATCGCAGTAATTCGGCTTTGCTCCCATTTCCTTCGATGCGAGATAGGGTGTTGGGGCAATGGAGAAGAGTCAAATCGATTGTGCACATTATGCTCACTGCAAGTTCGAGAGTCTGAGTACCACACACTACTAGAGTGCTCAGCTTTTGATCACATCCGAACTTGCTTCTCTCACATTTTCAGCCATAACTTAGACCTACACACTTTCCTCTCCCAGCCAAAGTGTGGGCTCTCCATTGCGACTCTCATCACTACAATTTTGGAGCATCAAGAGTCACTCATCAGCCGTACACATACTACATCACATGTAACTTTGGTCCCATAGGTCATATTTGACCTCCGAGGACGATAATAAAATCTATCTATCTATCTATCTATCTATCTCTCTCTCTCTCCAAAGCACACCAAAAAATAGACACACACACACACACAGTCTCTCTCTCTCTCTCTCTCTCTCTCTCCAAAACACACACACACACACACAAACTCTCTCTCTATCTCTCTCCAAAGCACACCAAAAAACAGACACACACACACACAGTCTCTCTCTCTCTCTCTCTCTCTCTCTCTCTCTCTCTCTCTCTCTCTCTCTCTCTCTCTCTCTCTCTCTCTCTCTCTCTCTCTCTCTCTCTCCTTCTCTCTGCCTCTCCACAGTACTAAAGGCGTGGGTAGGGACTTCCAAAGAGTACTTGGTTGTCTCCGCGCGCCTTTAGTACAGAGAGAGAGAGAGAGAGAGAGAGAGAGAGACACACACAATCTGTGTTCGCCCCTGTGTTTGTGTGTGTGTGTGTGTGTGTTCAACAATAAAGATTTGTTTGTTTTCACACACATACACACACACACACACACTGCTAGCTATTGTTAGAAAGAGAGAGAGAGAGACAGAGAGAGAGAGAGAGAGTGAAAGAGATGACATTTTGTGGGGGGAGTTTGCAGAAACTCCATGGGAGGCGTCTGTTCCATTGAGCTCTCTCTCTCTTTGTCTCTGTCTCTTTGACAAGAATCAGTCTCTCTCTCTCTCTCTCTCTCTCTCTCTCTCTCTCTCTCTCTCTCTCTCTCTCTCTCTCTCTCAAGAATTGCAAGAACGACAAAAACGCTCAAAGAACATCGTCATTCGTGGAATCAAGGAGGAAAGCATGGAAACACCCCAATCTCTTGCGGTTGCTATTGAAGAGTTTTTTGCTATACACTTTGGCATGTCAGGAATCATGGCTTATGGTGCACATCGAGTTGGAAAACAAGGAGTCCCTCGCTCGGGAGAAAGACCTATTGTATGTACCATGGCTGATGAGGTAAAGAGAAAGATCATCCTTGACAATGGTTGGATCTACCTCAAAGGAACGGGTTGTAATGTATATGAGGATCGCACTCTTATGCAACAAAATGTACGTCGCAAAGCATACGAGGAAAGAAGCAAGAAGGTTAAGGTATCATCTCAAGAAGAAAAGTCACTTGAGGAGGATGCAAGTCCACCCAACAAATAGGGACACATGATCTATGAGACCAACTCACGCTTGCGAATAAGCTTTTGGAATTGTAACGGGTATCCATGGAATGCGGGAATTGGCATTGATGAGCTTACCAATGACTCCGATGTGATACTTCTTGTCGAAACATGGGAGCATGATGCGCAACGAATTCTTGGATTTGACAAATACGATGTACATTCTTTGATGTGGGCCAAAAATGCAAAGCAACGAAGAGGCCAAGGAGGCATAGCATGTATGACCAAAAAGGGTTTGAAAGATGTTTCCATTGTCAAAGAAGATAAGTATAAACGCTACTTATGGCTGAAAATCAGCCCACCAAATGGTCAAGTCATGTTTGTGGCCGGCTGCTACATTCCTCACTATGACTCCAACTCTTATGCTCGCTTGAATATGGATAGAGATCAGCCCTTTGTTGAACTAGAGGAAGACATTGCTCATTACAAGGATCAAGGTGAAGTCATTGTTTTTGGAGACATGAATGCTCGCACAAATATGTTACAACACGACACACAACAAGTCGACATGCCGCATGTATCAAGAAGAGTGGATGACTCATACATGTATAATCGAAGTTCTAATGATGCAAAAGAAGTGGATCACTATGGAAAGTCACTTCTACATATGTGCAATAGTACCGGAATGCTCATTGCAAATGGTGTATCTCTATGGCAAGGCACCAATGACTTTACATGTAGAAAGCACAATGGTGCTAGCGTGATTGACTATATGTTGTTCTCAGAAGCCACTCTAGAATGCATACAAAGCTTTACACTTGGTGAATGGAATCCGGAATCGGATCATAGGATGTTATGTATTGACCTCAAGTGTGGTAAACGGCCCGAGCATGTAGCCTCCAATCATGATGTGAATCATTTGTACCTACGTCTAGACTTCAAACGAGCACTTATATATGCTGATATGGTGGACCAAATGTTAAGCATGATAGAGCATCAAGGGAGCCCAACATTAGAATGCAAGTGGAAAGTTTTCAAAGAAGTAATTTTCTCTTGTGCGAAGGAATGCTTTTCGGTGAAACACATGTCTTGCAAAAGGTCTAAGAAGGGTAGCACCAAGAAGAAATGGTTTGACATGGAATGTAGTCAAGCCCGAAAACACTTGCTAAGATTGGATGCAATCAAAGACAAGGAAGTTTACTTGGAATGTTCACACACATACAAAGCACTTGTTCAAAAGAAGAGGAGAAGGTGGGAAGTCGAAAAACAACTTCTTTTAGCACAAGAGAAAGCACATGCATGTGGCAAGTTTTGGCAAAATCTAAAAGGCAAGCACGTTGAGAGCTTTGGTGACTTGACTCTTGAGGATATGTATATGCATTGTAAGAACCTCTATGAGCAACCCAATGTTGATAAGATGGAGGGTTGTAGCTCCCTTCCATTTATGTCTCCCTTCTTTACCATTGAAGATGTATGCCGCGCGCTTGAGAAACTTGCTACTCGCAAGGCAGGTGACCTTCAAGGTGTCAAGGCTGAAATGATTAAATGGACAAGCAAGAAAACACGACATTGGATATGCGATATGTTTAACCTTGCACTTCAGTATGGCATGCCTCATGATTGGAGTGCAAATTGGATCAAACCTTTGCACAAAGGAGGAGATGTAAACAATGTGAACAACTATCGCACTATAATGGTTGGTTCTTTGATGGCAAAGTTATTTGGATGTATCATGGAGATGAAGATAAGTGAATGGGCTGAAAAGAATGGCAAACGTGCGCTTGGCCAAGCAGGTTTTCGAAAGCATCATAGCACTATTGATCACCTTGTCACTCTTCGAGTTCTTATGGAAGCGTCTCGATTGAAAGGAAAAAAGTTGTATTGTTGCTTTGTGGATTTCAAGAAAGCTTTTGAC